>NC_073307.1:79234867-79548930 GCF_027595985.1 Sorex araneus
CTTTCTGTGTTTAAGCAAAGAACATTGCTCTATAGTAAAATATGAAAAGGTTATAGGGGAAATAGAAAAGCTAGTAATTCACTATAAATACAAAATCCAGATTCACCAGAAGGTTTCTCATTATAAGTAACCAAGACTGACTTGGTGGATTTAGTGACTAATACAAAGAAAAGGTTAAAGATAAACAGGGGACTAGGGGCTCTTGTAAGAGCACTGTAAGCTTCTGGAGGGGGTTTGGGATGGGAGAAGGGCAATTCACTGATGAAGCCCAAAACACTTAGGGTTAATATCCAATAATGTAAAATGATAGCCACAATTTGGTATCAACGATATCAAGTGATATCAATGATAGCCTGATTTCTACGTTCTTTCCTGCAACTAACCATTTTTCCCAGTTGAATAATCTATGCCATAGATTGTATTTGATGAGAACCTAAGTTAAAGTGAAGCTATTCACCTAGGGGTTAGATATGATGGCTACTGTACCTTTATCATACTAGCTAAGTAACTTTTATCTTTTAACATATGTTACCATTGTCATAATGTGCTTATCATGGTGTGCTTGGATCTATGCTGAGTATTTCACAAGGCTTATCTAACTAAGTTATAAATTCTGACCCCACCCAAGCCATCAAAATGCAAAGAAGTCACTCATAACTCTTGGGTCTAAATGCTTTATCTATAAAAATGAGATTAAATGGTTTGTTCAAGGTTAAACCAGGTCAATGAACTGGAGCCACTAAAAAAACCTGAATCAAACACCAATTCTTCAAGCATGCATTTTCCTGTAACAACACCTCCCATATCTTAAGAATGTTGTGAGGATACAAGTCATGGAAAGTATCTGGGGAGAAAGAAGTGTTGATTACACAATAGAATGGTAACACCACAAATAGGTATTAGTGCTTTATATTCTTTTAGGAAAATCACCCACTTTTCTATGAGGATAATCACCCAAGATGAAGGTCAAACAATTCTTTACCATTCTGCAGCATTGATTTCTATCACTTAATATTACGCTTTTAAAATTCTTCAATGTTTGGGGCTGGAGACACAGTACAGGGGTTGAAAGTACTTGCCTTGTTCATGACCAACCCGTTTGATCTTGCACCTCCAGGAGTGACCCCAGAGCACAAGAGCCAAAAGCAAGCCCTGAGCACCACCAGGTGTAGCCCAAATCTTGTCCCTATACCCAACCTCCTGCCCCCACCCCCCAAAAAAAATTCATCAGTGTGTTTTTACAGCTTGCATGTTGCTGGATTGTATAATGAATATTACTTTGAGTAGGAGTAAGAAACTGCCAAATTTTCCTCTAACACTCCTATACATTTTGCATCCCTATCAGCAATGAAATTAGTCTTGTTTGTTTTTAAACCAGTGCTTTCAGTTGTAAATTTCCCTCAAATCATAAATATGGCTGCCTCCTACAAGCTTTATTTTGCATTTCCATTGCCATTAGTCAAAGCATTTTCTAATGGTCTTTAAATTTCTGATAAATTTTGTATTTATTAATGTACTATTTAGTGTCCAGATTCTGAATTTTCAAATTCCCTTCTGTTGCTGAGTTCTAACTGAATTTCCTTGTGGCTAGAAGGCATAGTTTATTCTTTTTAAAGAGGAATTTAGGCCAGAGTGATGGTACGGCACCTGTCTTACACATAATCCTAGTTCAATCTCTTACACCAAATATGGTACCCTGAGTCTGCCAAGAATGATCCCTGAGCACAGAAACAGGAGTAAGCCCTGAGTATCACACTGGCCCCCAAACAAACAAACAAACAAAAACAAAAATGAAATTTTTAATCCTTTACAAAAAATTTATGGTCATAGAGTTGCTTTATGGTATCTGTCCTATTCTATTACAAATATACTGATCAAGTGTAGTGTATGTTATACTAATTTGGGGGTGGAATGTTCCATAGATGTCAATTATCTGGTTGTTTTAAGGTGCTGCAAAATCCTCTATGTCCTTATTATTCTGTAGAGTTCTTCAAACCATTATTAAAATGAGGTACAGAAGGGCCAGGAATCAAAAGCTGAGAAATCAAAGGCACATGCCTTGAATGCCTAGGACCCCGAGTTCTATCTCCAGTACCAAAGTACTTCAGTACTGCTGAGCACTAGAAGTCTTTGAGCATTAACTGCTCCTTGAGCAATGCCAGAGTGATCCTGGTAGCCCCAGCACTGTCACCAAGCCCTAGTATTGAACTGTCCACCCCAACTAGCTGATTATTGCTGGAGCGAGTCTCCTAAACAAATACGACATATTGAAGTCTCTAATCTATTGCAAGTTTTCTCACTTCCCCACTTTTCATTAGCAAAGAAACTCAGCTTTGGAAATATGCCCCGGGGGCCAAAAACACACAGCAGAAATGTCATCTGCACTTCTATGTTCATTGCAGCACTATTCACAATAGCCAGAATCTGGAAACAACCCAAGTGCCTGAGAACAGATAAACACAATGGAATACCACACAGTCACCAGGAAAAATTAAGTTATAAAATTTGCTTATAAATGGATGTACATGGAGAGTATGCTGCTGAGTGAAATGATCCAGGAGAGGACATACATAGAATGATAGCAGTCATTTGTGGGATATAAGAAACCACAGTATTAAACATTACATAAGGAGAGTAGAAAAGAGGGTCAGGATGACTGGCCAATAGTTGGAAATATGCAACAAGTGTGGGGGTGGGGCATTACAGGAGAGGACAGTTAGGACAGAGATAAGACTACTCTGACAATGATAGTTGGAAATAATCACTCTGGACAAGAACTGAATGCTGAATGTAGGTAGAGGGACATTACTATCACTATCCTTGATTTGCTCAAGCGGGCCCAGTAACGTCTCCATTCATCCTAGCCCTGAGATTTTAGCAACCTCTCTCTACTCGTCCGTCCCAACAGTGCTGCATTAGAGGCTCTTTCAGGGTCAGGAGAATGAGACCCATCATTGTTACTGTATTTGGCATATGAATACACCACAGGGAGCTTGCCAGGCTCTCCTGTGCAGACAAGAAACTCTTGGTAGCTTGCCAGGTTCTCCAAGAGGAAGAACTAGGCTATAAGATGTTGTGCGGCTGTGGCTGTGCACTTCCGGGAGCTTGGTTTTATAGTCTCTGGATGTTGGCCGTTGATGGGATTACATGGCACCAGGGGCAGTTTGTGGGTGTGACTGCTTAGCTACTGGAAAATGGGGGATCTGGGTGGAAGAGTCCCAGTCCCGATCTGAGCAGGCTTGGAGATCTCAACCCCAGGACCTGCACACCTGGGTTCCTCTGCTAGTTCCTTCATGTGTGAAGCTTGTCCATGCATCTGGAGAGTGGCCTTGAGCATGACTGTGGCTGGGTTCTAGAGGTCTTCAGCTGCCGGGGCTCTGCTCAGGGCGGGGAGGGAGAGTCAACTCACCCCCTCTGAGGGACCCCAGTGAAGAGAGCCAGGTGCGGGACATACACGATAAGGGACGTACATGATAAGTTTTCAGTATCTTTATTGCAAATCATAGTGCCCAAAAGGAGAGAGGGAGGGGGAGAGACAGACAGACAGGCAGAGACAGAGACAGAGAGACTGAGAGAGAAGTATCTGCTATAGAGGCAGACTAGGGATGGAGGGTGCAAGGAGGGAAACTGGGTACATTGGTGGTGGGAAATGTACACTAGTGAAAGGACAGGTGTTGGAACATTGTATGACTGAAACTCAATCATGAACAACTTTCTGTGTGTCTCATTTTTCTTTCTAAATAAGTTAAAATTATCAAATGCTCGCCTTGTGTCCAAGACTGCTAAATATGTCACATTATCTCACTTAACTGTTAGCAATTATTTAAAATGAATAATTGGTAATAACAATTATTGAACTGTTCTAGTTCTAATTGTTCTCAAACCAGAAAGACATACAGTGGGTAGGGTGCATATCCCTGCCATCCCATATGGTGCCCCAAACTTGCTAGGAGTGATTTCTGAGTGCAGAGCCAGGATTGATCCCTAAGAACTGTCAGGTATGCCCCCGCAAAACAAAATAATTTTTCTACTTTTCGCTTCAAATCTGTCACACTTGATGCTAAGACTTTAGGACTACGTTGTCAGGTGTTCGTTTGTAACTGTCTTCCTTTTGGATTCACTCTTTATTGATAAATAATTTTTCTACTTTTCGCTTCAAATCTATCACGCTTGACGCTAAGACTTTAGGACTGCGCTGTCAGGTGTTCATTTGCAACTGTCTTCCTTTTAGATTCATTCTTTATTGATACGTAATGCCTTTCTTTCTCTCTCCCCCAGTTACAATTTTTTCCTAAAGTTTATTCTATTAGTAATAAGTACAGTTCTCTTTCACTTTCTGACTGCAAAGTATATCTCTTTCCATACTTTTACTTTCACCTTACTGTATATTTGAATCTAAGGATGTTTATTACAGGCACACAACTGGATCATCACTTGCTCCTTTCTGTCAATCTCTGCCTTACTGAAGTGCTCTACCTTGAATATCATTACTGATAAAGACAAAAGAGTGCTTTAATCTGGGGGTGGGGTGTCTCCCAAGCAGCACCCAGAGGGACTAGGAGACACTTCTACTGATACTTGGTTAACCAGGCCGGAGAAATCATGCTAAGGTATGAGGATATAGTGCTACATGGGCCTTACAGAACAGAGGGACCCCCCAAGGTGAACCTGAAATTGTTTGGGGCCCACCAAACCTATACCCAATGGGCTTTGACCCCTACAGGACTATACCTGGTGTTGCTCTGAATGGTGCTGGAGATTGAACCAGAGTCCCAGGCATGCAAATCATGCACCCTGATCTCTGTGCTATATACCAGTTCCTCCTTTTTTGTTTGTATTTCATCTTTTTCCTCTTTTATTAGATACTTTCATGTGAAATATTTTCTAGTGTGTAATTTCAATTACCTTGTTTTTTTATACTATTTTTATACTTTTTGTAGTTTTTCCTTAGTGACTGCCCTGGGCATAATTCATATCTTAACAGTCTTGTTTAACTGATGACAATTTTAACAGTATTCAAATGTTTTATTCAAACATAATTCTAATTCTCCTACACCTTTATCACCAAATTATCTTTGAGCTATAAATCAACATTATTTTATAAGTAATGCTTTGTGTAGTTGTCTTTTGAGAGGAAGAATTATAAGCAAAAATGCCTCTATAATATTTTTCATATTAATCTATGTAGTAGTGTAATGATTAGTATAATTAACCTTTTTTTTAATCATTTCATCTAAATTTAAGTTACTGTTTTAGTGTCTTCCATTTCAGCCCAGCCCAAAGTATTTCCTTCAAGCATTTTTGCAGGGCAGATCTTCTAGCAAAAAAACCGAAGAAAATAATCTCTTAGTTTTTTTCCTTTATACAGTAATGTATAAATTAACAGTAATTTTTTTCTTGTCTGTTCTCCCTCCTCGCCCCCCGCCACCCCCACGATTTTTGCCACACCCAGTGATACTTGGGATTCTCTTGAAGCTCGTGAGTCACTCCTGGCAATCCTCAAGAAACCATGTGTGGTACTGGGGACTGAGCCCAGGTCTCTTGAATGCCAAGTATGTGCTCCAGCCCAGTGAGCCATCTCTCCACTATTTCTTTTTTTGAAGGTTAGTGAGCCAGAGGGTACAGTGGGTAGGGCATTTACTTTGCATGCAGCTGACTCAAATTCAAACCCCCCCTCATGTAGTCCCCCAAGATCTACAAGGAGTAATCTCTGAGCGCACTTTTTGAAGGATAGTTTACTGACCCAGTTCAAGTCCCAGCACCACATATGGCCCACTGAGGCATGCCAGGAGTGATCCCTGAGGGTAGAGCCAGGAATAAACCCTGACAAATGAAGTCCAAACAAAAATTTTTTTCATGAAATCTTTTTTAGTATTGATGTCTTGCTACAGTTTTCCTTTGTTTTCTAATCAAGGGAAAGCTTTTCATCTTACTGACAATATCATACTGTAATGTGTTTTCTTTTGCTGTTCTCCCTTTAATATTTGCATTGGATTTTGATCATTGCAGATATGAATATCTTTGTTTAATCCTAGATTTGGTAAGAACCTCTTGATTTATGGGTATAGTATTGTATCACACACCACTGAACAAAATGTATATGTTCTGGTAAAAAATGTGCGATCGAGCAATTGATAGTAATCTGAATATCACCAAAGATCATTACACAAACCTAGATGCTACAATCTACCACACATGCAGGCTATAATAATATAGGCTACTGAACTACTGCTCTATGTAGTTTGTCATTGAACTTTTATATAATAAGCAACACAAGTATGTACTTTATCGCATTTGGGACAGTTCCCAACATTAATTCATTTTTAAAATAATTATAATTGTTTAAATAATTTAAGTACATTTAAAATTTTTTAAATTAATTTTTATAAATTTTCTGATAGTATTCTTCATAGAGTCCCAACTATCATGGACTAATCACTCACCATTCCTTTTTATTATTCTTTTGTCTTCAAACTGGGTAAAAATAATTGCCCAAAATTAAAATTTTTGCTTCTAACATCTGACATTGGACCAAATATGTTAACTCTTCTAGTGAGTTTTACAAGTTATTCTAGTTCAGTTTCAAAAAATTTGGTTTCTTCAGTAGTTATGGTCACTCATTTCCATAATAAATTACCTCAAGATATGTACATATATAAATTATATATATACATATACAGATATATAATTATACACACAGACACACACCCCTAATACATACATATAATTATAGAGGATGTGGCTCCCATTAATGTATCAGCTTTGATTAGCAACTCAAATGCCAAAAGCTGGTGACATTTTCCAAAATGGTAAAACTGAACAAAATACAATTTTCCTTCACTTAAGAGTTAAATTTTTTTGATAAGCCAAGATTGCATATACAACTAAAAATATAAAATGAAGTTTTTATAGCAAAATGAACTTACAACCTAGGCTTAGATAATTATTGTCCATGTTCAATAGCAGGCCCTTAAAGAGAACTGTGGTTGAACCAAGTGAGGTTTATTGGGACTTTTTAAACAAATCCTTTTGTTTTAAACAAATCCTTTTTATTTTTTATTTTATTTTTTATTTATTTTTTTTTTTTTGCTTTTTTGCTTTTTGGGTCACACCCAGCGATGCTCAGGGGTTACTCCTGGCTCTGCACTCAGGAATTACTCCTGGCGGTGCTTGGGGGACCATATGGGATGCCGGGGATCGAACCCGGGTTGGCCGCATGCAAGGCAAACGCCCTACCCGCTGTGCTATCACTCCAGCCCCCTAAACAAATCCTTTTTAATCTAATCCTAGACCACATGGCATGGGAAACAGACTGTCTCAGTATAAAGGTGATAAAAAGGGTTTATTATAGCATTTGTATTTCTGCTAGGTGATTTCAAGGGGTCCATGGCACAGTTTTCCTCTAGATTACGTGATTTTAGAAATCAAAGTGCATAGATTTATTAATAATTTTTATCTAGGAGATAGATGAAAGAGTGGTCTAAAGCTGTATTTGAAAACAGTCACTATATAAGCCACAAGGTAATATTTAATCATTATGGTGTGTGTGTGGGAGGGGGGAGGGTTACATGGTAATCTTGTTTCTATACTCCAACATGACTAGAATACCCTTATTTTTTCCTTGCTCCATTAATGTCAGCATGGCCTTGTCAGACACTGTTGTATATAGTTACTTATGCTGATCAGAAGACCTTAGCCTAGCAGCTAAGGGTTATATCCAACTGGTGGTTTTCTTTCTCTCTATGAACAGGATTTCCATAATTATTTGGTATGTCATATAGACATTTTAACAGAGGTAATACAACTTTTTGTTGTACAGTTCAGTTCTCCATAAGCATCTAGCCCTCCACTCACTAAAACCACCAATCACTGAATTAACCAACTCATTCCTTTCCCAAATCACAAAAACACTCTCCTTGGGGGTGAACTATCCCCATGAGAACTACTGTTCTGACTGTGCTAAGCTAACTCCGAACTCCCAAATAAATACTAAAGATGCACCTGGCAGATTCTCAAATAACATTGTTTTGTTCAAACTCTTCTAACACTGTGGAGAAAAAGACACCCATCAAATCTGAACAAAGCATTGCTGTTATGCAATCTCCAAGAACTGACAGACAACACTGAGTAGTTATCTATAACTGAAAGTACATGTCCAGAGCCAGAGCGAGAGTACAGCGGGTACTATTTAGACACCAATTTAAAAAAAAGTAAAAAAATCTATTTCATAAAAACTTGAAATCACTTCTCAAAGAAATATAACACACAAAGGAATGTTTCCATTCCCTGTTCATGGATCAGAAGAATCAACATTATGAGAATTAACATCTTATCTAAAATAATTTACAGAATCGAAATTCCCATGGCATTCTTCAAGGACACAGAAAATCCTGAAATTCATGTGGAATCATAAAACTCCCAGTATAGCGAAAGCAATCCTGAAACAAAAGATGGGAGGCACTGCAGTACCAGATTTTAAACTATACTGCAAAGCAATGGCAATCAAAACTGCATAGCATTGGACCAAAGATAGACTTTCAGGTCACTGCAACAGAACAGAAAGGAGGCACAGAAGTAAATCTTAGGTGTATGGTTGATCATTCTACAAAAAGGGGCTAAGTGCATGAAGTGATGAGTACCTTGTCTACAGACAGTGCTGGAGAAATGGAATAGTCACGTGCAAAAAAGAAAGAAAAAGAAAAAATAGAAATCCATCTCATGTCATACACAAAGGTTCATTCATAATGGATTTAAGACTGTTATATAAAACCTGATTTTATAAAGTATATAGAGGGAACCCCACTGCCCATCCATGGGACCCTGGGTAGTTTGGTGACGGTGAAGAAACTGTGTATACCAATATCATAAATTTCAACAATATTACAAACATATTATCTTAACTATTCTTTTTTTTCTAAAGAAATATATCAAGGAAGTCAGAGAAATGGTGCAGGAATTAAGGCACGTGGCTTGCACATTGTAAACCAGTTTCAATCCCCTGCACTGGTCAACCAAGCATCATCAGGTACAACCCTGCAAGCCTCGGAGCACCATCAGGGTGGCCCAGATAAGCCCAAGCACTGGGGCCTGAGCAGCTCTGCATCTGCAGCAGTGCATTTGGGCCCCTGAACATGCTGTACGCTGCTCGGAAGACCCTCCAAAACAAATACATTTAGGACACTTCTATGATATCAACCTTACTCTTTAATAATACCACGCTATTGCCTAAGAAAACAAAGGCAGAAATAAACAAATGGGGCCATGAAATAAATGACAGTGTCAACAAAGTTTCCATACCTGAAAGATATGAAGCTTAAAATAAATATACATCCTGTGTCACTGTATCACTGTCATCCCGTTGCTCATCGATTTGCTCGAGTGGGCACCAGTAACCACTGTGAGACTTGTTTGTTACTGTTTTTGGCATATCGAATATGCCACGGGTAGCTTGCTGGGCTCTCCAAGAGGGGCGGAGGAATCAAACCCGGGTTGGCCACGTGCAAGGCCAACTCCCTACTCGCTGTGCTATTATTCCAGCCCTCCAGCCATCCTACTGAGAGAAAATATTCACAAAGAATAATAAGAGGCTAACGCCCAAATAACACTTTAAAGCTCCAAAGCACCTGTCCATGCACTGGTGGTTAAAGAGCACTGAATTAGACCATTCCCAAAGGAAACAAATTCTGAGATACAGTCAATAGAACTGTGAACTAAGGTTAGAGTGGAGAAGAAAGGACGGACCTTAGGACAGAGATAGTGGAATCTTAACACTGAGTGAGAATGGTGAAGCAGCACTGTATACAATAACAACAATACGACTGAAAGAGATCTGGAAGGGGAAAGAAAGATATGACATGCAACTTCACAGAACTCTCACAAAATTGTGTTTCAAAGATTTCATCAAAAGTTGACTAAAGTCTGATCCAATGAGTACATAAAACCCCACAAGAAAACTTTGCGGTAAGCTCTGCTAGTGTCCTACCCAAAGTCCCTTTCCTTTTTTCCCTTAATAAAAACATCTCTTTCTTTCAAAGAAATAATATGTCTACCTATCAGCCTGCTTTCGCAGACGTCCCTGTTGATTAACCCATTTTGACTAGTAAGATACAAAATGTGATTCTGAGAAACTTTTTGCTTTTCTGTTTAAGAGAAAGTACAATATGTGTCCCTTATTACTTTCTTCCTTTAAAAAAAAAAAAAAGTACCTTGAAAGGTAAGTCACCTGTAACACTGAGGTAATGAGCACAGGATGAAAACCCATCAGGATGGTGGGGTATGAGGACCCTGGATGGCACCTGGATGGAATAACATAGCAGCAGCATCAACACACGCCAACAACCACCTCTAGAATTTCTCTTAGAAAAACATATGTATCCTTTGTTTGTGTGTTTAAACCACTATTATTAGTAGGATTTCCAATTACCACTAAACAAACTGCTAACAATTTGAGGAAACTGCTATAGGTTATTGATGAAATAAAGGAGGTTCATGATAATCAACTAGACCAAAAAAAAGGTGTTCTAACTCTAGTATGGGAGAGAGGATTGCGTTAATTCATTTTATTATTTTGGGTTTTGGGTCATACCTGGCAATGCTCAGGAGTTACTCCTGGTGGTACTCAGGGGATCATATGGAATGCTGGCTATCGAATCAGGGTCTGCCATGTGCAAGGCAGGCACTCCACCCACAGTACAACCACTCCAGCCCAGAGTTGATTCATTTTTTAAATATTAGGTGCACTGGAGAGATAGTACAGTGGGTGAAGCACTTGCCTCACACATGATTAGCCTTAATCTGATTCCCATGGGACCCTCTAGGAATGATCCCTAAGAACAAAGCCAGAAGCCTTGAGCTTTAGCTTCTTTGGGGTGTGGCTCCAAAACAAACAACAACAAATTTGGGGGGAGGGAGGATGGAGTGGGAAGGGGTGTTTGACCACATTCAGCAGTGTCAGGGATAGAACCCAGAACTGCCCTCTAGCCCCTGAAGTTATCTTTACAAACGTTCATTTCTTTCAAAGCTAATATATAAAGTCGATAAACCAAGGAACACTATATACATATTCTTTAGAAGGCAAATGCCAAAAAATACAATAGAAGTAGCTGAAATGTTTACATCTGGGGAGAAGTGAGGCTAGGATAAACTTCTCGGGGCTGAAGAGATAGAGGTACTAACGTCCTGGACATGGCCATGGTTGGTGTGACCCTAGAGCACAGAGCCAGGAGTAGCTCCTAAGTGTCACTGAGTGTGGTTGGCCCCCCTCAGACCACTAACCCCTCCCTCTCCACTGACAAAAAAAAAAAAATGATTGTTGCTTTTCTTTGTAGACCTTGTGTGTTGCTTGATACTCTGACCACAAGTACTCTATTTTTTTTTTAAATCGTGGAAAAAACTTTTGAGTTACTTTTTTGTCTTTACACTAAACTAGAACCTCTTTTAAGAAATGTTTCTCCTGGGGCCAAAGACATAGTATAGCAGTTAGGGTACTGTCTTCACACCCAAGTATGATTCCCAGAAACACATATGGTCCACCGAGGTCGCAGGAGTAAGTCCTGAGTACTTCATGTATGCCTTCCCACCAAAAATAAATATGCCTTCTCTTTATTAAGATCATTTAAAAGTTTCAAGTTGTGCTGCTAGCTTCTCACAATAATTAAACATTTAGTTTTATTTATTTTTTTCTTTTTGGGTCACACCTGGCGATGCTCAGATGTTACTCCTGGCTCTGCATCTCAGGAATTACTTCTGGTGGTGCTTGGGGGACCATATGGGATGCTGGGAATCGAACCCAGGTCGGCCGCGTGCAAGGCAAATGCCCCACCCGCTGTGCTATCACGCCAGCCCCAAACATTTAGTTTTAAATGAAACATATTTTACACAACTTGAGAGATATTCTTTAAAATCAGGAAACTTTGGTTTCACTTTCCTAGCAGTGGTTTGCAAATACTGGCGCAGGAGCCTGGAAATAGCTAGTGAGGACTGAGTAAGGATTCTAGAACCTCCAATCCTGTTCCACTAGACCAGCTCTGCTCTATTTGCCATATTTGACACAAGACTAAGAAGAGTTCCACTCACTTGAAACATTTAAAATCACTGGCATCGTAAGGACAGCTGAGTTTGACCAGTAAATCAAATTTGTCAAGTTTAGTTTAACATGTGTTCTCTTTGTCTTTTTAATTTACAAGGCCAGGGAGATAACTCACATGGGAGATAACTTACATGGTACAGTACATGCCAATCACATACAAGATGGAGATACCTAGCACTGCATTACTCCCAGGGGATCACAGTAGAGTGACTCCAAGTGCAGCTGAATGGACTCTGGTGCTCACCCCAGCACCATATGCCATGTCAAATTCTGCCAGGCCCCTGGCCACAAGTGTGGTCCCAATTAAGTTATTCTTCAATAATAATTTAATATACAAGCATTAAATTCATATAAACATACAAACTGTCCATCTCTCTTTTAAAAACCTTGCAACATAGAGACCACATACCTAGGTCAGCTTCACCTATCTAGTCCCATCACAACTGGCAACTGTCCGTAGAAGTAAGATTCCATGCAAAAGAAACAGCATAGAACTGTGGAAAAAACAAAACACTAAACTAGAACTTATCAGATGCAATAGATGTGTCAGATAACGCAAATTAATCAGGAAATCAAGTGACTTAATACACCAAAACATATTTCTACTTAGCATATGTCCAACAGGAATATGTATGATTCTGTTCTGCTTTGCACTGTCCAACAAGGGACCCAGGCTGGCTGAGGCTCTAACATCTTGAGTAGCACTAGTTGAAGCAGAAAAGAAGAAAAATTAAGGGAATCTCACATCAATTTCACTTATTTACCCATAAGTGACACTGGTCACTTTCATATTTTATTGCCTATAACTAATCAAATGGTTTCAATGAAAGAACTGGGAAATCTAAGAGAACAAATGGAATATGTGGGACGCATACACAATCTGCAGTAAACTACTTATCTCAGTCTTAGACATATAACATGAAACAGTCTTCACTTTATCTCAAGGTTCTGAAGAGAATCAAATGAGATAACATGTATTAAAGAACTCTTGACATGTTCTAAATAGTTAAGCATGTTCTAAAAAGTTAACTGGATCAGGGTAGAATTAATGTGTCATCACCGCTACACATATACTCCTGCCTACTTATTGTAGAAGTAAAGGTCAAAATATATATTCTGGAGACCACAGAATTTAATGCTGCTTTTGTATTAACTATACCAATCAATCCACCTGTGTTATTACTCTCAGTGTCTTGCTAGTCTTGATCAAATAATTAAACTGTATGTGGAAGATTTTATTTTCCTGCCACATCTTCCAACCCATATGCTCTTGTTTAATGTAAACTTTTTTTTTAATTATTATTATTTTTTACTTTTTTTATTGAATCACCATGTGGAAAGTTACAAAGCTTTCAGGCTTAAGTCTCAGTTACATAATGCTCAAACACCCATCCCTTCACCAGTGCATAAATTCCACAACCAAGAACCACAGTAAACCTCCCCCGACATTGCCCCCCACCCCGCCTGTGTAGTTGATAAATTTCACTTTACTTTCTCTTTACTTTGATTACATACAAACACAAAAACTCACTATTATTGTTTGGAGATCCCCCCCTCATCATCTGGTAGGGGCTATGTACCCTTCCTTGAACTCAGGGTGGCCTTGGTGACTACTTCAAGAGTATGGGAGAAGTGAAGTTAAATGAATTAAAAATTAGGCATAAAAGCACCATGCACTTCTCTTGTTCTCTAGAGAAGCTCACTCTTAGAAACCAGTTGCCAAGCAATAAAGCTGAAGTGAACCTACATGAGACTACACAAAGAGGACACAAATGCTATCTCACAACTACCTGAGGTCTCAGTTGACAGCCAAAATCTATCTCCGGGCTGGTGAATAAAAACACTGAAATTGACTCAGTAACATCAATACTGAATTACTATCACAAAACAAAGTAAACCAATAGTTATGAATTATTACATCTCAAATCTACACTAAAAGAAACAATTTGGGGAAACATCAAGACACCATAATGATAACAATTTAATAGGCAAAAAGAAACAAAATAGACAAGATAGAAGTTCATTCCTCCTTGAAAGTAGAGACAGGGTTAATATTAGGGTTAATATCATCCTTCCGGGCAGAAAGTCTCTTGCCCACGCGCCTGGTTGTCTTCTGCAGGGCCCCTCAGAGCGAGTGGGCTCCAGCTTCCCTCCCCGCCCCAAGCAGAGCTCCCAGTGGCCGAAGACCTCCAGAGCCTAGCCATAGCCATGCTCAAGGCCCCTCTCCACACATTCAGACGAGCCTCACGCATGAAGGTACCGGCAGAGGAACCCAGGAGTGTGGGACCCGGGGCTGAGACCTCCAAGCCTGCTCGGATCGGGACTGGGCCTCTTCCACCCAGATTTCCCATTTTCCAGTAGATATGCGGTCACACCCAAGGACTGTCCCTGGCACCACGGAATCCCATCAATGGCCAACATCCAGAAGCTTAAAAGCAAGCTCCCAGAACTGTGTGGCCACTTCTCAGCCATGCGACATCTTATAGCCTACTTCTCCCTTTTGAGAGAGCTACTGAGAGTTTCCTGCCACATGGGAGAGCCTGGCAAGCTCCCCGTGGTGTATTCATATGCCAAAACCAGTAACAAGTTGGGTTTCATTCCCCTGACCCTGAAAGAGCCTCCAATGCAGCCGGCCATTGGGGAGGACGAGTAGAGAGGCTTCTAGAATCTCAGAGCTAGGACGAATGGAGACGTTACTGACACCACCTGAGAAATTCAACGATCAACGGGATGATGATGATGATCCTTCCTGGAAAGAACTCAATCCCTACATTTCCCTGTTCACAAAAACAAGGGATCCATTCCAGAACACAAGACAGCTGCTCAAGCTTCATCTATTATATCTACATTTCAGCTAGCAAGGATGAAAAATAGGAGAGGAGATAGGTATGCCCCATTCTTTTAACATTACTTCCTGAATGCAGAGCCAGGAGTAACCCCTGATAATACCAGGTGTGACTCCAAAAAGCCAAAAAAAAAAAAAAGAAGAAGAATCTGGGACTATTCTATATTGAGATTATTTTTGTTGCCATGGCCTAATATGTAATATGCCATAGAGGCATATCCCACCAGATGCATATTTCAAAATTCAATTTACAATTTGTTTAGAAATGCAAGGTCAACAAACAGAATAACTAGCTCAAAAACTCTAACAATGTATTCTTTGTTAAACTTTCAACTCTAGAGACTGATATTAGATCTTTCAGATCAAACAAAAGCAAGTCTTTACACAGCATTAACTTTTATTACTAGGAATAACAATTAGGAGTATAATTAAAATAACACACTAGCATTTACTAAATCAATAATCCCTCAGAAAGAAAGTCTTATCTCCTATACAGAAATATTTCCTGTAGTATTAGCAATATAGCCCAATGAGCCTTCCTATGTTTTCCTGGGAAAGGAATAAACTAAAATCTAAAGTTCTGTCTTGTTATATGTAAGTAGGTTCAACCTGTAACAGGTTTTTATGACGAGTAAATGCAATTACACATGTAAAAGTGTTTTGTAAACAGGAGTTTTATATAAATATAAAGTTATGCACCTTCAAAGCTATCACTCCAACAGACACTGATTCAATAAAATGAAAATCTCTTAAAAATTGCAACAATGTATAAATACACATAAAATAATCTATTATTTAATAGTCCAACAAAATTTATATACACTTACAAGAGAATTTAAATGCCTTTAACAGTTCCACTGTATAATTATTGATTTCTAAAAGAAATACCATTAATACAAATGCATGATTTATAATATCCCAATTATAACAAGAAAAATAGATTAATAAAATGTTTCTGTGGCACTATGCCAAATATTACAACTATGCTCAATATGACATAAGAAAAATACTCTTTTAGTGGTAAAAGATAGAATTCATTAGGCTAAGGACCACTCAAGAGTTTCTAGGAAGTTTCAAAGTAAAATCAGCTTTCTTTCCAAAAAATCCAAAGAAGAGCAGCAATCACTAGGTATTCCTTAAACCAAACCTACGAAAAAATCCACTTATATTAATTGAGCCTTAAGAACATGACTTTATTTGTTACAAATAAAAATAAATAAAATGTTTGAACTAGCTAACAGAACTGGACAAAATTTTGTTTTCACCTGCCTGTGAATGACTAGGATGAGAACTTTCACCATGTTACACATATATTAAGTTGTAACATTAACAATTACTTCACACATACATAAATCAAAGTGCTCCTTCTTACCATAAAACCAAAACTTTTTTCTGAAAATATTCTATAGAAATAATATGTAAACATAAAGACTTTTGAGACAGCCTAAGAACAGATTCTATGTTCTATGGATCAAAATGCAAAGGTCATTATTATATATGTACACAAATACACACTCTCATTAATTTGGAATATATGGTTATTACATGACTATACATATACAAATCTATGCCATGAATCAAACATTGACAATTTTTAACAGAATTATACTTTCAAGCTAGAAAAAACATTTGAAAAAAAATTTTTGTTAACTTTTAAAGTGGAAGAACAAACCAGCACTCTTCTTTACAACAATTTACTAAGCTCTAAAAGGTTCAGTCAAGAATCTCTTCATTTATTTCCCAATGTAACGAAACACAAATTTTCTCTCAGCCTTCATGAAGTCTGATCATTTCCAGTGCTCTGCAAAAAAGAGAGAACTCCTTATATTAAATATTAGGAACACATTCCATAATCCTAAGCAAAGGTGACTACTACATTCAGTGATTCAATCACATTACATAGCTGCCAAATTGAAGAAATAAAACAAAGGATCCACCAAGATATCCAGCATCTCACTCTCATTTTTGAAGGGTACTACAAGGTGACATATAATTCTCCCAACTAACCATTATGTAGGCTCTGTCAAACACAAGATTCAATTTCACCCACATTCAATGTCTTTCACCATTCCAGAAACACTTAAAAAATCTATTAAGCACAAACAAGACAGTTATGTAAGGTGGATCAAAGCAGTCATTACGAGATCATGCAGAAATCTCTCAGAATTTCTGAGAATTCTGAGAATCGGGTCCCTACAACTTCTACAGGAGAGTATAGGTTGACTAAGCCCCAACTCTGTAAATCCCAATTATATCTATTCTTAAGAAATCATTAATATTTTAGACCTGAGTTATCTAATGTAATCCTTCAGCCAACATTAGCATCACTGGAACCTTGTTAAACATGTGAATTGAGATACAACCCTGAATCAGCTTGTGAAAAGCTCTATGGCTATAACCCAACAATCTGAAATTCATTTTCTAGGTGATATTCCATAAAAACATAGTATTTCATAAAAACATAGATTTTAAAAAATCTATGACCACATTAAAATTACCCTCATAGCCAGAAAACACTTACTCGTCTTAAAAACTGCTTTCCAAGGTAAGAAGTTGCCATACTGGTTAAATTCTTTCTGCTGCCCACTTTGCACCTGATATAACCATATAGGTTGGCACCCTGTAGCACAACACCCATGATAACCACTGCCTGGGATAGAGGAAAAATAAAGGTTACTGACTAAAAGTGATTGATCTTTCTCTATACCACAAATGTAATGAAGGAGATAAGGAGGTACTGCAAAGTGAAGACTGTGTCAATGAGACGCTCTAATTCATCACAACATACCTAATTCAATTGATGCTTTGTATAATATATGTGACCTCCAATATGGGGGGGTTAGGGGAGGCATGCGAGGATCAAACCTGGATAGGTCATGTACAAGCCAAGCTCCCTACTAGCTATACTATCTCTCTGGCCCCTCTTATTCTATTCTTACCTATAGGCAGACATTTGCAGCCCTAGCTGTCTAAATGAAAATGAGCTCATTTTATCCATGGTACCATCCAACCTTTAGGTTATTATACGGATGATTTCCTACACTAACAAACTCAAAACAAATAACCTGATCAACCCAGTGAAAAAATGAGAAGAGCTGAAAAGTCCCACGAAGAAGACATACGATGGCCATCAGACAAATGAAAGTGTTTGTCATCATTAAATATCAAGAAAATTTCACAAATTTAGCTCTATTTATATATATGTCATTTTCTCCACAACTGAAAAAATAAAAACCAAAAAACAAAAACCTCTCCGATTATGTAGGATAAAGAAACAGTAAATAAGAACAACAAATGGTAAGTCATTGGATCTGAAGATTCTGTCTACAGAACTCAGCTCATGGCTGGGGGTGGGGGTGGCAGTGACCCTGGGACACTGGTGGTGGGAAGTGGGTACTCTCATGATGGGTGTGGTATTGAAATAATGTATGCATAAAAAGCATAATTAACAGTATTATAAAATCCAGTACCTCAACAAAAGTGGTTTTAAAAAAGTGAAAAAGAAAAGAAAATATTATCTTCTAAAATGTAAGGGAAAGAAGCTGTGGCACAAATCAGCCAAGTCAACATTTAAGAACAGAGCCAGAGGAAAAGAATGTATTCTGGGAAAAGGAAAAAAATCACCCAAAATGAAACGTAGCCTGTTAAGAAGAAAAGGGAGAAACTTGCAACAGAAGGAGTATATTATATATTTAAAAACGGATCAGAGGGCTGGAAAGATCGTACAGAAGACAAGTCTACTTTGCTTTCCTTGCACACAGGTGACCTAGGTTCGATCCTTGGCCCCTCCGGTGTCCCACAAGCCCACCAGAAGCTAGTTATCCGGGAGCATAGAGCCAGGAGTAAGCACTGAGTAGGATACCAAAGCAAAAAGCTTGACCAGAGACCAAATAACCAATAAGAAATATTGTCTCAAAAACTAATTGCTATTATAAACAGAAAAACTGAAACTGAACAAACATAATTCTGGCACCTCATGGTGATTCAATAAAAATTTTTTTTTTTAAAAAAAAGGAATATGAGCAGATATAAAAGCGATCTTTTCATTCTCATTCATAGTCTGTAATTCAATAAACGAACAGAGAGAAGAGGGGTCGGAGCAATAGCTCAGCAGGGAGGGTGCTCGACTTGCACACGGCCAACCTGGGTTCAATCCCCAGCATTCCATACGGGCCCCTCAGCACTGCCAGAACTGATTCCTGAGTGCAGAGCCAGGAGTGACATCTGAATATCATTGGGTGTGGCAGAAAAAAAAACAGAGATGCAAGAAGATAGGAAAGGTAGGAGAAAACATCAGCACTAACTTTACCACATTTAATTGCAGGCAACTGGTATATTTTAAACAGCTCTTAATTCATTAAAGAGGGTATGACACAAATATACAAAATAGTAAGAGCTAGAAAAACTAAAATGGACAATCAATTTTCCAAGCCCCCCAGAAGTATTCATATTTACGCACATACAAAGAAAAGGGAATTCTACATAGCACAATAAACACTTTTAAAAGGGGAACATAATAAAGGCCACAATCACTGTATCACTGTAATCACTGTAATCTCATCGCTCATCGATTTGCTTGAGCGGGCACCAGTAAATTCTCCATTTTAAGACTTGTTGTTACTGATTTTGGCATATTGAATATGCCACAAGGAGCTTGCCAGGCTCTGCCAGGCGGGCGGGATACTCTCGGTAGCTTGCCAGGCTCTCCAAGAGAGGCGGAGGAATCGAACCTGGGTCGGCTGTGTGCAAGGCGAATGCCTTATCACTGTGCTATCACCAGCCCAAAAGGCCAAAATATATCTTATATATGTTAAATGAAATAAACTCATGTATTAAAAGAATTAAGACAAACAGTTTGGGTTACAACACAAGGGGAACACAGACACCTATGAGCAAAGGAGGCTAAACAACTAAACTAAGCCCCAGACTAAACAACTTTACCCACAAACTGATTGGACTTTCAGAAGCTCTGCTGTTTCAGTGACCAAATATGTGGTACTTTATTATGGCAGTCCTAGCAAACAATAAGGTAAAATAAGGCCAATCAGCTTACTAGCTGGAACACTCCAGCAGTCTAACCACATGAAGCCATCAAGCCTCAAGAAAGCCCAAACTAGCAACATAGAAAAATGAGGTCATGAGATCTCCCAGAAATGCCTTAGGAGACCCCACATACCAGCTGTTCTCTGTCAGAAGACATCAAGCTGAACCTCACAAACAAGCCCTATCCTAGCTCCTAATGAGGGTGTGACACAAACATACAAAATAGTAAGAGCTAGAAGCTTGTGAGAGATTATAAAATTACTATTGTTAACTCATTACTATCTGACAAGATTATATAAGCAAAAGATAATCAAATTAGATTCTAAACTCCAAAAGACTACTAGCGGGTGGGGGAAGAGGAGAAGAAGGGAAACAGGGGACATTGGTGGTGGTATATATACACGGTGAAGCGACGGGTGTTGGAACATCATATGACTGAAACCCAATCATGAACAACTTTGTAACTGTGTATCTCACTGTGATTCAATTAAAAAAGAAAATAAAATGTAAAGAAAAAAAAAGACTACTATTAGCACCAAACTAAAGATATTTGACTGAAATTTAATGAACATTCCTATCTAAGATGTTGTAAATAGGAGCATCTCTGTACAAGTTAAGACTAAATAAAAATTCTAATGCTAGGCACTTAACAATTGTTAAAATGGGATCAAGACGCACTCATTAAATAAAGAAATGCAGAGTTGGGGAACAGGATTAAGGAAGTACATGATGAAGCTACCTTTTCAAAATGCATTGTAAATGTTAAAATTATTATGATTTTAATTATAATTATCCATCAGACATAACTTAGTGAATTTGTCAATAATCCCATGTTGACACTCACCAACCATTTTACTCTGAAAGAGAAGAGAGCACTAAAGGCAAAAACCACCCACAGCACTGGACAGGCAATAAGTCCTAGCCAAAAGATTCTTGACTCCGCTTCTGAAACAGTTTTACTCTCTTGAGAAGATGCCTACAAAAGAACATGAACTTTATCATTGCATTTATGGTATTTTACAGTAAAAAATTTAAAACTTTCAATGAAAAACATCTTACCCTCAAATTCAAATTAATTAATGAAGACAACCCAAGTCCTAAATTAGAACACTTTATTATTTAATTTTAGTAACCAACTTTAGTATATATTTTAAAGAACTTTAAAAAAAAGCTGGACCAGAGATAGCTCAAGTGGTGAGCTGTGATTCCCACCCCAAGCATCCCAAATCCCCTAAGCACTGCTAGATATAGTCTGTGTGGCCCTTATAGCCTAAGCACTAGACCATTAAAGTTCATACTGCTGCATCAAGCAATAGGCTGGATGGTCCCCAGCTCCCTATACCCCAGCACTGCTGGGAGAGATCCCTATTATAGAAATAGTTTTAAAAGAATTTTGCATTTTCAAGATAATCTATTATGATTAAAACTAAGGATATTTTCTGATGAACTTTAATTCTATTTTTATTGCAATTATATAATTTATTAAGAAAATATTGAATCAAAAATCAAGACTATCATTTGTCCAGAAACTAAACGGTCCAATCAGAGATTAAAAAAATAATGGAATTGAGGAATTCTGTACCAGTGGGCACAATGTTCAACACCAGAAGTTTTAAAGATTTGCAAATCATTTTTAAGGCATCATCTACAAAAATTATGCCATCTTCCTCTCAAGTTGATTTCCTTAGGAAATTTGAATGTTTACTATAGACAAGTAGGTAACTCAAAACAAACCAGTCTCCCCTAGGATTCCTAAAGAACAGACTGCTCTGATAAACTGAGATTTTCTACATGAGAGTTCCAATTATTCTTAAGAGAACCATAAAAGCAAGAACAGACCAGTTACTTGAAGCAATTATCCACTGGACAGACTAGAGGTTCCCAAACCTATCTTGCCTACAACCTCCCATGGGAGGGGGGCAGGGGTGGAAGGGCAGAATGAGCCACTCAGCGCCCCCTTGGAAATCTACATTCTTTAAGGAAATAAACAGAAAGCACCAGCTATTTGCATACAAGGCTACCATTTGTTCCCCAGCCTCTGTGAGAGATAGTATCTCCCACTGTAGAAAACGCTGAATAGAAAAAATCTCTGGAGATATCAGGCAAGGCAGCAGGAAGCTGAGGGTCATAAGAAAGAGATGCTTTCTCAGATGCAACTCCAAATCAGCAGCTTCACAAGCTGCATAAAGCCTGACCCAAAGGCCTCTCAGGATTCTCAGTCAATCTTACGTGGAAAATTATAACGTTTTAAAAGTACCTCTGATTTAGGGCAAACATACCAACTGATTTGGGGAAGTGCTATTAATCTTGAAAATGCCATTCTTAATTATCCAAATGTTATTTACATAGAGTTAATTAAAAGACACTAGCAGTAACAAAAAGACAGCCTACCTTCCTGGACTCAAACACCCAATGGCTTTTTCCATCTTCATCAATATGATTCCACCAACGCAGACCAACCATTAATCTACCTGTGACATTCTGATAAACACACAAATTTTAAAGGCATTACTTAATGACTTATTCTATGTCTTATTGTTTCACAAACAAAAATCTTCAGCATTGTCTCCATAATAGATAATGATCATCTACAAGTCCAGCAGATATGGTAGTGACAAGGTAAGCATATTTATAAACATAATCCTTCACTTTTTCCTGGTGAAATCATATCCTTTCTCTATTTCCTGGTCTTCTCTAATTCCTTAAATACTTTGCTCTTTAATTTACTGGGAGTTTTTTCTCTCTCCACATCCTATGACTGCATTCTCACTGACTCCAAAAATGGTTATGAACTGAATGTCCCCTTTTTGTTCATGCTGAAACTCTGCCTAGCTCCATATGATAAAACTATTAAGAAGAAATGTGGGACCAGAGATATAGTACAGTGGACAACATATTTGCTTGGCACATATCTGACCCAAATTCAATCCCCAGCATCCTATACTGTCCCCTGAACTCACAAGAAGTGATCCATGAGAACAGAGTCAGGAGTAAGCCCTGGGCACCACTGGGTATGTATGTCCGCCCCCCCCCCGCCCAAGGTAGAAAAAATAAGTATATAAATAAAAGAGATGATTAGGATTACATCTAGAAGTGTCAAGAGAGCTTGTTTCTTTTAAACTCCCTACCCCACCACCATTAAGCAAGTATACAGAAAGTAAGCAATTTTAAATACATAAAGGCTCTCACCAGAAGTTAATCATATTGACACACCAATCTTGGAAATAAATTGAGAAATAAATTCCTGTTATTAATAAATCACCTATCTATAGTACTGTCATAACATTCTTCAAATTTATCTTCATCAGCATCACACATAAGCAACTTCTTTTTCTTATAACTTTAATAGCTTTCCTGTGTATTTATATGTTCTGGTAATAAAACAGTGTCTAACAAATACATCTTTGTCCAAATGAAATTTCAAGTGTACTGTGGAAAAGAAGCAGTCAAAGAAAAAGCGCAAAATGCACTTATTACCAACTGTGTTGTAAGAGAAAACTGGAAGTTACCTTAATAGGCTACTAGGGAAAGCAAATTTAATCTATGAGTAAGATAATGACTCCCTAATGAATAAACATTTGGAATGAAATTTAATGGGTAAATAGGAATCAGTAACACAGGAAACTTCTCATTAATGCTGTGATAAGGTTAAAGCTTATGTGAATTCAGATAGGAAAAAAAAATGTTTTTTCCTAACTGCTGGGTGAAATTTAGAATATGTTTAACTTATAAATGTAAACAATGAACCATAATAAAATTGATGACATCTATAACTCTGCTATAATAAAAGCAATAATTTTCATAATGTACTATGATACAGATATCACTTATAATTATCACTGCTTTGAGGATAATTAGATATGCTGTTAGATTATGGGATTTAATACATTTATAAAATACATGCTATTACCAAATTAAAAATGTTTTTAATGTTCTAATTACATTTCACTATAAATGCTTTCTTAATAATCTTAATTCTTTTATATATATTTTTTAATTTTTATTAGTGAATCACTGTGAGGTGCAGTTACAGACTTACAAACTTTCGTGCTTGTGTTTCAGTCATACAATGCTCAAAATAACCATCCCTCCACCAGTGCCCACTTTCACCACCGATGATCTCAGTATCCCTCCCACCCCCCACCCCATCTGCCACACTCCACCTCTGTGGCAGGGCATTCTCTTTTGTTCTCTTTCCTTTTGGGTGTAGTGGTTTGCAACAGAGGTGTTGAGTGGTCATCATATTCGATCTATAGCCTACTTTCAGCATACATCTCCCATCCCGGGAAGGTTCTCCATCTTTTTTATTTAAAAATACTCACTTTGAGCTCACTACCCTCCAGCGCCGCTGCACCCGGTCAGCTCCCTCCAACAGGTCAGTGGATTGGACCAGACCGCCATTTTCCCGTGCCTGCACCCCGTCTTCCCTTAGGACCCTGAGCTCCCACCCTGCCTGAGCACCACCCATCCACCCCCTCACCTCCCTCCAGCGCTGCCGCGCCCCGTTTGCTCCCTCCAGCAGGTCAGTGAATCAGACCCAGACCACCATTTCGCCCCCTGCCTTGCACCCCACCCATATCACCTTAGTGGGCGTGGCCTCAGCAGAAGTGGGTGTGGCCTATTTTGGAACCTTTTCCTCATACCAAGCAATCCGTTTTTACATCTCAGTCTTCATCACCTATGACCCTGAGTAACATCCTAGCTATCCCCAAAGCAGTTCGCCAATAGGCTGCTAGTCTATTCCAATTTCTCCGAAGTACCATGAATATAAGCAGCTGTACAAGCCAAATATGAGAGCACATCTCCAGAAGCATCACTTGAGGCCTCACGTAGAAGAACATCTGAGAAGGACATGTTATAGAGGGGGAACATAAGAAGGTCACCTCCATTGACTGAGACCATCCGGAATCCTTTTTCAAAACAAGAGGGGATAGGGATAGTGATCTTGAAGGTCGCTCCTCCATACAACCACCACAGCATCAAGAAACATCGCAAATCTCCACTGCAAGAAGAGGAGGTGGAACAGAGCCCAGGTGCCTCAATAGGCGTTCCCCACAAACCTGAGCTTTCTGACAAAGAATTCAGAGATGAAATGCTGAAGATATTCAATCAACTCAATATAAAGATTGACCATGTATCCATTAAATTAAAGGAGGACATGACAGAAGCAATGGAAAGGACAGCCCAGAAAATACGGGAAGAAATGAGAGAAGAAATAAAAAAGCTACAAAAGGAAATGTCACAAATAAAGGATTCAGTAGATGAATTAAAAAACTCAATGGGTGCTCTCAACAATACAATGGCTAAGCTAAAGATAGAATCAGTGAACTTGAAGATGAGTTGCAGGAAGCCTACAGGCAACAACAAACAATGGGGAGAGACCTCAAAATGGCTCTAGGGAGAATCAGAGTCCTTGGAGATGATTTCAAGAGGAATAACATTGGAATCATCAGAGTACCAGAAGGACAGGAAAGCAACCCCAACGAAAGAGCCACAGTCAAAGGAATCATTGCTGAAAAGTTCCCAGAGCTGGAGAATGCAGACATCCAGATTCAAGGAGCCCGAAGAGTGCCAGCTAAAAGAGACCCTAACAGAAAAACTTCAAGACAAATGACAGTTAGAATGATGGACGTCAAGAATAGAGACATGGTTGTGCAAGCAGCAAGGTCGAAGAAGGAAATCACATACAAAGGAGCACCCCTTAGATTCACAGTAGACCTATTGGAGGAAACCCTCCAAGCCCGAAGGCAATGGTGGGATATAGTGAAAAAACTCAATGAAATGGTGCTTCACCAAGAATACTTTATCCGGCTAAACTCTCATTCAAACTTGAAGAAACTATACACTACTTTGTGGATAAGCAACAGCTAAGGAACTTCATAGACTCAAAACCAAACCTAAAAGAAGGACTAAAGGTGCCATTGTAAGACAAGAAAAACCCTTACAGGAAGATGGCACAAAACCCCATGACAATAATCTCTCTCAACATCAATGGTCTAAATTCACCAATTAAGAGACAAAGAGTGGCAAATTGGATTCAAAGACTGAACCCAATATTCTGCTGCCTACAAGAAACACATCTGAACAGCCAGAATAAAAACAGACTCAAAGTCAAAGGATGAAAAACAATCCTGCAAGCAAACAACTCCCTCAAAAAAGCTGGGTGGCTTTACTAGTATCGGACAACATAGATTTCAGGTTCAAAAAGATTAGAAGGGACAGTGAAGGCCATTTCTGATTAATCAGGGGATATGTACAGCAGGAAGAAATCACACTCCTAAACGTGTATGCACCCAATGAGGGACTGGCTAAATACCTACTACAACTGCTAACAGACCTTAAGAAGGACATTGCGAGCAACACAATAGTAGCTGGAGACTTCAACACTGCCCTATTACCTCTGGATAGACCAAGAAATTTAAAACTCAGTAAGGAAATATTGGCTTTGAATGAAGAAAGAGAAGATAGAGGGCTAATAGATATATACAGGACTATATATCCACCCCCAAAACAGAATATACATTTTTCTCCAGTGCACATGGAACATTTTCAAGAATAGACCATGTGCTGGGCCACACAAGACACCTCAACATAATCAGCAAGATAGACATTGTACCAGCTATCTTTAAATACCATGATGCACTGAAGATAGAAGTTAATCATGTAAGGAAGCAGAAAACCAAATCAAACACCTGGAAATTAAACAACTCAGTGTTGAACCCTTGAGTGCGTAAGGAAGTAAATCAAGGAAGAAATCAAAAGGTACCTGGAAACAAATGAGAATGAGGACATGAGCTACCAGAACCTGTGGGATGCAGCTAAAGCCATGTTAAGGGGAAAATTTATAACCCTTCAAGCATTTCTTAGGAAGGAAGAAAGGGCACACATAAATAGATTACACAGCTCAAGATATTAGAAAAGTACTAAAAAAAGGAGTCCAAACCAGGCAGAAGGAAAGAGGTAATAAAACTTAGAGCAGAACTCAATGACATGAAAACCCAAAGACAATCTGAAAGATCAATGAAACCAAGAGCTGGTTCTTTCAGAAAATAAACAGGATTGATGAACCACTAGCATGACTCACAAAGAAAGAGATAGAACTCTTGTAAGCCAAATCAGAAATGAAAAAGAGGGTATCACAACAGAAACCAAAGAAATTCAAAAGATCATCAGAGACTACTTTGAAAATCTGTATGCCACAAAACAAGAGAATCTAGAAGAAATGGATTAATTCCTGGTTCCTGTAATCTCCCAAGGCTGAATCAAGAAGACCTGGAATACCTGAATAGTCCTATTAATATCAAGGAAATTGAAACTGAAACCAAAAGTCTCCCCAAAATCAAAAGCCCAGGTCCAGATGGATTCACTAGAAATTCTTCCAAACATTTAAAGAGGACCTACTGCCAATTCTTCTCAAGCTTTTCCAGAAAGTTGAAAAAACAGAAACCCTCTCAAACAGTTTCTATGATGAAAACTCTTGCCAAAATGGGTATAGAAGGGACTTTTCTCAATATAGTCAAAGCCATTTATCACAAGCCTATGGCAAGCATCGTCCTCAATGAGGAAAAACTAAGAGTCTTCCCTATAAGATCAGGGACGAGACATGGATGCCCACTCTCTCCACTTCTGTTCAATATAGTGCTAGAAGTACTTGCAATAGCGATTAGACAAGAAAAAAATTAAGGGCATTCAGATAGGAAAGAAAGAAATCAAGCTCTCACTATTCGCAGATGATATGACACTGTATTTAGAGAACGCTAAAGCCTCTACCAAGACACTCCTAGAAACAATAGACTCGTACAGCAAAGATGCAGGCTATAAAATCAATACCCAGAAGTCTCTGGCTTTCCTATACGCAAATAATGAGAGAAGAAAGCGACATGATAAAAGCAATCCTGTTCACAATTGTACTTCAAAATATCAAGTACCTAGGTATTAGTTTAACTAAGGAGGTAAAGGACTTGTATAAAGAAAACTACAAAATACCACTTCAGGAAATAAAAGAGGACACGAGGAAATGGAAAGATATCCCTTGCTCATGGATTGGAAAAATTAATATTGTCAAAATGGCAGTACTCTCCAAAGCATTGTAAAATTCAGTGCAATCCCTATAAGGATACCCATGACATTCTTCAAAGATATGGAGCAAACACTCCTGAACGTGACATCTGGAACAACAAGTCCCCACAAAAAGCCAAAGCAGTTCTTGGGAAAAAGAAAATGGGAGGAATCAACCTCCCCAACTTCAAATTCTACTACAAAGCAGTAGTAATTAAAACAGCATGGTACTGGAACAAAGGCAGAACTGTAGACCAATGGAACAGGATTGAATATTCTGACACACCACCCCAAATATATGAACATCTAATCTTTGATAAGGGAACAAGAAATGTGAAGTGGAGCGAGGAAAGCATTTTTAACAAATTGTGCTGGCAAAACTGGACAGCTACATGCAAAAAAATGGGCTCAGACCTCCACCTATCACCATGTACAAAAGTCAGATCAAAATGGAATAGACCTCAACATCAGACCAGAATCCATAAAGTACACTGAAGACAAGGCCGGCAAAACCCTCCACGACATTGAAGCCAATGGTATCTTCAAAGATGACATGCCACTGGCCAAGCAAGTGAAAACAGAGATAAATAAATGGGACTATCTCAAACTAAGAAGCTTCTGCACCTCAAAAGGAACAGTGACCAAAGTACAACGACAGTCTACAGAATGGGAAAGGATATTCACCTAATACCCATCCAATAAGGGTTTGGTATCAGGATATACAAGGCACTGGTTGAACTCCACAAGAAGAAAACTGCCAACATAGATCAAAAAATGGGGTGATGAAATGAACAGAAACTTTCTCAAAGAAGAAATCCGAATGGGTCAGAGGCATGTGATAAAATGCTCTACATCACTAATCATCAGGGAGATGCAGATCAAAACAACAATGAGATATCATCTCGCACCACAGAGACTGGCCCACATCCAAAAAAACAAAAGCAACCGGTGTTGGTGCAAATGTTGGGAGAAAGGGCCTCTCCTTCACTGCTGGTGCAAACGCCGACTGGTTCAGCAGCCTTTTTGGAAAACAATATAGACAATTCTCAAAAAATTAGAAATTGAGCTCCCACTTGACCCAGCAATGCCACTCCTGGGAATATATCCCGAAGAGGCAAAAAAGCATAGTAGAAATGACATCTGCACTTGTATGTTCATTGCAGCACTGCTTAGAATAGCCAAAATCTGGAAAAAAACGGAGTGCCCAAAAACAGATGACTGGTTAAGGAAATTCTAGTACATCTACACAATGGAATACTATGCAGCTCTTAGAAAAGATGAAGTCATGAAATTTGCATACAAGTGGATCAGCACAGAAAGTATCATGTTGAGTAGTGAAATGTGTCAGAAAAAAAAGAGACAGACATAGATAGATTGCACTCATCTTTGGAATATAAAGTAGCAGAATGGGAGACTAACACCCAAGAGTAGTAGAGATAAGAACCAGAAGTCTTGGGGCTGGAGTGATAGCACAGCAGGTAGGGTGTTTGCCTTGCACGCGGCCGACCCGGGTTCGAATCCCAGCATCCCATATCCCTGAGCACTGCCAGGAGTAATTCCTGAGTGCATGAGCCAGGAGTAACCCCTGTGCATTGCTGGGTGTGACCCAAAAACCAAAAAAAAAAAAAGAACCAGAAGTCTGCCCCCAGCTTGGAAACTGGCCTCACATGTTGGGGGAAAAGGCAGCTGAGATAGAGAAGGAAACACCTGGTAGAGAATGTTGGGACAACCCACTCGGGTTGAAAGCTGTGTGCCAAAAGTAGACTACAGACCGAACATGACGGCCACTCAATACCTCTATTGCAAACTACAACATCCAACAGGAGAGAGAACAAAAAGGAATGCCCTGCTGCAGAGGCAGGATGGGGTGGTAGGAGTTGGGGTGGGGTTGGGGGAGGGATACTGGTAACACTGGTGGAGGAGAATTGGCACTGGTGGAGGGATGTAAACATGAAAATTCATAAGTTTGTAACTGTACCTCATAGTGATTCACTAACAATTAAAAAATAAAATAAAATAGAACAAAAAAATTCACTTTGTGATTCTTATTACTATTTATTTTGCCCTTGAAGCAAATAAAACAAAAAGATGAAAAATAAATAACAGTAGAAGTATTCTTCATAATTTTGTAGAATTGTGAAAAATCTACAACTAACAAAAAAGATTAATAATATGGGAGGCAAAAGAACATACCAGATGAAGTACTGGATGAGAAAAAAGAAAATAAAATCTGTGGATTGATGGGATTTGGTTGAATAATTAGATATGGGGTAAGAATAAGGTATGTCATCCATCCTAGTCTGCTCAAATAAAAATGATTCCACATTCTATGAAAGAAAAATACTGATGGGGGAAGAGCAGCATTTGGATGCTAGAGAACAACAAGGAATATTTTTTTAGCTGAATCTGAAATGCCTTCAAGATAGTGAAGTAAAAATGTCACAAAGATGTATAGATAGGTCTGAAACTGTGAGGGTAAATCTGGACTAGAAATACAGGTCTGGAGGCAATCCGACTTTAGGGTAAGCTATCCAAATCAGCTATGATACTGTTTAGAAAAGGATTATAGGGAGAAAAAGAGAGAAAGACTTAATAGCAAAAGAGAAAAGCTGGAAAAGATGACCAAGATTTATTGGCATATTCAAAAAACTGCTCTTGGAATATTTTCAAACTCTCCATTTTCCTATTTTCCAATTCTTTAGTATTTTTGTTATTAATTTTTCTCAAGCTCATTCATTGTTTTTGAACCTCTTAGATCTCTGTCTAACAATACAAGTCTCTGGTCCATGTTGAAATGTTTGTGCCTAAAACTCAAATATCACTACTTTGTAAATCACAGTTCTTTAAAAAAATAAAATCTCCGGTCTATTGTTTTTCCTTTAGATTCAGCTTTAGATACATTCTCATGTAACACTCATCTGTCAAGTTTATTAGAGTCCTAACATGTTCTCAAAGCTCGAGTACAAATGATCACTGTAATCACGATTAAGTAAAAGAGAGGCTGGGAGATAGCTGAAAGGCCAGGAACATGTCTTCAAAGCTGGAAGTCTTGAGTTTGATCCCTGGCCTCATGTGCCACTCCCCACAGTACCATAAAGTGCAGTTCACGAGGCTAACCCGGGTTCGATTCCTCCTTCCCTCTCAGAGAGCCTGGCAAGCTACCGAGAGTATCTCGCCCACATGGCAGAACCTGGCAATCTACCCGTGGCATATTTGGTATGCCAAACACAGTAACAGGAAGTCACACAAGGGAGACGTTACTGGTACACACTCGAGCAAATCGATGAACAGTGGGATGACAGTGCTACATATAAAATATATAATTGTATATTACAATATAGTATATAATATTCAGCCTGTAGCATGAAAAAAACAGATTAAGTGTTGCTTGATCCTTGAGCACCAATAAGGTGATTTCCTCCTTGTCCACAAAAACAATTAATAGAAGTATCTATAATTGCAACTTTTATTTGCAAGTTTTGTTTCCTTTTCAAGACATCTAGTACCAATTCTGAAAACGCTTTTAACTTCTAGCTTTGTTACAGTGTTCTAGTAAACACACCTACTTTGTACAATTTACTTGGATTTTCTTCACAATGACATTTAATCAATTTTTGAAAATGTTCTATACAACAAGGTATTATTTTTATACATATAAGTTCCAAACACTGCTCAACTAGCACAATTAAATGAACCATATTATCTCATTTGCTCCTTTAGATTGTCATTCATATAAATTTATTATTTTGTCACTGGTCTGTCAAGGCTGGGTTTAGTAGAGTCTTATTACAGTAAGTTTCTTCCATCTTCTCATAGGGTTCTACTATAGTTCTAGCATTTAACTAGTGTTATACTATAGTTTGATATAACAACATTCTGTGAATGATCCTGTGATTCATAAAATAACCTTTCTTGCTCCATTTAATCCTGCCTACTGTCATTTCTAGTTTGCATGATAATATAAAGATGCCATGTTTCTTTTTATTTTAATTGCTCTGTTTCTTTGTCATCATTTATGTTTTGCTGATCATTATTTTTTGGTGGGCCACACCTGACTAAGTTCCAGGTTTACTCATGGCTCTGTACTAAAGAATCATTCCTGGCAGGGCTGGGGGACCATTTGCAGTGTTGAGGATCAAACCAGATCTCCTGGACCCTGATTATTATTTTAATTAGACACTTTTGGCTGGATTTTTAATTTTTGGTTCAATCTTAAACACTTATCTTTTAAAAGTTTATTTAAATTACATTTATTACTATAAATACTTGCAATATTTCCTTATGATTTGCTTCTCTTTTTCTTGCTATATAAACTTTTTAGGTTGCTCCTATCTTTCTAACATTGTAGAAAATACACTTCTTTTAAATTTTAGTATCTACCATTAAAATTTTTGAAAACTATATTTGTCATAATATTAAAAAGTCTGATATAGGCTACACCATGTAAAAATACTTTTTAAACTGTCCTTCTCCCCTGTACTTGGTCTTCATTAACGATCACTTAGGGCTTTAAATAAAGATTGCTTTTTAAAAACATTTATTTTTAAAAAATTATATTTTTTGACAACTCCACTGAGATTTACAAATGTTACATCTCTAGTCTAACTACTTTCAGAATCCTGTCTCCCACCTTTACCATATGTACTTAGTAACTTCCCCATTGTTAACTTAAATTTAATTCATATCTAAATTACTTGGACATCTATAAGTAATACTGACAATAAAAGCATGGCAGTTTTAAGGTCTTAGTTTCAAGATTCTGAAAGTTACCAGGCAGAATTAACTGTCTGAAGACCTCATTCTTTACAGCTATAGAGAAATTACATTAACAAAAAGAACATTCTTCAAAACAAAATTTGTAAACAAGAACCAGTAATATACATGTCTCTGAAATTCCAAAATCAGTTTTTGTTGTTTTGTTTTGCCTTTAAGTTTCTTCTCCACCAATTTTACTATGAAAAAATTTCAAACAGAGAAAAGTCACATTTTACAGTTAATACCCATATATGCATACCTGGAGTACATGCAGTTGCTTTAAAATATAGCTATCAATCTATGTATCTATCAATCCATCTACCACTGAACCATCATTTATAATATCTGAGTTTGAAGCTATTCCTTACACTCCTTTCTACATTCTTACAACAGGATTTCTGAATCTCAGCACTACTAATATTTGGGGCATTGAAATTCTTTGTTGTAAGGAGCTATGATGTCTACTTAAAATTCCAGGCAGCATTCCTGCTACCCAATGACTGACACTAGCATTTCCACCACCTCCAACTGTGACTACCAAAAATGTCTTCAGGCATTGACAAATGGGGCAAAATTGGACAGATAGAGAATCACGTCCCTAAAGTATACAAAGAAGCCTTTGCAAATCCACTCTTTGTGGACAAAGTATCCTGGGCTATCTAGGAATTATACAAGACATATCTAGAGGTGATCCTACAGTAAAAGTCAATGGTGCAGACTAGAAACTATCCTATGTGTAGGACAAGGAACTGGTAGGCACCATTTGTTTATTTAATTTAAAAACTGATGCAAACTGACAAAAGGCACAGAGAAGTCAGTGATAATAACCAACAAGTGGTTTGACATGCTAGAGACTTTAACATATATTTGAACAGAAATGAAATCTACAGTTAGAACAAATAGACAACACCAACCCAAACTGCTATGTCATATTATTTCACTTCGCATTTATGTTAATTTCATATATATTTTTTAAATAAAAACAAACCTACCTTGACAGCCCAAAAGTCACATGACAACAATAAGATAATTGTCACCATACAGGCAATAAAGCTGCTGCTGAACAATTCACTGAGAAGATAGACTATAATTGCACTGATGCGAAAGAATAAATGGAAAAATGATGCCACTGGGTGTCTGAAAACCAAAACATAATAAAAGAAATGCAATTACACTTGCTATGGGTACGGCAGATGTAGATGAAAAATGTTTCACGCACAGCATAGCCACGCAGAGTTTCTTACAAATTAATGTATGACTTAAGAAAGAAGTAAACGGCCTATCACTCTTTTTTTTTTCCAAAAGTCCCAATATTTGACTAGGCCCTGTTTTTACAGAAAATACACTATGTAAACATGATTTTAATTCTTTATTAATTTCACAAAACAAATACAAGAAACCTTAGCAAGCATGTAAAAGAAAAGAAACAATACTCTTAGAATTTTAATCCCATTTCCACCTGTTCAAAAACTATCCCAAAATAATGTCTAGGCTCTCAGAAATCACTTTTGGCATTAAAACAAAGGCACCAAAAAAAGTTTGTTTTTGGTTTGGGGTGGTGTTTTTTTGCAGTACAGAGTGCTGTTTTGTCTTGTTTTGTTGCCACACCTAGCATTACTCAAACTTAGTACTGGTGCTGGGCTCAGGGATCACTCCTTGGGGATTTCAAAGAATATATGTGGTACCAAAGATCAAATATACTTTTGTATATATGGATTTGCCAATTTGAACCCTTCACAAATAAAATCAAATTATATGTGATCTTTTGTGATTAGCATACCTCACTTTAACATGTTTTCAAAGTTCAGGCAGAACTTTATTTCATTAACTGAATTTCTTCAAAAACAATTAAATTTGGAGTACGAATATACTTTGCTTGATGCTTTTATATTAATTAATTTAAAAGATGCAATTCTGGGGCAGGAGAGATAAAACGGGGGTTAAGGCATTTGCCTTGCATGCAGTCAGCTCTGGATTAATTCCTGGCACTGCATATGGTCCCCTGAGCACTGCCAGGATGATCCCTAAGTGTAGAACCAAGCAAAAGTAAGCCCTGAGCACTGATGGACATGGTCCAAAAACAAATGTCATCTTTGTCTCAGACAAAAAAAATCAAACTAGCAATACCACAACATTTCCAAGTATATCACAACTACTCCATCTTGAAGCACATCACAACTGTTCTACCTGGAATCCCATCTGTCTACAGACAGAACAGCACTGGATACTAACTCAACTCCATAAACCAGCTTCATACCTGATTTTGGATTTTTTTGGTCTATCAGTAGCCTCCTCTTCAGCATCAAATAGTGAAACATCTTCAGTATCATCATTACTGTCCTAACAGAAAAGTAAAACATCCATGAAATACAACAAAATTCAGTAACTGCCCACCCACCCCATGCAATCAAAATGAAGCATGCTAGTCAAAATGGAAGACAAATGAAGACATGGTCACCACCTCTGGAAAGGCCTTTGCAATTCCACCACCCTCAATCACCTGGAAAAATTATTAATGAAACTCTAAGTGTCTGCTTCCTCTATCACACCCAAGTAGCTGAACTTTCTAAGAAAATCACCAAGAATACAGATTATCAGCCTAAAAAAACTGCTTTAGTTAAGTGGGAATTCTCACACAGAGATGGCTGAAACACGGGGGATACACCTAGTATTTCTAGCTCTACCACAAAACCGTCTTCTGCATTTCTATTTCCTTGCCCCCCCCCCATATATCCTTCTCTTTTCACTCAATGCTAAGACAACTGCATTTGGACTCCCCTCTTCTTTTGCCTTCCTATTGATGGCCATGTGCCATCAATTTTTTTTCCTTTATTCACACTTCCTATATCTTTAAGTTTTTCTAATGGATCTTTCTAGTCAGCATATAACTTTCTTCAGGTGTCATTTATTGCCTCAACGGTATCTTTTTGTATATAAACTTCCTTAGGTATCATTTCATGCCCTAAAACCTGTCTTTATTTTTTAACACTGATCCTCTTCGTCTACAATCTACTTTCCCTTCCACAGCATTCCTTCCTTCCATGACCTTACACCTTTAGGGGTCAATTCACTACATTCTGAAAATAAATCTGTAACAATCAATTATTTATACCTCTACTAGTTCCAATTACTCACCAGTCTCCCATTCTGTATCTCTCCCCTTACCCCAGTCCTATTCAACCCTCCCATTATCCAGAGCAATCTTCCTAACATGGAAATCAAACCCCATCACTGCTCAAACCTTTTAGTGGTGCTTCTTCATGTACAGTATAAAATGAACTCTTTCATTTTTACTTATAGCAGCATTGGAGATTTCATGATCTGATTACTTGCTACTTTCCTTCTGACACTCATCAAACCCTGTGCCCCCAGAACACTGCAGCAATAGAGTTAATATCATCTCTGAAAACACCATGAGCTCTCTCCTATTTCTGCCTTTCATATATCTTCTCTGCCCAAAGGTTCTTCCCATGACCATCAATCACACAGCTTTTCATTAGGAAATTATATCTTCTTTCAAATTTTGGTCCAAATACTAAAATAAGTGGCAAACTTTCCTGAAGAAATCCTGAAGCATACCATTACCATTTTCCATATTCCCATACTTGAAGAAATGTCCATTTTAAAACATATTTTGAGGAATTCTGAATGCAATTCTATTTCATTGCATGGCACTAAGTTCTAGTGTCTACCAGAGTACCAGTCAGGAGGAACAATATTTGTTGAAGGCATGAATGAGTAAACAAGGCAATTTCCTGTAATATAAGGCAATCTATTATAGGTGTCAGGATAATGTTAAATGCAATGAGAACACAGGAAAACATAGGAAAAACATAAGTTCCCAGAACTTGTTCTTGTAGTGCTAGTAGGCCTCCTGTTCTGAAAACTTCTGTCCTAGAGAGTTTCTTTTAAGGATGAAGATACTGAAGAATCCTCTGGATATTTCAGTATTTGTAAGTCAGAAAGATGAAAAGACATGCGTCATGAAGCTGAAAAAGTGCTGATAAATGAGAACTGAATCAGGAGAGGATGGTGTAGAATAACTGGAAGAAAGTTTCCAGGAAAGGAGATCCATTTCACTCTATCAAGGGCCGCTGCTCCCAGGAATAAAAAGAACATCAAAAAGTGCAACACAGGGGGGTGGAGTCATAGCACAGCGGGTAGGGAATTTGCCTTGCACATGGCGGACCTGGGTTCAATTCCCAGCATTCCATACGGTCCCCTGAGCACCACCAGAATTAATTCCTGAGTGCATGAGCCAGGAGTAACCCCTGTGCAACGCCCGAGTGTGACCCAAAAAATTAAAAAAAAAAAATTCAACAGTTCCTCAGTGATATCAATAAACAATTTTCAGAACCTGTTCATGGTCAGGAGAAAACATCTGATAGCCACAACGGTAAGAATAAAAGACAAATATAGCTGAAAAAGCATGTGGTGAGGAGTGCTTATTTTTTAAGACAAGCTAAAGCATCTTTATGCTAATATGAATAAGCTTCCAAAGGGCAGGAAGAAGAATACAGCAGCAGAGAAAAGTGAGAATGTCTAAAAGCTTGGCAGGCAGCATGAAAGGCTCACTCCAGGTTCGAACAGGTGATAGGGTTTCTGTTTCTTCTCCAGCGTCTTTCTGCCTGTTCCCAGGTTCAGAGAGCTGACCTGAACTGTCACTTGGTTTTGACCATAAATCCTTAGACTGACCTGTGCTTAGACACCTGTCAAATTGCCTTCACTTTCATTACTGACTTCATCCATCAAACTTACTAGGTCTCCCCATCCTGACCGGTTGGCAAGCTAGCTCTAATTCAGACAACTATTAAAGACAAGAATCTGTCCTGTATCGTTAACAGCCCTGTCCTGGCCTAGAACTCTACAGGAACCATAGTAACTCCCCAATAAGGAAAAAATCATGAACTTATGATAACCTAAGTGAAAGTTGGCTATAAAACAGCAAGTTTTTTAAATTTAATTTTTTGTTTTTGAATTGCGTCACTATGAATTACGAAGTTATTCACGACAGAGTTTCGGGAACACAATGTTTCAGCGATGATCCCTTCATCCATGTGCCCCTTTCTCGGCCACCCACCCCCGTGACAGGCACTCTCTGGCTTTGACACTGCGAGTCCAGCACGGCTGCCGGGAGGACTGATGCCCAGCGTCCAGCCCCCTTGCTGGGATGGACCGCCCCGCCCCCGCCGCGGTCCCGGGGTTCCTGCGGCCCTTGGCCACTGCCTCTCGCTAGCGGGCGGAAAGAAACAGGACAGTGTGATCTGCTTAGCTCCGGGGCCTGAACCATGTTTGCTGACCTCGTCCGCTCTTCGGGCGTGAACGCGGCCTTCACGGCTACCCGCGCGTCCCGGGCGGCCCGCACAGATGACCAGCCGCCGCGGGGGCCCCGCACCGAGTGACCAGCCGCCGCGCGGCTCCCGCCCGGGGGCCTCCGCCCCGGCCGGCGGGGAGGACGAGCCCCACGGCCGCCGCCCGCGCCCCGAGCCCGCAGCCCCTCACCTGCTGCAACATGACGGACGCGCGCAGCCCTACTTCCGGGGGCCACGTCAGCTCGGCGGCCGGCGGGCGGGGCTGGGGCCGGGGCGGCCGCAGCCATCCACCGGACCGGGAGGAGCCGAGCGGTAGCGGCGTCGGGCTCCACTTCCGCTTTTCGGCCGGGCGGGGCGCTCCGGAGGCGGGGTCAGAGAGCGGGAGGGGCGGGGCTTCCGGCGGTGTTTCCGGAGCCGGGCTCGATAGGCGGACGACCCCGCCAGGCTGAAGTGCGGGGCGGAGCTACGGGAGCCGGGCGACCCAAAAAGAGCCGGAACCACTGGAGCGCCGAGTGGACCTATGGTGGGTGGGAGCTTTGGTTTGGTTAGCTTGGCGGCTACTTTGCAAAAAATGTAAGATGTTATGAAGAACAGGCAGGACCCCAGCAGACAATGCAGACCACGTCATGGAAAGATATTGGACGCAGAAAACCGTGAAGAATAGATAGAGAAAGTGAGACTGGGAGTTTGAGAATGTAAGGGATATTGTTATGTTTATTTTCTTTGGTACTCTTTAGTCTGTGCACTTTTTTCCCTCATGCAACTGGGGCTGTTCATTCATGGCTATCATATTTTCTACCACAATTTATTCCCCATTTCTTCTTTTCTTAAGGTATTCCATGATTCTGGATTGTTCTCTGTTATCTACTAAATATATTTTCCTCCATTTAAAAAATTCTCCTTTTCACTTTCTCTTCTTTATTTTGGGGGGGATCTTTTGTGGGGTTTCTTGGGGGAAGAGAGGAATGACACCCAGCGATACTCAAAGGTTACTCCTGGCTCTGCATTCAGGAATTACTCCTGGCAGTGCTCAGGAGACCTTAGGAGATGTTGGAGCACAAACAGTCCCATCACAAAGGTTAGTAATATGTACTTCAAAAAATGTTTAAAGTTTGGGTGTTTTTGGAGCTTATTAAGAACTGTAAAATTAGAGCATGAAACTAAGGTGAAAATTATTAAAGACTGGTGTAAAAAGTTCATGATTTGAAATATCTAAGGTATAAGAACTATTAAAATTAATTAAAAAGATGTTTTCCTCATGCTTTGTAAAAATGGCACAAGTTTTTGTTATGCTAGTACATTTTTCTCTATAAATTTATTATAATTTTTGTTTGTATCTGCATTATATTGAGTTGTTAAAAAGAGAATTGAAATAATTGTATATAAAAACAGGTTCAAAAGGTACTGGTTTAGTTCAAAACATAAGTTTTAAGAGATAACAGGTTTGTTATATAAGACTGGATAATATTCCATGCATATTTTATTGGAACATCTATGAAGTTTGAGAAGGAGGAAGTTTCTATTTTTACTTATGGATGCCGGTGATTCTTCTTTGGCCATGAGAGAAGAATCTGATAACGGGAGTGCTTCGGCAGTTACTGATTGTGGAAAAACCTGGACTGTGGAGTTCATCCAGAAATGGCATGAGAGTGTTGTTTTGTTTAGCGACTAATTGGTCTTCGTTGACAAATGTCTCTGAACCAGGACTGGAACTGGAATATTACTTAATATGTGTAAACTCTGTGTATGTAAACCCTGTATTGTAAAATGAAAACGAATTTCTGTAGAATAAGGTTAGATTTTCTTAAAACAGCATTGAGGTATTGCTGGAAAGATTTGTGAAAATGTTTATGTTGTTTGTTACTGGTCATTTTAAACTAAAAGGGGGAAATGTTGGTGTACAACATCTCACAATCTCAGGCCTAGCTAGGTTTAGATGTAAAAATTGTTTTTCTGTTACTGTAACTGACTATGTTTCTGTTTATGTTACTTTGATACTGTTTCTGTTGACTAGGTTAATTTGCATATTCTGCCTATGTGGCTGAATATCATTGGTTAGAACATTAAGCTAGTTAATAAAAGGGGCTGAACAGGCTGCTCTTGGACACAACACCAGAGATAGTTTGTGATCCTCCGTAAACTATTTCTTTTGCGTGCAAATCTCAAAGCCTCAGACTACCTAACCAAACCTTACTGCAACACACTTTCAAATGTTTGCTTTCTTTCACTTGAAAATAAAAAGTGGAGACCATGAACAAGTGGCCTGTATATGTTTAGTGATCCAGTGTGTTATATGATTGATTTTTGTTTCTTTTACATTCAATTTCAATTTGTTAGCATTATTACTTGTATCACTTGTATCACTTGTCATCCCGTTGATCTTCGATTTGCTCAAGTGGGCTCCAGTAGTGGCTCCATTAGTCCCTGTTGCGTGCTCTAGTGTAGCCCAATGGTATCTGCTCGCTCCAGGAAAAGGAAGAGCCTCAAACTGTTCGTTTAGGGTTTTGATGAAGAAGTCTGATCACCTCGTAAGTGGGTGGCCACACGGTCTTTTGGCGTTCCGTGGAATCCAGTCGGTAATAGCTCTAGTCCAGCAATCATCTCTGAATCGCATTATGTGTCAGGCCCATCTAATATTTGACACCTTGGCAAATGAGACAGTGTCCCTGATTCTTGATCATCAATGGAGGTCGGAACTTCGGATTCCTTCTCTCACTTGAGTTAAACGTGATACTCCAAGCATAGCTCTTGTGATTTCTCTTTGGGATACCCAAATAGCATTCTCATCCTTTTTTGTAGGGCCCAAGTATCTGAGGCGTATGTTAGTACAGGAAGAACGGTGGAGTTGAAAATATGTGCCCCAAGCTGGAGGTTCTTTGTCCTCTTAACCACTTCTTCGATGCTCTTGAAGGCGTTCCATGCTGCTCTCTTCCTCCTGCGCAGTTCTGGTGCCATGTTGTTCCTCATGTTGAGTTCTCAACCCAGATACACATAGCTGCTGCATTGGGAAATGTTCGTTCCATTAAGAGCAAATGGAACATCAGGGACTTGTTTGTTTTTCATGAACATTGTTTTGGTAAGATTCAGCTGCAGTCCGATCTTTCCACACTCACGGTCAAAGTCGGCCAGCATTTGTGCTGCTTGCTAATGTTTGGTGGTATTAGAACAATATCATCAGCAAAGCGGAGGTGGTGTAGTTGCCGACTATATCTTCACTCCCATTCTTTCCCATTCCAGTCATTGCATGACGTTCCTGAGGGTGGCACTGAAGAGTTTCAGTGAAATGGTGTCACCCTGCAGAACCCCTCTCTTTACATCATTGATCACTTCCTTGTAGAATGGTGAGATCCTGGTGGTTGAATCCATAAATCAGCTCTCGGAGGATCTTGATGTACTGAGTTTGAACGCCCTGTTTGTCTAGGGCTTCTATGACCGCTTCAGTCTCAACAGAATCAAAGGCCTTTTTTAAAATCGATGAATTTTAGACGTTTCCGGCAACATCCGGTGAGCTGTCACTGGCACTTGAAAATCCGGAGGACAGGGTGTAAATCTTGCACTGGGCCGTACCCATATCCACAGCAGGTCTCCAAGGTGAACAGCCTCTGTTAGCATTATAGAGTTAAGAATTTGATAAAAGATTTTATTAAATTCTTTATTAATTTTTTTGAAGTTTTACTTTGTTTATTAAAGGATTTGATATAGTTGAGACAGAAGTGGCAGTGCCGTGTCTCTGTGTTCGTTCATGATTCTCAGGTTCTTCAATCTTTTCAAAAATGAAAATATTGAATAATCAAAATGTTTAAATTCGGAGTTGGAAAGTAGAAAAGTTTATTGAAAAGTAGAAGAGAAAATAAAAGGAGCTTGCTGAGTGGGGAAGAACTTAGTATAGAACTAAGTTAAAAGTAAGAGTGTCGCGCGCCGCTTCGCCCAGCGAAGAAACACGCAACTCGGAGATCCTTTTGGCTGCGATTTATTCAGGAACTTTCTCATGCGTTAGAGAAGAAATCAGGACCGGGGACGAGGAGGAAGGAGGAAAGGGGGATGCATGAGGGAGAACCAACTAGCTAGGTGACTTCCCCCCTTATATACCTCTCACTGCCTGCTTACGCCCAAGTGTCTGCATCTGATAGGTTAGTTACAGCTTATGGGCGTGGCAAGACATCCTGTTTCCTTATTAGGAGTTGTTTTCAAAGCACACAGGTGTTGATTACGAAGAACGCTACAAAGCATGGTCCCGTGGAGGCTCTCCACATAAGAGGTCTTGTATAGGTCCTTTTAAATGCCCTTTGCATCAATCAGCAAATATCACAGAGAATGCGGGAAATAGGCAGGGTGATGTGGCTGGTTTGTCTTTCTGGTCACCTGCCTCGGGTATTGTTCATTGTCTTAGTCTTGTCATTCCTAATTCTGGGACAGAATAATATGGTACTGGGAACTCCAGGAATGTTAAAGATAGGGTCTTGGGGATGAGGTGTAGTAGGTCATTAGGGAAAATGGAACTGCAGGTGAGGAGAAACTGTGGGCTCCCCTCCTGTCAGTAAGGGGAAACTGAGGCTTCCTCTTTCAGTTTACCCTCCAAGTCTGTGATCACCAATCTGAATGCCCTATAAACCTTATATTATTGGGATCTTACGGAGATTTCCTCATAAAGGAATGATCAATTATTAATTAATTTCTAGCTCTTCTCACTGGAGGATGAGGGGATGGGGTAGCATCTGAAAATTCTAAGCTCCAAATCCTGTTTTACAACTTTTTCCTTCTCAATCCCTGTCCAGCTTACTTTTTGGTTAACAACACTCAAACTTACTTTTTTAGAACAAAAAGTGCAATGTTTTAGAAACCCTAAGTCAAGAACTGAATCAAAGACAAATATTAGAACTGATGTTTCTAGTGTTCCTTTATCTTAAGAAATAGAAGGGTTTTAGAAGCTCTGTGCTAAGAACTAGATACAGAAATCAAGGAAAAGCACTAAAGAGAATGAACAAAAACACAGCATTCTCAAAGGCAATAGACTAACCCTAATGATGACTGTTTTAGATTCTTAATTGAAATAATTGAGCTTCATCAGACTTCCATCAAAAATGCAGGGAGGGGGTCCGAAGTACAGTGGGAAGAGTATTTGTTTGTCTTACACATACCAACCTGAGTTTAATCCCCAGCATCCCACATGGTGTCCCAAGCACTGCCAGGAGTAATTTCTGAGTGTAGAATCTGGAATAACCCCTGAGCATTGCTGGATATGGCCCCAAAACATATTAACCAAAAAAAAAAAAATGCATGGAGGGAAAGAACACTAGACTGTAGTAGTCATAGGGGTTGGGGAAGGCTCATGGGCACTCTGGTGAAAGGGGTGAGCAGTATCTTTGTATATCAATACTACAAACTTAGGCACTATTGTAACCTTACCTCCTAAATTATAATTGTAAATACATATAAGTATTAACCTTACATATATATTTTTAAGTCAGGAAACTTTAATGTATTCTTTTAATTAATCACATCTGTTCATTGCCAGAATAGATTAATGGAGCTTAATTGGTAGTGAGGTGAGATACTTGTTTTCCACTCATCACTTCCTACACCCAGAGTGAAACTGGGTTTTCATAACTCGCTCATTAAACAGTTTTCAGTGTGACACGCATGTCTATCTTTCCTGGTCTCTATGTTTTCTTACTTTCATAATATCAATTCTTTGGCTGATAGGAGATAATTAGCAATTCCTATAAGTGCTAGGGAGCAGTCACAAAAGCAAACAAAAATAGGCCAAACACCAACATCCATTTGGCATTCTATTTATTGTAAAACCTTATCATATATTTCACAAAGCTTGTCAGATAAAAACGTTTTGTCCAAGTTCAGGGGCTGCTATTTTCCCTTGCTTCATGAAAGTATCTATTGGCAGACCTTTGATCTTCCTAAGCCATGCTATTCGGCTTGCTTTTTCTGGACTGATCTTTCCAGTGGTCTTTGTTGCCTGATATTCCTTCAATTTGGCTTCCCTGTACTCATTCTCCTCCTTCACAGTCAGCAACATGAACTCAGTGTTCATTCTGAATGGATCGAGGGACGGGTAGAAGTGAGGCTTTTCTTTCTTGAGAGACTGGGTCACTGTGCCACCTGGTGGAGCCAGCATCCGACTTGACTTAATGACATGCATACTAGTTAAGGGGCTATAGCTGCCTCCTGTCCTATCAGTTGAGCTTATTGTCTGATCTTTACCCTTTGAGTCACCAGCGCATGTAGAGTGAATAATCATGGGCTGGGGTATGCTGGACTGGATTTGGGGACTGTGTAAAGATTTCTTCAAGTTTGGCTTCAGTTTCTGGATTTCAAGAGGCATATTTGTTTGTTTCACATGTATGGGAAGGTAACTACTTCTTAATCGATCAACTTCAGGTTGTACAGATTTTCCTTTGAAGCTCAGAACCTTTCTTGAGTATAAAATTGAAGGTCCCAAAGCACCAGTGGTTTGGCTGTGGGGCTGATGGGGATAGGCAGATGTCCCTGCATGATGGGCTTTCTGCAGGGCATTAACAGTCAGGAGGAAGCGGTCAGGACTCATAGGGATTTTCCAGGACTTTTTCATTGGAATTTCTAGTTGTTCTTGGTTTTGTACTTTCTCCCCATCATCTGGTTTTATGAAAAGAAAAGAAAGAAAATAAGAACAAATCATTGTTGCATGAAAATGTTCATTTCTTTGTGAAAGTTGAATTCATTCTGATATAAAATCTTTGATCTTTGTTGTCCAACAAGCATATCATCATGTAGAAAGGCAGAAACTTTCTAAAGCAGCAGAAAGTATGGCATATTCAATGCAATTTTTAATGAATATGCTCATACTTGTGTAAAAATGTATACTAACCTCTAGATATATGTTTTGAGAAAACATATAATACAAATGTTTTGTACATTTTTAAACTATGGGAAAGACACACATTTATGATTCAGACAAACTAGACCTTATTAATTTATAGTAATATGCTTTTATTCTTAATAAAAATTGTATCACCAAGTTTAAGTTTTATTTCATTAATGATATTTGACTCAGAGTGAACTTTTCCCAAAATCAAGCCTATCTTTGAAAAATGTGAATATCACAACACAACTAAATTCCTACATAGGAATTCCCAAAATGTTTTGAAAAGATGCAGCAAATCCACTAACAAAGACAAGGGATTCATTCTGGTATACTACCTATAGTAGAACCCTTCAATGTGCATATGACACTTACGTTAAAAATGGTATCTTCACCGGTGAGCAAATCTATATCTCACTCATTTGGGCTTTTTTCAGTCCTTATAATATTCCACAGATAAACTGAAAGTATTTCCCCAATTTTTCAATCCTTAATATCTCACATTAACTGAAAGCACATTCCTATTTTACAAAAAAGTTAACTTGAGTCTTGAAAAGCTTAAATCAATTACCTAGTCTGAGATAGAAATTAAAAGTCTAAAAATCAAACTATACTAGCATATAACTAAAAGAGAACATGCAACAGTGTGTTAAGAAAATGAAACATTTGTATTAAATACATAATTTTTCTTAGCCAGATTGGTTTTACCCTAAAATATTTGGGCATGTAGGACTGAAATGAAACTAAATGTCTCCCTGACTGCTACTTTGTTCATTTATTTTATTTGAACAAAACTAAATAGATTTGAGATGTCTGAGCCTCCCCCACATTACTCCAGGCAGAGTCTCTTGCCCCGCACCTGGCTGTCTTCACCAGGGCCCCCTAGAGGGGGGCGGATTGAGTTTCCCTCCCCACCCTGAGCAGAGCTCCAGTGGCCGAAGACCTCCGGAATCCAGCCACAGCCATGCTCAAAGCCTCTCTCCACATGTTTGGATGAGCCTCACACATGAAGGAACCGGAAAAGGAATCCAGGTGTGCGGGACCCAGAGCTGAGAACTCTAAGCCTGCTCAGATTGGGACTGGGCCTCCTCCACCCAGATCCCCCATTTTCAAGTAGCTTGGCAGCCACACCCACAAACTGTCCCCGGTGCCCTGTAATCCCAACGGCCAAGATCCAGAGACTAAAACAAAGCTCCCAGAAGCACAAGGCTGCATTCGCAGCCACACAACCTCTTATAGCCTAGTTCTCCCTCTCGGAGAACCTGGCAAGGTACTGAGAGCCTCCTGACTGCATGACAGAGCCTGGCAAGCTCTCCGTGGCGTATTCGGTATGCCAAATACAGTAACAATGATGGGTCTCATTCCCCTTACCCTGAAAGAGCCTCCAGTGCAGCACGACTGGGAAGAAAGAGTAAAGAGAAGCTGCTAAAATATCAGGGCTAGGATGAATGGAGACGTTACTGGCACCCGCTCGAGCAAATCCATGATCAACGGGATAAGTGATACAGTGAAATGTATGTGTGCATTTGTTTATGTGTAAAAATTTTTTCATTCTTTTATATAAAAATTGTGTAATACCATGATTTATTCATCTTTCATGTAATATTTTAAATCTCTTCCTAAATCAATGCATATGGAGCCTCATGATGCAATTCTTAGTTAAAATTATATTCCAAAATGTGAATTTGTCTTTGGCTTCATAGTCATTGCCAAATGGTGGAAATTTGTTTTGCTAAAAATCTTAAATGCAAAACCATTTTAAGTTACATAAGCAAGAAAATGATAGCTAACTTATAATCAGAGTTGGTATAGTTTAAATAACAACATAGTAATATCTTTTTAGATTAAAATTCAATTTTCCTTTGACTTAACCATGCACTCCTTGGACTTGCAGATGTACTTATTCATACAGACACAGGTACATGTAAGGATGCCCATTGTTAATATAGTCCTCCTAACACTTTATTGCTGAAGTTAGATTTGAGTTGAAGCTCATCTTCTGTAGGGAATTCAGTTGAAGAAAACACTGTTATATCGGGGCCAGAGCGATAGCACAGCGGGTAGGACGTTTGCCTTGCACGCGGCCAACCCGGGTTCGATCCCCGCCATCCCATATGGTCCCCCAAGAGTAATTCCTGAGTGCAAAGCCAGGAATAACCCCTGAGCATCGCTGGGTGTGACCCAAAAAGCAAAAAAAAAAAAAAAAAAGAAAAGAAAAGAAAGAAAACACTGTTATTGTAAGGAATTTTGAATGTTAATCTAAGTATTTCAAATACATTAAGAGAGATGCCAATCCGAATGTCCAACGATTCTTCTTAAAATCCCCTTCCCAAACTTTGTACCTTATCTCTCTGTTCATATACATAACTTCTACTATAAATCTATCCTCTTCCCCATGATCCCCTAAAATACATTCTAGAACTAACCCAAGTTGCTTCTTCTTCCATCTACTTTGTGTTTTACTCAGATTGATGATGGAATAACCCAAGGAGGAGACTAAATGTCAGACATTGATTCCAAAACTGAAAAGTCAGAGGACTGCAGAAATGGTATAGAGATTAGGCAGTTGTCTTACTGGTGGCTGCCCATGGTTTGATCACTGGTGCCACTACTTTTCCCTGAACAGAGTCAGGAATAAGCTCTGAGCACCACCAGTTAAATAGCCCATCCACCTGGCTCCCAAAAAATTGCCTGAAAACTCATCCCTGTGAAGTTAGTAAAGGAATGAAAATCCAGTTATCTTAGAAGAAGATAAATGTCATTCTGAGTTATCAAAGCTAAGCATAGAAAGAGAAAGAAGAGGTAGGGAGAGAGAGAATCTTGTAATTAACTAAAAAAAAAAATGTATTACCATTCATCTTATTGACTTCAATTAATTTTCCTTTCAACTTCTCTTGCCAAGCACTCATTGTTTTCTTAGCAACATTACTTTCTATCTTCTTGCCTTCTGCTTGGGGTATTTGAGTCTTGCTTTTGGTTTTACTTGCCTCTGTTAATGGTGTTAAATTGAGAAAAAAAAATTAATAGTAATTATATAATTCATTAAGTCTGAATAATGGAGGCATAGAATATAATTAATTTTTAACCAATGTCCTCTTATTGTTTGTTTATTGTTTGTTTATAAAAAACTAGGTAGTCACCTACATCCCAAGAGGCTAAGTCATCCTCTGACTTCCATCCTATCCACTGTTCCAACTCAATCTCAATCTTTTAGCCTTATCACAAATTCTCAAGTCTTCTCAAAAAAATTGCCATTTGAATTGTAACATGGGATGATCTACGAAGTCCTCTATAGACCTGTAGGTCCATTTTCACCTATCATATACAGGAACAATGAAAGGAAGGAGTCTGGCTATACTATCCACACATGACATTCTTTTTACTTGTCATATAAGTAGCTTGAGTCATGCCACACATAACCCCCTTGTGTCCAGGCACTTAAACACACATGTGTCTACTCAGTAATTTCCAGTTACTGTCAATTAGGGACCTGATGTAACATAATATGCATACAACATTTTTCCACAGTGTATCTTGTCTCCCTCCTACAAAAACAACCATGCACTAGGTCTTTAGGTTTGGGGTGGAAGAGGCTAGTACCATCTACTTTACAAAGATTCTAACACATTTGAAACCCTGGGCTATGTAATTCAGGAGATACCCATAAACTGATTAATAAATTGGGGAATTGAACAGAATGGTTCTTAAAGTTAAGACTCACATAAAGAAATCATTGACCAAAATAGTTTACAAAGAAAACAAGCCTGGCACATTCTTTCCTGCTCTACTGCTACTTTTAAGAATATCTGATTCAAGTCCTTTACCTGCCTGTATCCTGGAAGTCCTCTGGATGGTTCGGGTCTTGTGAGGTTTACTCGAGAATAACTCTGGCGCCACAATATATTTACTAGACCTGGAGTCTTTCACACTGTGTCCCTGAGTGCTGGATTTGGAGGGAATATCTGAGAGGCCATTTTCTTCCTTGTCATCTTCTCTATCCTTCTTCTGTTTGACCCGGTCTACAGAGTACTGCCACTTTATATTCTCGAACTGGAACAAGAGAACATTGCTCTCTGTGTTGATCACCATCCTGGAACCAAAACAAGAAGATTGCCCACCACAAGAGAAATTGGAGGCCTTTGCTATACATTTCAACATTTAACCCTAGGGCCAAGGAAACAGTGCCCGGTAAATGACCGTACAAACAGATTTTTGGAAAGTGTAGAACAGCGAAAGGTAGCAGGTCATGTAGCTTAGGTTATTAGCTCTATAGTTATTTTATTCCAAATAAATGTGAGTGGAGCACATTGTACTTTTCTTCTTGCATTAAAATTTTTTTGAATTGGTATTGGTTCACAAAGTAAGTGCCTTGTGCATTTAAGGCAGAAGGCTTAGCACAGATGGTATTAAAATTCATTCATTTTAAAGCATGGCATCAAAACACTGTGTTTCTGTTACCATCACTTGTATCATTTATATCACTTGTCTTCCCGTTGATTTTCGATTTGCTCGAGCGGATGCCAGTAACATCTCCATTTGTCCCTGTCGCATGCTAGTGTAGCCCAATGATAACTGCTCACTCCAGGAACAGGAAGAGCCTCAAACCGTTCATTCAGGGTTTTAACAAAGAAGTCTGACCATCTCATTGGTGGGTGTCCACACAATCTTTTGACATCCGTGGAATCCAGTCAGTTACAGCTCTAGTCTAGCGGTTGTCTCTGAATTGCATTATATGTCCGGCCCATCTGATTTTTGATGTCTTGGCAAATGAGACAGCATCCCTGATTCTTGATCGTCGATGGAGGTTGGAGCTCCAGATTCCTTCTCTCACTGGAGTGAGATGTGATACTCCTAGCATAGCTCTTTCGATTCCTCTTTGGGATACCCGAATAGTGTTCTCATCCTGTTTGCGTAGGGCCCAGGTCTCTGAGGCATAAGTTAGCTCAGACAGAACGGTGGAATCGAAAAGATGTGCCTGGAGTCAGAGGCCCTTCATCCTCTTAACCACTTCTTCGACACTCTTGAAGGCATTCCACACTGCTCTCTTCCTCCTGCGCGGTTCCGGTGCCAAGTTGTTTCTCATGTTGAGTTCTCAACCCAGGTACACATAGCTGCTGCATTCGGAGATGTTCATTCCATTGAGAGCAAATGGAGCATCAGGGACTAGTTCGTTGTTCATAAGCATCATCTTGTTGAGGTTCAGCTGCAGTCTGACCTTTCCACACGTGTGCGTGGTCGAAGTCAGCCAGCATTTGTGCCACTTGGCTAATGTTTGGCGTCATGAGAACGATGTCATCAGTGAAGTGGAGGTGGTGTAGTTGCCGACCGTCTATCTTCACTCCCATTCCTTCTCATTCCAGTCGTCGCATGACATTTTCGAGGGTGGTACTGAAGAGTTTCTGTGAAATGGTATCGCCCTGCCGCACCCCTCTCTTTACATCAATGATCACTTCCTTGTAGAATGGTGAGATCCTGGTGGTGAATCTGTAATACAGCTCATGAAGGATCTTGATGTATTGAGTTTGAATGCCCTGTTTGTCTAGGGCTTCCATGACCGCTTCAGTCTCAACAGAATCGAAGGCCTTTTTTAAGTCGATGAACGTTAGACAGAGTGGCATCTTGAACTCCTGCGAAACTTCAATGAGTTTAGTCACTGTGTGGATATGGTTGATTGTGCTGAATCATTTTTGAAACCTGGCTTGCTCTCATGGTTGTCCTTCGTCAAATGTTCTGCCTATTCTATTCAGGATGAATTGAGTGAACAACTTATAGACAACAGACAACAGGCAGATTGGGCAATAGTTTCTGATGTCGTGGAAAGAAAATGCTGTACGAGTCTTTACCAATGAAATGGCGTGTCATTTTGGAAGGGAGGATGTTGGGAACGACATATCCATCCTGAAGAATTTGGTATGTGGGCAGGTGGATATGGCTGTCAAAGAGATCCGAGTACAAGTCGTGAATAATCCTCTCCATTGCCTTTCTGGAAGATGTGATAGATCCATTGGGATGTCAGAGGGCCGTCATCTTGGTCTTGTAGTTGGCAAAGGACAGGCAAGCGTTGTGAATAGTTTTCCTGGCATCTGCTGTATCGGCCAACACTGCTGCTCTTCTCTCTTTGAGGTCTTCTTTTATCACTTCTCTGAACAGCTTTGTGAGCTCAGACATTAGAAATTTGGTTGCCTGAGGCTCGCGCCAAACCACATTGACGAATGAGCTCGAGAGTTTTAGGGCAATTGGAGGCCGCCCTAAAAGCCCCATCCCTGTCGGAGAGCCTGGCAAGCTACTGGGAGTACCCCGCCCGCACAGCAGAGCCTAGCAAGCTACCTGTGGCATATTCGATATGCCAAAAACAATAACAACAATGAGCCTCATTCAGCTGACACTGAATGAGCCCACAATTTTTGCTCAGCCTTAAAAAAGATGAGCAAAGGGAGGCTGTTTCTATTACCATGATGAGAATAAAGAAATATGGTTCAAGATGTCTCATGTGAGCTTGTGGTCAAATTTTAAAAGTTAATTCTATTTGTGTATTTTTTCACACAATTTCTCGGTGTATCTAGCATACAGTGTAAACTAAATACTGCTTATAGAGTACTGGCATATAACGAGTATATGCCAGTATTCTATAAGTAGTTTATTTATGGTTCTTGTTTCTGTAAACTCACCTGCTTAATTCTGCCTCTGTGGACACTGGGCCCACTACTTGTGCAATCATTCATTCTCCTGTAAGTTCCTGTACTTAGGAGAGAGCTGGTAGTGTTGAGTGCATGGTCAGGAAGCAAGCAATGGCTGCATATTTGCAAAGCTTAGGTCTTTACAGTGATTATATTGCATTCATTGTGTGCTCTGCAATAACGTTCAAAACAAAATAAGAGTAATTTTGTACAAAGTTCATTTAGTCCCCCCATGAAACTATTCTCATACAACAGTCAAATTTGGAAAGGAACACTGCCACTCTTGTACTGATCAGAAAACTTAGGACTAATAATCCAGAGGAGACAAAAGTCACCCAAATAGTCATTTCTATGACCTCCACACCTACCACCCACCTGTTGCCCTGAATAAAGAAGGACAGCACAGGATCACCTCTGCCATTAACCTTTATCACCTTTAGGCAGTTCCCGTTTAGGAAATTGTAAATACGAATCTTGCCATCTGCACAGGCACTGATGACTCGAAGAAAGAGAAGAACCACGTGGAGTACTTCCCTGGAAGGGAACAGAACAACGGACAGTACTCATTTTCTAATCAACTACTTGAGTTTGCTTGTAACTTACTCAGCTTATGTTATTTTTATGTAGTTGGGAGGTCATGACCTTAAAGTGATCTTTGCCATTTTTAAAGGATATGAACTATTAACCTTTATGACATAGTTATAAACTCTCCCCCAGTTCTGCAGTTATTATTCCTGAAATTTGGTCACAAAGGAGCAACAGTCAAAGCTTTATAATTGTTTTTGTTGTTGGAGGTTTGGTGCAGGTGGAGGGGACAGAGGTGGGAGGAGTTGGGAACTGTCCGTACATACCATCATAGGTTATTGGTTTGGGATATTTTTTGTTTGTTTTTTTTGGGGAGGGGTTGTTTGTTTTGGGGTCACACCTGGTAATAGTGCTCAGGGGCTACTCCTGACTCTACTCAGTCACTACTTCTGGAAGTGCTCAGTATACCGTACGTGATGCCAGGTATGGAACCAGGTCAGGCATGTGTAAAGCAAGTATTCTGCCTACTGCACTACCTCTCCCACCCCCATCATCACTTTTTTCTTGCAATTTGATTCTAGAAATGGACATCTACAAAAGTCATTATGAGATTTATTTGATGTTTTTATTTCTTTACCAGTAGAATTACTTATATAAAAGAAAGAAAAATACAAGAGGGAAAAATAATCATCTTTGTATCAACCAAAACATTGGTACTTGAGCAGTTTATTTGGTGTCATAGTTAGTGGTTTTCATTCTTATATTGAAACATCCCCAAAATACTAGAGTACTCTAGAGATGAGATTTATGAGTTCCTTCATGATAGTCAGCAGGAAAAGAAAGGCAATGAGAAGACTTAGAAAAATGTCACCAATAAAATCTTCCCTACAGCAGGTGGGCCAAATTGAACTCTAAATATTTATTTTTTTATTTTATTTTATTTTATTTATTTATTTATTTATTTGCTTTTTGGGTCACACCTGGTGACGCACAGGGCTCACTCCTGGCTCATGCACTCAGGAATCATCCCTGGCGGTGCTCAGGGGACCATATGGGATGCTGGGATTCGAACCTGGGTCGGCCGCGTGCAAGGCAAATGCCCTACCCACTGTACTATCACTCCAGCCCCATGAACTCTAAATATTTATTTTACAATAAACTTTAGAACTTTTAGAAAATAACTTAATCTACAATTCTTGTTTTCTCTTTTGTGAAAAATTACTGATTTCTGCCTCAGAGGATTACTCTCAATATTAAGTGAATTACTAAGCCCAGTACCTAATACAATAGTGGATATTATGTTCTGACACATCACAATCTTCTTTCAGGTTTTATTTCTGACCCAGAAATAATGTATCTTATTCTTTTCTTATTCTTCATCAAAATACACTTCAGAGTGGTGTTCAAAAAATGGATGGAGTCGATATTGAAGATAAAGGTATCTTCAAAGGCGACACGGAACTAAGCAATCTAGTAAAAACAGAGATCAACAAATGGGACTACATTAAACTAAAAAGCTTCTGCACCGCAAAAGATACAGTGACCAGAATACAAAGACTATCCACAGAATGGGAAAGGATATTTACACAATACCCATCAGATAAGGGGTTGATATCAATGGTATATAAAGCACTGGTTGAACTCTACAAGAAGAAAACATCCAACCCCATTAAAAAATGGGGCGAAGAAATGAACAGAAACTTTACCAAGAAAGAAATATGAATGGCCAAAAGGCACATGAAAAAGTGCACTACATCACTAATCATCAGAGAGATGCAGATCAAAACAACCACGAGATACCACCTCACACCACAGAGACTAGCACACAGCCAAAAGAACAAAAGCAACCGCTGTTGGAGAGGATGTGGGGAGAAAGGGACCCTTCTACACTGCTGGTGGGAATGCCGACTGGTTCAGCCCTTCTGGAAAACACTATGGATGATTCTCAAAAAACTAGAGGTTGAGCTCCCATTTGACCCAGCAATACCACTGCTGGGAATATATCCCAGAGATGCAAAAAAGTATAATCGAAACAACATCTGCACATGTATGTTCATTGCAGCACTGTTTACAATAGCCAGAATCTGGAAAAAACCCGAATGCCCTAGAACGGATGACTGGTTGAGGAAACTTTGGTACATCTATACAATGGAATACTATGCAGCTGTTAGAAAAAAGGAGGTCATGAATTTTGTATTCAAGTGGATCAGCATGAAAAGTTTCATGCTAAGTGAAATGAGTCAGAAAGAGAGAGACAGACATAGAAAGATTGCACTCATCTATGGCATATAGAATAACAGAGTGGGAGACTAACACCCAAGAATAGTAGAAATAAGTACCAGGAGGTTGACTCCATGGCTTGGAGACTGACCTCACATTCTGGGGAAAGGGCAACTCAGAGAAGGGATCACCAACTATAATGTAGTTGAAGGCCATGCGGGGGAAGGGAGTTTCGGGCTGAATGAGGGCTAGAGACTGAGCACAGTGGCCACTCAACACCTTTATTGCAAACCTCAACAGCTAATTAGAGAGAGAGAACAGAAGGGGATGCCCTGCCACAGTGGCAGGGTGGGGTGGGGGGAGATGGGATTGGGGAGGGTGGGAGGGATGCTGGGTTTACTGGTGGTGGAGAATGGGCACTGGTGAAGGGATGGGGTCCCGAACTTTGTATGAGGGAAGCATAAGCACAAAAGTGTATAAATCTGTAACTGTACCCTCACGGTGATTCACTAATTAAAAATAAATAAATTTAAAAAAAAACAAAACCAATAATGCATGGAGTAAAGAAGTCAAAATTCAACGCTTCCATCAAAAAGCAACAATAAAACTGGCAAAATAATTGTCAAAATCAACTTTTTAAAACTCTGAAATAATAAGTCTTATAGTAATTTAGAGTTCTATTAGACAAAAAATATTATTTAGTGCAGTAAGAACAGTGAAACTTGTGCTTAACTGTCTATTCTAGCCCAGTAGTAACCTTGAAAATAACTGCCTATACAAAATCAACACCCAAAAGTTCATGGCTTTCTTATATACAAATAATGAAAGAGAAGAGAGAGCCGTTAAAGAACAATCTGGTTCACAATAGTACCTCAGAAAATCAAGTACCTTTGAAGCAGCTTAGCCAAAGAGGTGAAGGACCTATGCAAGGAAAACTACAAAACACTACTTCAGGAATTAAAAAAAAAGGACATTAGGAAATGGAGACACATCTCCTGATCATGGATAGGGAGAATTAACATCAAAATGGCAGTACTGCCCAAAGCACTATACAAATTGTCCCTATCAGGATACCCAGGACATTTTTTAAAGAAATAGACAAAACACTCCTGAAATTTATATGGAACAATAAACCCCTACAAATAGCTAAAGCAGTCCTTGGAAAAAAGATGGGTGGAGTTACCTTCCCCAACTTCAAACTCTACTACAAAGCAGTAGTAATTAAAACAGCATGGTATTGGGATAAAAACAGACCTGCAGACCAATGGAACAGAGTTGAATATCCTTTCACAAACCCCCAAATATCACTTGTATCACTTGTAGTCCTATTGATCTTCGATTAGCTCAAGTGGGCACCAGTAACGTCTCCATTTGTCCCTGTCGGGAGCTAGTGCAGCCCAATGATATCTGCTCGCTCCAGGAATAGGAAGAGCCTCAAATAGTTCATTCAGGGGTTTGACGAAGAAATCTCACCATCTAGTTGGTGGGCGGCCACGAGGTCTTCTGACGTCCTGTTGAATCCAGTCTGTAACAGCTCTAGTCCAACAGTCGTCTCTGGATCACATTGCACGACCGGCCCATCTGATTTTTGATGCCTTGGAAAATGAGACAGCATCCCTGATTTTTGACCATTGACGGAGATCAGAACTCCGGATTCCTTCTCTCACCTGAATGAGACATGATATTCCCAGCATAGCTCTTTGGATTCCTCTTTTGGATACACAAATAGCATTCTCATCCTGCTTGCGTAGGGCCCAGGTCTCTGAGGCATATGTTAGTGCAGAAAGAATGGTGGAATCGAAAAGATGTGCCTGGAGTTGGAGGTTCTTCATCCTCTTAACCACTTTTTCTACTCTTTTGAAGGCATTCCCAAGGATGCAAAAGAGCACAGTAGAAATGACATCTGTGTCCTCTAAGCACTGCCAGGAGTGGTCCCTGAGCACAGAATCAGGAGTAAGGCCTGAGCACTGTCAGATGTAACCCCTTTGCACACACATCTATGTATATACATATATGTGTGGATATATAGATGTATAGATATGCTAAATTCTACAATTAAAAGACAGAGATTTGGAGAAAATATCACAACATCATGATCTGACTATATACTATTTACAATAGAGTCGATTTAGGTTCAAAAATATAAATTGCTTGAAAGTAAAAAAATGCTCCATACCAAGGAAAAGTACTATACTAATATCACACAAAAAGACTTACAAAAGTTACAAAAGACTTACAAAAGAAAAATTATGTTTATCATAATCATAAAAGGAAGAAATTATCAAGAGATATAATAATTATGAATGCATAAGCATGTAACAAGCGTTCCAAAATGTGTGACGCAAACAAACAGAATTACAAGGGAAAGCAAATAAGCCAACAATCAGAATACACATTGCAATACCGCAATTCAACTAAGGAATAGAATCTGACTGGAGATCAGCATGGAAACAGCATATAAGCAAGATTAAATGAATTATGTTTTCAAGTCACAATGGAATTAATTTAAACATGCGTAACAGAAGGAAATTTTGAAAATTCATTAATGCATGAAAATTAAACAACATGCGCTTAGTCACTGAGTAAAAGAATTCCAAAACAAAACATTTTGAGATGAATAAAAGAATTTAAATATCAAAATTTATGGGATTCAGCTAAAGTAGAGCTTAACAGAAAATTTACAGCACATTTTCCAATAAATAACCTCACCTTTCACTTTAAGAAATTGTTAAAGGAAATTTTAATTAAATCCAAACCAAACTTAAGGAAGTGAAATAACGCTTACAATAAAAATCATTGAGGCCCCCGGGTGCCATCTTGGCACACACAGCAGCGACAAGTTCTGGAGGGCACCAGAGCACTGGAGATTTCTCTGGGTCCCAGACCGAGCTGATTTCACCAGGGCACCCCAGTTGGAGCAGGTGCAGTTTCCCCACCTTCTCCAGATGGAATACTGGCGATCATGAGCTTACACAAGCAAGACTCCAGTATTTGGCTTTCAGAACTAAGTCTGCAAACTGCATGGTGGCAGTGGAACATTGCAGTCTCAGCCCAGCTTCTTGACCACTCCTGATGATGGAAGTCACACCTACAACCCGTCCCCCCAGCGCCATCTTGGCGCACCAACAGCTCCTGCCCAGAAACTCCCAATTGAATCCCAAAATGGAATAGCTCCCTACAAAGATGTCTCTGGAACCCAACCATTTATAATCTTAGAATTTCAGAAGTGCACTGCATAAGCCTCTCATGATATGCAAAATGAGCAACGGAAAATAAATGATGTAGCATCTGCCCCTGGAAGGCAGGCTTAAATGGTGGTGGGAAAATTCAAGCAAAATATAATGCCCCAAAAACAGAGAGAGAGAGAGTATCTGAGCAACTGTCTACCATAGAGGTAGGGTGAGAACTGTGGTGGAAGGTGGGGCTGGCGGGTGGGGGGGTGTCAAATAATGGGGATGTTGGTGTTAGAAAGTTTGCACTAGTGGAGGGGTGGGTGTTTGATCATTGGTTGAATCTCAAACATAAAAGGTTTGTAACTCTCACAGTGGTTCAATAAAAATTTTAAAAAATTTTAAAAATCATTGAAATGTGAAATTGAAAATAGAGAAAAATCATTAAACCAACAGTTGGTACTTTGAAGCATCAATACACCTTCCACTAGACACTTAAGAAATATTTACATCCTCTTAGGGGTGGAATGATTTTAGGGGAACAATGGTAGCTTCAGGTACAATAATGCAGTTCTGTTTGCCTAACGTGTTGATGCTGCCTTGTATTTGTCTCCATTTTGTGGCTTCCAGTGCTCCACTTTTTTAGATGGCACCAAACAAAAGTGCTGTATGAAATTCTATAACTCTTTCTGCTGGTACAGTCTGACCACAGTCTGACCAATGTAATAGAGTTTGGGTCACCGTGAGTTAAGTGCTTCAGTGCGTTAAGGAAGGTAGTTTTCTGGGATGTTAAGTACTGAGTGACTTTTTTTTCCTGAAAATAGGGTAGAAGGTGGTTGTAAAAAAAAAAATAGGGCAAGAGGCTAAGCAAATTTGGGAACCTCTGATTTAGTCTGATCATAAAAACAGGAAAGAAAAGTTCAATTATTAAAATTAATGAAGCAGAGAAAATTACTACTGACTATTGTAAATATTCTGTTATTAGATAAATTGGTGATGAGTACAAAAGATTAATATACTAAAATTCATTAAATTTTTACTGCAAATGATTAGTTCCCAGTTCCCCAATGTTTAAGTTGTAAAAATTCATAATATAAGATATAGAAAAGATACTAAGAATAGTTTTCTTAAAAAAACACACTAGAGTGCAAAAGCTTTTCCACAGATCATTTTTTAAGTTTATTTATTTTATTGAATCACCCTGTGGAAAGTTACAAAGCTTTCAAGCTTATGTCTCAGTTATACAATGCTCGAACACCCATCCCTTCACCAGTGCACATATTCCACCACCAAAAACCCCTGTATAACTCCCACTCCCCACCCTCCACCCCCCACCCCACCTGAGTAGCTGATAAATTTCACTTCACTTTCTCTTTACCTTGATTACATTCCATATTTCAACACAAAACTCACTATTGTTGTTGGAGTTTTCCCCCAAAAAAAACAGCCCTGCTGAAAAGGAAGCATTTGATAATTAGTTTTCCATTGCTGAGAATGAAGAGATATGAAGCGGTTTGGGATTTCTGTATTTTAGTATTTTAGTAACTAAGTCCAGGGAAATTTATGTTAGAAATTGAATCATTTCCCTTCCTGGAGCAGCATGGGGCTCTGGCTTAGTTCACAGTCTAGAGACATTTCTGCAAGCAGCTGCTGGTACCAAAAGTAGTCTTAGCTGGCCTCTGGATCGTGGTTGATCAGCCGCAGAACGGCCACAAAAATGTGTGGGCACCCAGGTCGTATCTGGGCAGAGAGCGTGCCAGTATTGCCCTCATCCCGAGATTATGCACGAGTCCCGCTGTTGCAAGTTCATACCTCTTTTTTTTTCCTTCCCACGCCTCCAAGTTCATACCTCCTTAATGGTCCTTATAAAATGGCGGATGCCATGACATCTTTCCCCGAAAAGGGCAAAAAGGCCAAGAAAGAAAGACCTTTCCTCTCCTTGGCCAGCGTGGGGCTATGGCTTAATTCACAGTCTAGAGACATTTCTGTACAGATCATCATTTCTATCAGCTCTATTTTGTATTCTCTAATTTAACTCCTCATAGCCATTAAACATTTTGTGCAACATCTTATCTTAAATAAATATATCAGATTAATAGAACTAAAGGAGAAACAGAAATTATATGTCTTTTTCATCTATGACATATTCAAAAGATGGGTATGCATTCTAATCATTAGAACTCTCCAGAAAAGCAATCTGTTAGAAATGTTTATTGAGCACTTACATATATAAGCACTATGAGTAGAATGAGGTGTCCTATTAGCAAGAGCATTGACCATTTTCTCCAGATATTTAGGAATTTGCTCTGAACTACCAGATATTATGACCCAATATGCAAGTTGGCACTGTAGTTCAATGGGAATTAAAGCCATCTAAGAAGGACCCATAGCTGAAGTGAAGTGAGAGACTCCATGGATTGATCAAAAAGCAACCAAAGTGCAGGAACAAATTATTTTTCTATAACTCAATTAAACCCTGCTGAATTGTACTTGAAGGTTTTTTAATGTATGATTACAATTTTCAAGTAACGGCCGACCCGGGTTCTATTCCTCCGCCCTTCTCAGAGAGCCCGGCAAGCTACCGAGAGTATCTTACCCCCATGGCAGAGCCTGGCAAGCTACCAGTGGCATATTCGATATCCAAAAAAAGCAGTAACAACAAGTCTCACAATGGAGATGTTACTGGTGCCTGCTCGAGCAAATCAATGAGCAATGGGGATGACAGTGACAGTGATCATAAAATTTGACTTCCTCTTTACATGGCAAGAGACTTCCTAGTAATCTAAGACATGGATTGCCATTTACGGGGACCTTTCTGAGTTCCACTCATCTACAATGCAGTCATATACTACAGACAGAGTAGATACACATATAGACTCCTAAACGCAACTGCCACACAAGATTTATATGAGGGATTTAATAATCACAGGATCATTAAAAAACTTTCCTCAAGAGAGATAACCTGAAAGATTCGTTTATTATTTTTTATTTTTTTATTAGTGAATTCTGTGGGGTACCATTACAGACTTACAAACTTTCGTGCTTGCATTTCAGTCATACAATGATCGAGTACCCATCTCCCCACCAGTGCCCATTTTCCACCACCAATGGTCCCAGCATCCCTCCCACCCTTCCACCCCGTTTCCCCACCCACCCCAACCGCCTCTGTGGCAGGGCATTCCCTTTTGCTCTCTCTCTCTCTCTCTCTCTCTCTCTCTCTCTCTCTCTCTCTCTCTCTCTCTCTCTCTCTCTCTCTCTCTCTCTCTCTCTCTCTCTCTCTCTCTCTCTCTCTCTCTCTCTCTCTCTCTCTCTCTCTCTCTCTCTCTCTCTCTCTCTCTCTCTCTCCCCCTCTCCCTCTCCCTCTCCCTCCCTCCCTCCCTCCCTCCCTCCTTTTTGGTGCTGTGGTTTGCAGTAGAGGTATTAAGTGGTCATCATGTTCGGTCTGTAGTTACTTTCAGCACACCTCTCCCATCCCAAGTGGGCCTTCCTACCACCCTTTACTTGGTGGTCCTTTCTCTATCTGAGCTGCCTTTTCCCCGAGCATGCGAGGCCAGCTTTTTTTTTTTAATTTTTATTTTATCACCATGTGGAAAGTTACAAAGTTCTCAGGTTTATGTCTCAGTTATACAATATTCAAACACCATCCCTTCACCAGTGCCCATATTCCACCACCAAAATCCCCAGTATACCCCCCGCCCCGCCCCCCACCCCCAACTGTATAACTGATGAATTTCACTTCATTTTCTCTTTACCTTGATTACATTCCATATTTCAACACAAAACTCACTATTGTTGTGGGAGTTTTACCCACAAGACATCCCTACTAAGGAAGCATTTGATAATTAGTTTTCCATTAAATGATTGTATGTTTTCTGTTTTTAGAACGTGGCTGCGCGGTTCGGATGTGTCCCAGTCCCGCATCCCGGAGCCATGTTAGTTGCTGCTCAGTGTCACCAGGGCTCCATCTGGAGAAAGTGTGGTGGCTGCACCTCCTCCGTCCAGATCCCCGGTGTTGGAGGCCAGCTTTTAAGCTGTGGAGTAATCCTACTGGTACTTTTATTCTTTTAACCAACTGGGATAACGTTTTTTATTCTCTTTTTATTATTCACTTAAGAAAACAAGCATTGCACGCATATGCTGCGTGAGCCCATGTACTGCTTGTGCCCACGTGGCCGAGTACATGTGGTGCCCGAGCACATGTGTCGCCCGCATCTCCCCCCTTGAAATGTGTACTTTCATGCTTTCATGTCCAGTGCTAAGATGTGTGTAGAGCTCTCTCCACCCTTGGAGAAGCCCGCATTCTCTCTTGAGCCTGTTATTCTTACTATTCTCTCTCCCACTTATCCCTTCCTCCTTCCCTCAGAAACCTCTAAATAAAATCTGTTTATTTCAAAAAAAAAAAAAAGAAAGAAAATAAGCATTACTTATGTAGTGAAGGAATGAATTAGAGAAGCCTGAATGAATTAGGACATGGCAGAGCCATTAACCACACTGCCCTTTCCAAATAAGGCCAGATATAACTTCAAACTATTTTTAATTGACTTCAAGAAACTACTATCACTAAATCAGAATTGAAATTATAATTTGGAATCCATTTGCTCCCTAAAATAGAACCTAATGTTTGGACTTTTAAGTTCCCTCTTAAATTCCCTCTTTAATCCTTTACGTATTTTTATTTATTAGTAGCAATTAAAAGTAATAAATTTTGAAAGCAATAAAATTAATAATACAATACTATTAATAATGGTTTCTTATGCACATAGTTCCTATACCACACCCTACAATAGTTGTTTTTAAACCTTTGATGCCTAAGTAATCTTAACTTTTGTAAACCAGCTTAGTGAGGTAAAAATTAATTAAAAATTTAAATTTACTAGAATTGGCATTATTCTTCTATTATCTATACATTTTTAGTAGGCATTATATGTAAATTTTTATATGTAAATTTATATGTAAATTTTTGAGACATCACATGTCTCAAAAATATAAAATTTCTAAAACTTAAAAATCCACATCTAAAATTGTTATTTCTTGAGAAGGCAGCAGGAGAGGAAGAAAGTGAATAACCAATAAGGAAACATGATAAATGGAAGATAGGAAAGCAGAAATGGGTGAGGTGCAGAGAAACAAAAGTAGGGTCTGCCAAAAATTGAAATCTAGGCAATGATTAGACAGAGCACCACATTCATCAGTCAGAATTTCCTGGTACCTACTTTGGATGCTTGAAGGCCATGAGGCATCGCTCATATTTTCCTACCATGCTCCAGGCCATGACCAGACCATCAGAACTTCCTGAGAGTAGATGCCACTGGTCAAAGTACAGACATCTCACAGCTCCTTCGTGACCAAAGAGAGACTGCAAAAAAAAGATGCAACAGTTTTCAAGCGATTCATTGCTAATATTGTGAGTCCTCAAAGGTCTAGAGCTATTTGTTTAGACTAATTCTAATACCATACTCAATATCATTCTCTTGGTATTGGCCTAAGTAGAATTTTCTTATGTTCACTCCCCAGTTAAGGAGAAATGTGATCATAAAGAAAGCCTTGTTTCTAGTAGGACCTGTTGCTGAGGAAGACCTTCCTGGAATACCAAAGAAGACCAGAATTCGCCATTTTTGCTGCCTGAAGGTGAATGGTAAGCTCATACTCAACTCCTTACCAGGACCCAGAGGACCATCTGGAGCACCCTGTGTTGACATCTGGTTTGATTATGGTGATAATATTGGTTGCTGAAAATACTTTGGACAAGTCAAAAGTTTCTTACTTTCCTGTTTTCTTTGCACAAATTATGCATCATACCACCACCTGTTGGATTCAGGAAGTTTCAAATCCAACAAAACTGTATTCTTGAGTATCCGATTTCTTTGAACATTTTCATCTCTGACCCCATATCAGAATCAGAGTATAATATTTGGGAAGATAAAAAGTTTCTGTATCTGTTGCTATGAAAAGACATTGGAGATACATATGTTGTATTGAGTCGGAATACAGATTTCCTCCAGTGCCCTCATGACATGGCCTTCTTTTTTTGTTTGTTTGTTTTGTTTTGTTTGTTTGGGGACCACACCTGTTGATGTACAGGAATTACTTCTGGTGTTGCACTCAGGGATCACTCCTGGCATACTTGGGTATGTCATGTGAGATATCAGGGATTCAACCATGGTGGGCCACGTGCCAGGCAATTGCCCTACCTCCTGTTCTGTCTCTAATGCCCCCTCTTTTGTTTTTTCAAAGCAGGTGTTTACCTTTGGCTTTTCAAGACTGTTATTTTAGTAACTACATCTCAGCATCATAGGAGTGGTTTAAGGTGCTATATAGGGCATACCGTTCATCTCCTCCAATATGTTACCATTGGGTTTGTTCTCTCCATCACTCTTCCCCTTACATCTTTCTCACCTTTATTAGTTGGGCTGTGACAATGTTCCACACTTTGACTATTCCTCGCTCACAGCCGCTCACAATGTAGGTGTCATTGATCCTAATGGCCAAAATGGGATCTTTTTGTTTCAAGGTCTTGAGGCACTTCCCTGTATCTAGGTCCCATTCTGAATGGAAAAGGGAGAGAAGTGTGAAGAAACTAACAGGGAATGAAGGAGGATTAGGGCAGAGTCCTATATTTTTTGGCAGAAGATAATACTAGCTAAGACTAATAAGTCAGACCTCAGATCTACCTAGTCTGCCACCCATGTGTGCTCATGTGTAGCTCCATATATGAGGAAACAGTTCTCTGACCATAAATCTTGGGAGAGCCAGCCATGCATAATATTGTTTCCCCTGCTTTATAAAGTTATTACCAATGTTCATGTCTTGTGTGCTATTATCATAGAAATAATTATGCTCTATGTGGTAGTTTAAATCAAATGAAAATATTAATTATAAACATTCTTTATGGAACTTGAATTACTGCTTAGTGTCCTTTTGTTTCACCTTAAAGGACTCCATTTAGCATTATAAAACATGTTCACTACTGATACTTTGTTTTCTATTAGCTAGAAATGTCATTTAATCTATCAATTATTGTGATATATACATATTCCTTGCTCCTGACATACTTGGGTATGTCATGTGAGATATATATATGTGTATGCATATATCACATATATATGTGTGTATATATATATAGAATTCTTGCTGATAGTTCCCTGGATTAATTTTTTTTAAGTTGGGCGGAAACTATTTAAGGTTGTTGTTTCTTTTCTTAACCCAAGCTGGTGGGAAGAGCCCAAGGGAAGCTAGAAAACTAATGACCAGGGACAGGGTTCAAGTGAAATTAGACATCTTTTGATACTGATACTTCTTCATTGCATATTTCATGCATCAATTTTGACTTTTTAGTGATTACATTAAGTACTGGCTGGAGCAATAGCACAGTGGGTAGGGAGTTTGCCTTGCATGCAGCCGACCCGGGTTCAATTCCTTGTTCCCTCTTGGTGAGCACAGCAAGCTACCGAGAGTATCCTGCCTACACGGCCGAGCCTGGCAAGCTACATGTGACATATTCGATATACCAAAAACAGTGACAAGAAGTCTCACAGTGGAGACGTTACTGGTGCCTGCTCGAGCAAATCATTCTTCCTTTCCCCCCTGCTCTCTTGCTCTTATAGGTGCTACAGTGCTACATTAAGTATGTGGCAGAATCTCCTACCCATGCCAGGTTGTCTTTACCGGGGCACCTCGGAGTGGGGCAGGTTGAGTTTCCCTCCCCACCCAAAGCAGAGCTCCAGCAGCTGAAAAGAACCCAACCACAGCCATGCTCAAGGCCACTCTCCACATGCTCGGATGAGCCTCACCCATGAAGGAACTGACAGTGGAACCCAGGTATGGGGGACCCGTGGCTGAGATCTCTAAGCCTGCTTGGATTGGAACTGGGTGTCCTCTATTCAGGTATCCTGTTTTCTAGTAGCTTGGCAGCCACACCCACAAACCACCCCTGGTGCCATGTAATCCCATCAACAGCCAAGATCCAGAGACTATAAAACAAAGCTCCTAGAAGAGAGCAACACAGTTTTTCCTCTTGGAGAGCCCAGAAAGCTACAGAGAGTATCCTGCTTGCACGGCAGAGCCTGGCAAGCTATTCGTGATGTATTTGATATGCCAAAAACAGTAACCAGAGCAGGCCTTATTTCCCCGGATCCTGAAAGAGCCCCCAATGCGGCAGCATTGAGAAGGACAAGTAAGGAAAGGCTGCTTAAATCTCAGGCTCTTCGTGTTCCTGGAGCGAGCAGATGCCATTTGGCTATGCTAGCACATGACATGGACAAGTGGAGATGTTACTGGTGCCCGCTCAAGCAAATCGATGAATAACGGAATGACAGTGATATACTAAGTATGTATATCTATGACCTAGATTTTTTTAAGACTCTCAAACAGTCAAAAAACCTGTTCTTGGTATAGGAAATAACCAAGGACAGAGGAAATAGTATAAAATTAGGATAAAAGAAAAAACATTTGTGGGCTGGAGCAATAGCACAGCGGGTAGGGAATTTGCCTTGTACACAGCCGACCCGGGTTCGATTCCCAGCATCCCGTATGGTCCCCTGAGCACCACCAGGAGTGATTCCTGAGTGCAGAGCCAGGAGTAACCCCTGTGCATTGCCAGGTGTGACCCAAAAAGAAAAAGAAAAAACATTTGCACTGAAATTAAAAATGAATGGAACATCAGAGTTCTATTCACCTCAAGAAATGCCAATATAATTTATAGATATATAGATACATAAACTGATAAGAACGGATACTACACTTGATCTTAACCAAATAGCTGAGAAGCTTGGGAACCCAGCATCTGTAAGAGCAATAGAGAAGAGGGAAAAGGAAGAATGATCTAAAGGTACACAGGATCTCCTGGGATGCCATCCTGACAGCAGAAAGAACAGGGCAACTCAGTCTTAGCATGAATAGGTTGAGTGAGAACAATGAAGCCACAGAATGAAATGAACAGATAGAAACCTTCTAAGCATAATAAAATACTACAGGTTTTCTATTGGCAAGAACACATCTATATATTAGTACTTTTAAATTTTTTATCTCTGTAGCAGCACTTGAAGATCCAGGCCACTCCTGGTGATACTCAGCCTGGCAGTGGAAGTCTCAGGCCTGGTGTTATGGTGCAGCGTGGGCCAACAGAGGTAGGCCTCAAAAATGAGGCTCCCATAGCCATGCCACTGGACTCCACACCAGGCTGTTTTCACTCGAGGCGCCCCAGAGGAGGGCGGGTGAGAGCCCTCCCCACCCCAAGGGACCCAGCCCCAGCAGCTGACCTCCACTACCCAACCACTGCCATGCTCCAGGCCACTTCCCACATGCTCTGGCCGAGCCTCATGCATAAGTGAAGTCCCACATAACCCAGGTAATGCAGAACTTTGTGATATTGGACTCTGGGCTCAATGGTACCCAGAAGCAGAGATCCTCTGCCTGCTTCCCCCAGTCTTCTGCGACCCAGGGGTCATACCCATAAGCCACCTCCTATTAGCGCCAGATAATCTCATTGGCCACCATCCAGAACTCATGGCTGCTTCTCCCAGAAGGGAGCATAAAATGAGGCCCCCATAGCCATGCTACCGGACTCCGAGCCAGGCTGTTTTCACTTGGGGCACCCCAGAGGGGGGCGGGTGAGAGCCCTCCTCCCACCCCAAGGGACCCAGTCTTGCAGCAAACCTCCACTACCCAACCACTGCCATGCTCGGGCCGAGCCTCACGCATAAGTGAACATATTTCGGGACCACACAGCTGTTTCATGGCCACGCGACATCATCATAAAGGGAAATAAATATATATGCTTCTCCGAGAGTCTGGCAAGCTACCTACAGTATCCCACCAGCATGGAAGAGCCTGGCAAGCTCCCCGTGGCATATTCAATATGCCAAAAACAGGAGCAATAACAGGTCTCATTCTCTTAATCCTGAAAGAAGCCTCCAATTGTTGGGAAAGAGGAGTAAGGAGAGGCTGCTAAATTCTCAGGGCTGGGATGAATGGAGACGTTACTGGCTCCTGCTCAAGTAAATCAATGAACAACGGGATGACAGTGATACAGTGGTAGATACATAAGCAATAGATTCTGGTTTCCATTTGGCAGTGTTCCTGGGTCAGGGAAACCATGTGCAGTGCTGAAGGCCAAACTCAGTTTTGACATGTGTAAGCAAATGCTTTACTCATGGTACTGTCTCTCTAGCTTGTAATCCTATTAAATATCCTGCCTGTCTCTGTTTTAACATCTTGAGTGCCTTGGGTTTAACAACATGATAAAAAGTATGCCCACTCAACTTCCTGCTTACAAAGGTATAAAACAGAGTTGAAGGTCTAGCCTCTCTTTGTTAGCAACCCACTCTGAGGCCCCTCTTGCCTGGAGCTTTCTTTCTCTCCATAAATCTGCTTTGGTTCACCATTTTCATTTCATCTCTTGCTTGTAATCTTCAGTGGCTGGAGGGAAAAAGCTTGCAGCAGTAAGAACAGTATCATGGTCCAAAATACTATGTTCAAAAATCTTTACTGTAGATGCACATGTACCAGATACTGTGAAATGTTGCAGTTGTGCATTATAGGAATGTCTGCCAGCGGTGCTGGCTTAGTAAGGGAAAATTGGAACTTCTGCACAAACCCAGAGACATAACACCAGGATATATGCCTAATTACCCAGTAAAAGATGTTGGGGCTGGACTGAGCTACAAGGATGAGCCTAATTCTTAACTATAAGTTAAGAATTTGATCATGGACAATGTTGTCGTGATCCAAAAGTAACGACGAGACAAGGACGCTGCTAGGGATAGGAAAGACTAATCTGGCCTGAGCACTGTAGTCTGAGACCGAGATGGCCCCAGGAGAGTAATTCTATAACTTAATGCATCTCTTACTGTGTCCATACAAAATGATTAATATTATGAAGGCTTATATGTTTGTTGGACAAGGAGAGGAGAAACATACTTATGGGATTCCGCCCTTTGGTGGGTTGTCCTGCTGAAAGAGAATCTGTCCTAGAAGCAGCATCCCCTGAAGGAAAGAACTTTACCCATATTGATTGTAACCACACTTATGTGTAAGCCCAAACCCCTCATGCTTGGTGGTTAACTAGGCTGTAATAGTGGGCTGAGAGTTCCAGTGACAGATCCAGACCCAGATTCAGAGCGAGAAGGGATGATTTCCTGTAGACAGTATTCCATGTATGCTTGTATTAACCCATCTATGAGACTCCTCGGGGAGGAAGTTTTTATTTTTTCAGAGCCCAAGTAGGTGTTTGAATGCTGGTGACTTGTCATCAAGCATGGGAGGAGAATCCAATAATGGGAGCATTGTCAACTGATGGATCAAGAGATTCCTTGGCCTGTTCATTGCTACTATCAATGGGGAATCATTGCAGTGACATCAAAAATGGTCATGGCAGACATAGCTCTGAAGCAAGGAACATTGACTGTGGAATTCGTCCAGAAATAGCATGAGAACTCTGGGAAATCATGGACTACTCAAAGACAAATTGACTGAACTGTAGTCTGAATTGGCTGATGTTTCTTGAATTGTTACTTTGCTTGGTGAATAGTCAACGAGTCTCCCCTTAAGGTGTTTTTAAAATGTGATTGGAATACTGCCTTTGTCTATATAACACATGTGCTGTATAATGTGATTGAGTTTTCATGGGATAGAGTAAAAACATCTGTTTATGCATAAGAAAATAATAGTTAGAATATTGACTTATAAATTCATGGTACCTGCAAAAACTGTTTTTCTGGCATTGGATTTTCAGAATTATGGCAAAAGATTTCTGATGATTTAATTTCTTTTAATTCTAAGAAACTGCTGGGAAGATCTGTGAGAATAGGTGTTCTGTTATTGTTATTGGCCATTTTTGTGCCTAGCATTTTACTTTAAGGATAAGGGATTGGAAGTTAAAATTCAAAAAGGAAAGGCAGCTTAAATTGTTACTATGGTTAAAACCCATCATAAACAAAAAGGGGGAGATGTTGGGGCTGGACTGAGCTACCAGGATGAGCCCAGTGGTTTGGATGAGGTTGAACATATTCTATTGGCTGCCTTAGTAATAATTTTCTAATTATAACAAAATTGTCGGTCTTCCTTTTCTCACAGATCCCGGGTTCTGCTTAAGCCTGTTTGTGGTCAGTACGCAGATCCTGGGTACTAAGCCTGTTTGTTGTCAGTATGCAGATCCTAGGTACTTAGCTTGTTTGCTGTCAGTATGTAGATCCTACATTGTTTGTTTTCCCGTATGCAGAAGAACTTTATGTGATATTCCCGTAACTCCTTTGGTGACTGTATTGCACCCTTAAGAGTTTCCATGATCCAGTCCTGCATACCAGAGCCGTATTAGTAGTAGCTCAGTGTCACCAGGGCTCCATCTGGAGAAGGTGTGCTGGCTGTACCTTCCCCGTCTGGCACCCTGGTGTTGTTGGACCGGTCTGGGGTCCAGATCATTCTCCGGCCTGTGGGTGCTGCTGGAATGGCCTGGATTCTTCACTGCTGATTATGGCAAGATGGCACCGAGGGCGGGTTGAGGGCGTGACTTCTGGTGGCCGGGGCGAATTGGAGACTAGGCTGGCAAAATATATGCTATGGAACGGCTCCACCACCCCTGAACATCCATTATCCCAGAGGCACAGAAACCAATCTCAGAATGCAGCGGCTTTTGGTAGATATACTCCTGGACTCTGAACTAAGCTACAGCCCGTGCAGCCCCGGGAGGGGAAGGGTTTCTGTTCCTCGGCCTTTTCTCCCCAGGACAGCATGGTGACCGCCACCATTCAGAATCAGTTGGACAGAGAGGTAGGAATTTGCAGTGATGGGACAGGCTGCATGGGGAATCTTGCGATGGGGGAGGCAGAACCAGCCCTGCCTCCTGCCCAAATGAGACCCCAGCGGTCACCCATGGACAGCTCCTCCGCTCCTGAACAGCCATGATCCGAGCGCCACAGAAACCAATCTCGGAATGCAGCGGCTGCTGGCAGAAATACCTCTGGACTTAATACCAGAATTTCAAATCTGGGTAGCCGCTTCGTGACCATGCACCATCATATGCTCTTTGTTACCAACAACAGAAAACATACAATCTAATGATGTCATTCTGACAGGTCTGACTGTTGGGGGTAAAACACCACATAATGATAGTGAGTTTCCTGTCAAAATTGAATGTAATCAAAGTAAGGAAAGAGTAAAGTGCTAATCATCTGCCACACAGGCAGAGGGGGAGTTGGAGGGGGGTATGCTGGGGTTATTGGTGGTGGAACATGTGCACTGGTGAAGAGATGGGTGTTTGAGCATAGTATGACTGAGACTCGATCCTAAAAGCCCAGTAACTCAATTAAAAAATAAATTTAAAAAATAAATTTTTTTAAAAGAGTTTCCATGATCAATAAAAGGAGATTATGGGGCTCTCTACCTTTGTCTAAGAGTCATAGAGAACCTAGACCCTTCATGGCATGCATTTCTTCCGCGTTCCTTATCTCAGCGCCTCTGACTGCACGAAAGCTCACCCAACAAAAGACATTTAACTATGGCAGACTCCAAGGTGAATAGAACCTCCCCCACTCCTACGAGTATACAGGCTTGCTATAAATATCACCACCTTTTGCTTTCTGTAGCTTTTAGTCTTTTGAATAGATTACATGAATTACTTCCTGTAGAAAGACAGAACTGATGAGGTCCAGCAAACTCTGCCCCTGCTGCTTTCCCCCAGTAATATACTCACACATACTAGTCCCAGGTCCACAGTCCTTCTCAACTATTAGAGGACTTTTCTGCCTTCATCTTTAAACCATCATCCTTTCATTCCTCTGCTCTGTTTCTCAAAGCCATCAAGGCCATGAGACATTTCATCACACTGATGAAGAAGTAGGAAGTAATGTTTTAAGTAGATCTGAGTATTTGTAAATATAACACCACATTATTGTTCCTTTCTACATCTCTTTTTTCCACCCCAAACCTTAGTGATTTCTTAAGGCTTTCCTTATTTTTCTTTTTCAATTTATGTTTTTAGTTGAAGCACTGTGTTGTATAGAAAGGACCTAATGGGGGTGGGAGGGAGATGGGGTGGGGGGAGGGATACTGGGTTTATTGGTGATGGAGAATGGGCACTGGTGGAGGGATGTGTTTGTGAACATTGTATGAGGGAAAAACAAGTTCTAACATGTGTGAATCTGTATCTGTACCCTCATGGTGATTCACTAATTAAAGAATAAAATTTAAAAAAAGTTCATAAAATTACATGTAATAAAAGCTCTAAATACTAAAAAAAAAAAGAAAGGACTTAATGCTTACAATGATCCAGCACCACACCCTCCATTAGTGTCTGCTTCTCTCTACCATTGATTACAGGATACCCTTACATACACCTTACCTCCACACCCACCGTTAGTAAATTAAGTTCTGTAGGCCAATTCTTAGCTTTTATCATTTTTGATAAGTTGTTATTCCCATGCTATGTTTCTTCGTATCCCACATATAAAATAATTCTATATCTGTCCCTTCTTTTTTTTGACTGACTTCACTCAACATGATGCCTTCCAATACCATCCACATGGTATAATTGGCATAATTTTACTTTTTCTTTTTTAAAAAATTTATTTTTTAATTAGTGGTTCATCATGAGGGTACAGTTACAGATTTATACATTTTCATGTGTGTGTTTCCCTCATACAATATTTGAGAACCCATCCCTCCACCAGTGCCCATTCTCCACCACCAATGAACCCAGTATCTCTCTCACCCTCTAATCCTATACCCCTACCCCACCCGCCTCTGTGACAGGGCATACCCTTTTGTTCTCTCTCCTTTTTTTTTTTTTTTTTTTTTTTTTTTTTTTTTTTTGCTTTTTGGGTCACACCCAGCGATGCTCAGGGGTTACTCCTGGCTTTGCACTCAGGAATTACTCCTGGCGGTGCTTGGGGGACCATATGGGATGCCGGGGATCGAACCCGGGTCGGCCGCGTGCAAGGCAAACGCCCTACCCGCTGTGCTATCGCTCCGGCCCCGTTCTCTCTCCTTTTGAGTGTTGTGGTTTGCAATAGGTGTATTGAGTGGCCATCGTGTTCAATCTATAGTCTACTTTCAGCATGCATCTCCTTTCCCGAGTGGGTTCTCCAACCACATTTTACTTGGTGTCCCCTTCTCTATCTGAGCTGCCTTTTCCCCCAGCATGTAAGACCGGCTTCCAAACCATGGAGCCAACCTCCTGGTACTTATTTCTACTATTCTTGGGTATTAGTATCCTACTCTTTTATTTTATATTCCACAGATGGGCACAATCTTTCTATATCTGTCTCTCTCTTTCTGACTCATTTCACTTAGCATGATATTTTTCCATGTTTATCCACTTATATGAAAAGTTCATGACTTCATCTTTTATAACAGCTGCATAGTATTCCATTGTATAGACATAGCAAAGTTTCTTTAACCAGTCATCTGTTCTAGGGCACTCGGGTTTTTTCCAGATTCTGGCTATTGTAAACAGTGCTTCAATGCACATATAAGTGCAGATGTCATTTCGACTATACTTTTTTGCTTCTCTGATATATATTCCCAGAAGAGGTATTGCTGGGTCGAATGGGAGCACAATTTCTAATTTTTTGAGAAGCGTCCATATTCTTTTCCAAAAGGGCTGAACCAATCGGCATTCTCACCAGCAGTGTAGAAGGGTCCCTTTCTCCCCACATCCTTGCCAACAGCAGTTGCTTTTGTTCTTTTGAATGTGTGCCATTCTCTGTGGTGTGAGGTGGTATCTCATAGTTGTTTTGATCTGCATCTCCCTGATGATTAGTGATGAAGAGCATTTTTTTCATGTGCCTTTTGGACATTTGTATCTTTTCTTTGGGAAATTTTCTGTTCATTTCTTCGCCCCATTTTCTGATGGGGTTGGATGTTTTCTTCTTGTAGAGTTCAACCAGTGCCTTACATACCCTTGATATCAAACGATTATCGGATGGGTATTGGGTGAATATCCTTTCCCATTATGTAGGTTGTCTTTGTATTCTCGTCACTGGATCTTTTGTGGTGCCTAAGCTTCTTAATTTAATATAGTCCCATTTGTTTATCTCTGTTTCCATTTGGTTGGTCAGTTGCGTGTCATCTTTGAAGATACCTTTAGCTTCAATATCGTGGAGGGTTTTGCCAACCTTGTCTTCAATGTACCTTATGGACTGTGGTCTGATATTGAGGTCTTTAATCCATTTTGATCTGACTTTTGTGCATAGTGTCAGGTCGAGGTCTAAGCCCATTCTTTTGCATGTGGTTGTCCAGTTATGCCAGCACCATTTGTTAAAGAGGCTTTCCTTGCTCCACTTCACATTTCTTACTCTCTTACCAAAGATTAGATGATCATACACTTGGGGTTGTGTGTAGGGATAGTCCACCCTGTTTCATTAGTCTTGGCTCTGCCTATGTTCTAGTCCCATTGCTGTTTTAATTGGTATGGCTTTGTAGTGAAGTTTAAGGTTGGGGAGGGTGATGCCTCCCATCGTCTTTTTCCCAAGAATTGTTTTAGCAATTTGTGGGCCTTTGTTGTTCCACATGAATTTCAGGATTGCTTGATCCATTTCTTTGAAGAATGTCATGGGTATCCTTATAGGGATTGCGTTGAATCTTTATACTATTCTGAGGAGTATTGCCATTTTGACAATGTTGATTCTCCCTAGCCATGAGCAGGAGATATGTTTCCATTTCCTCATGTCTTCTTTTATTTAATGGAGTGGGGTTTTATAGTTTTCTTTGTAGAGGTCCTTTACTTCCTTGGCTAAGCTGATTCTGAGGTACTTGATTTTCTGGGGCATGATTGTGAATAAGATTGGTTTTTTTCATGTCCCTTTCCTGTCTCATTGTTTGCATATAGGACGGCCATGGACTTTTAGGTATTGATTTTATAGCCTCCAACTTTACTGTACAGGTCTATTGTTTCTAAGATAATTTTACTTTTTCTTATAACTGAATAATACTTCATTATTTACATATACCACGGCTTATTTTTCTCATCATTATTTTTCTTAGAAAATTGAGTTATTGGATAGCTACCTGCAAAAAAAAATGAACTCTGACCTCTGTCTAATGCCAGGCACAAAAGTCAGATCAAAGTGGATTAAAGACCTCAATATCAAACATGAATCTATAAGGTTCATAGAAGAAAATGTAGGCAGAACTCTCCATGACATTGAAGCTAAAAGCATCTTTAAGGATGAAACAGCACTGACCATGCAAGTGGAAGCATACATAAACATATGGGACTACATCAAACTAAGAAGCTTCTGCACTTCAAAAGAAACAGTGACCAAAATACAGAAAGAGCCCACAGAATGGGAAAGAATATTTACTCAATACCCATCTGATAAGGGATTAATATCCAGGATATACAAAACTCTGGTAGAATTGTATAAGAACCTCCAACCCCATCAAAAAATGGAGAGAAGAAATGAACAGAAGTTTCCTCAAAAAAGAAATACAAATGGCCAAAAGGCACAGGAAAATATGCTCCACATCGCTAGTCATCAGGGAGATGCAAATAAAAACAATGAGATATCTCACACCACAGAAACTGGCACACATTCAGAAGAACAAAAGCAACCAGTGCTGGCGTGGATGTGGAGTGGAGAAAAAGGGACGCTCCTTCACTGTTGGTGGGAATGTCGACTGGTCCAGCCTTTCTGGAAAACAATACAGACAGTGCTCAAAAACTAGAAATTGAGCTTCCATATGACCCCGCAATACCACTTCTGGGAATATATCCCGAGGATGCGAAAAAGCACAGTAGAAATGACATCTATACCTATATATTCATTGCAGCACTGTTCACAATAGCCAAAATATGGAAACAACCCGAGTGCCCTAAAGCTGATGACTGGTTAAAGAAACTTTGGTACATCTACACAATGGAATACTATGCAGCTGTTAGGAGAGATGAAGTCATGAAATTTGCTTATAAATGAATAGATATGGAGAGTATCATGCTAAGTGAAATGAGTCAGGAAAAGAGGGACAGACATAGAGGGACTGCACTCATTTGTGGGGTATAAAATAACATCATATGAGGCTGACACCCAAGGACAGTAGATACATGGGCTAGGGGGATTGCTCCATAGCTGGAAGACTGCTTCATGAGTGGAGGGGAGAAAGCAGATGGAATAGAGAAGGGATCACTAAGAAAATGATGGCTGGAGGAACTAGTTGAGATGGGAGATACATGCTGAAACTGATAATGGACCATACATGATGACCTCTCAATGTCTGTGTTGCAAGCTATAATGTTCCAAAGAGAGAGAGTATGGGGAATATTGTCTGCCATAGAGGCAGGGGGAGGGTGGAAAAGGGGGTGTGTACCCGGGATATTGGTGGTGGGGAATGTGCACTGGTGGAGGGATGGATGTTTGATCATTGTGAGATTGTAACCCAAGCATGAAAGCTTGTAACTATCTGATGGTGATTCAATAAATTTTTTTTAAAAAATCAGTTTTAGACAAGGAAAAAAAAAGAAGATTGAGTTATTTCCAGATTTTGGCTATTGTAGGTAGTGCTGCAATGAACAAAGAAGTGCAAATGTCTTTTTGAAACAGTAGGCTTGTGCCCTTGGGTAGATGCTAAAAAGTAATATTACTGAGTCATATGGAAGCTTAATTCTTCAATTTTAAAAATATTATCCACGTCTTTTGTTAAGCTAATTCTCAGTTACTGTATATTTTTAGGTCAATTATGAATTTTTTAATCTCTCTTCTATTTCATATTTTGCAAATAGAAATGCCATAGATTTCTGCATATTGATTTTGTAGCCACTGTACAAGTTTATTATTTTTAGGAGTTTGTTTAATCGTTAGGATTTTCTAAGTAAATATGTCATCTACAAATGGTGATGGTTTGACTTATTCTTTTCTGACCTGTATCTCCTTAAGGACTTTCAATTCTACGTTGAATAGTAGTGGTCAGAGTGGGCAACTTTTACTTCTTCCTGATCTTAGAGAGAAGGCTTGAATTTTTCACCATTGAGGTATGATGTTCTGTGGCCATTGTTCTGTGGTACATATTATAAACATACTGAGAAAATTTCTTTCTATTCCCGTTTTAAATGAATGCTTGGTGGATGCTGTCATTGCTCTCTCTGTGTCTATTGATATCACGTGGTTTTTTCTTTGTATTTTTATGGTGTATTACATCAATTTTTTGCATATATTAAACAATCCTTGCATTCCTAGGACAAATCCTACCTGATCATGATGAATAATCCTTTAATGTATCATTGAATACAGTTTACAAGTATTTTGTTATGCATCTTTGCATCTATGTCCATCGGGGATACTAGTCTTTAACTTTTCTGGTAATGTCCCTGCTTTTGCTATCATCATAATGTTTGCCTCATAGAAGCTATTTAGGAGGATTTCTGGTTCTTCCAATTTTGGAAGAACATGAGAAGTATTGAAGGTAAGCTTTCTTTAAAGGTTTGAAACAACTTACTAGTAAACCCTTCTAGGCCCTGGCTTTTGATTTTTGTGGGTGTTTTTTGATTATTATTTTAATTTTCTTCCTAGTAATTGGTCTGTTTAGGTACTGTTTTTTCTTGATTTAACTTTCAGAGGCTATTATAAACCAAAAAAAAAAAAAAGTTCATTTCTTCTAGGTTCTCCAATTTTGTGACATAAAGGCTTTCAGAAAAATCAATGGTATTCATTTGAATTTCTATGATATCTATTGTAACATCTCCCTTTTCCCTTTATGATTCAAGACCTGACTACTCTCTTTATTCACTTCTTATTGAAGATTTAATCTATCTTCATAAGTGATGACACTTAACTGTCATTGAGGGAGCACTGACCAGCAGAGACATTCCTTGACCTGCTTCCTGCAAACGCTACTGAGATCTCATCAAGAAGCCCATACTGACGCCACGGGGTTCTCAAGGGCTCATAAAGCCCCATGAAGGTCCTAAACCATCAGTGGACCAATGTGTGCATTGCATCAGGTTTCCCAGCCTTTGCTATTATATCTTTGCTGTTGTGCAGCTTCAGGCAACAAGGCATGTGCTCCTAGCTGTGGCCACGCCCCAATAAAATTTTGATAAGCATTAAATCTGCATTTCCTATTATTTTTTTCATGTCATAAAAGATCTGTCCCCTCTGGGCTGGGTTTATTTTTTCCATTCTATGAAACAGGTAGAAACCAGTCTTAGCCCAGAGACCCTCTAAGACAAGCACAGAAATCATTGATCATAAGCAATATCAAATAAATTATTGAGCACCTGCTAGGGGGGCAGGTTTAAGGGGTTGTTGGGATAATTGGAGACAGTGGTGGAGGGAAAGTGTAATGGCTGTGGGATTGGTGTTGGAATATTGAATGCCTGTAATAAATCATCATGTACCAACTTTGTAAACCACAGTGTTTATATAAAGTGAAGTGAGGAGATTTACATATGTAGGTCTTACCTATTCCTTGTAAACTCCAAAATATATTAACACAGAATGGCTTTTAAAATGTTATTAAGGATAGGTGAGACATGATTATTACCATGAGATCACAATCACAATCACAATATCCCGCTAATCACCAATTTCTTGGGCGGGCTCAGTAACATCTCATTTCGTCCTTTCCCTGAGATCTTAGAAGTCTACTTCGACTTGGCCCTCCTAAAGATGTTGCACTGGGGGCTCTTCAGGGTCAGGGGAATGAGATCCAGCTTGTTACTGGATTTTGCCTATAAATACACCATGGGGAGCTTGCAAGGCTGTCCCATGGGGGCGGGAAACTCTCAGAAGATTGCCAGTTTCTCCTAGAGGGAGAAGTAGGCTAAAGATATCGTGCAGCCGCAAGCGGCCGCACACTTCTCAGAGCTTGCTTTTAAGTCTCTGGATGTTGACCGTTGATGGGATTACACACACCTGGGTTCTTCTGCCAGTACCTTCATGCATGAGGCCTATCCAAACGTGTAGAGAGGAGCCTCCAGCATGGCTGCAGCTAGGTTCCCGTGGTCTTCGGCCGCCAGGAGCTCTGCTTGGGGTGGGGAGGGAAGCTGGAGCCCATCCCCTCCGAGGCCGGCCTCTAAAAGCCACAGCTCAGCTCAGTTAAGAGATTACCATGAGATACAGTTATAAAATAAAATGTAATGTAAAAAACTAAAAAAAAAAAAGCAGCCCATACTAAACATATCAGCTTTCTGTTGCTATTGCAGCAAGTTACAATCTTATTTGCTAAAACTACAAATGTATTAGTTTACAGAAGTCCAACATACGCTCACAAGTTAAATTCATGGTGTCAACTGGACTTGTATAAGCGCCGGAGATCTCTCCGGGCCCCATACCAAGCCAATTTCACCTGGCATCCCAGATGGGGCAGGTGCAGTCTCCCGGCCTACTCCAGATGGAATCCCAGTGACCAAGAGCTTCCACAAGCAAGGCCCAGGTATTTGGGTCCCAGGACTGAATCTCCAGGCCGCATGGCAGCAGCAGACCTGGGCTGTCCCTCCCCAGGTCCCTGCCCTCCCAGCAGACTGGCTGCCATGCCCACAATTTACCTCTAGGTGTAGGCTCCCAATTGAATCCCAAAATAGATTAGTGCCATACAGAGATGTCTCTGGAACCCAACCATTTGCAATCTAAAAATTTACATTTACAATCACAGCTGTGTGAGCTCTCATGATATTCAAAATGAGTAATGGAAAATGAATTATTCAGTGTCTGCCCCTGGCAGGTAGGCTTGAATGGTGGTGGGAAATTTTGAGCAAATCATCATGGCTAAAATTAGAGAGTATTAGGGAAATTGTCTGCCATAGAGGCAGGATGAGGACTGGGAGGGGGAGGTCAGGTTATACAGAGGGATACTGGGGAGGTTGTTGGTGAAAAATGTGCACTGTGGAGGGATGAGTGTTCTATAATTCTATGGCTGAATCTCAAGCATGAAAGCTTTGTTACTCTATCTCACAGTCATACAATTTTTAAAAAAAGTAATGTGAAGTTCATGTCCAATTCAATCAGCTTAATCAATGGCTGAACAAATAGCAGCACTCCTACATTAATGGGGGAAAAAAAGGACTGTATATCCTCAAAAAGAGTCTATGAAAGAATCAGTTTCCTTGTCTTTTCATCAACATTCCTTGACTCGTAAGTCCTTCCTATGTTTTCAGTCAGTAATATTGCATGACTCTGACTGTATCACTGTCATTCCATTGCTCGTCGATTTGCTTGAGCAGGCGCCAGAAATTTCTCCATTATGACACTTATTGTTACTGTTTTTGGCATATCGAATATACCACGGGTAGCTTGCCAGGCTCTGCTGTGGGGGCAAAATACTCTCGGTAGCTTGCCAGGCTCCCCAAGAGGGATGAAGGAGTCAAACCCGGGTTGGCAGCATGCAAGACAAAAGCCCTACCCACTGTGCTATGGCTCCAGCCCGACAGAGAGACAATCTCTGACTATTCTTCCATAATTATATCTCATTTTAATTACAAGTGAAGTTTTTATTTTTAAAGATATATGTGATTACAATTTAATAGTACAAGATAATCTACCTATTTTAAAGATAGCACAGCAGGTAGGGCATTTGCCTTGCACGCAGCTGATCCGAGTTCGATTCTTCCATCCCTCTTGGAGAGCCCAGCAAGCTACCAAGAGTATCTCACCCGCACAGCAGAGCCTGGCAAGCTACCCATGGCATATTTGATATGCCAAAAACAGTAACAACAAGTCTCACAATGGAGACGTTACTGGTACTTGCTCGAGCAAATCAATAAACAAGTTACTTGTGCCCGCTCGAGCAAATCAATGAACAACGGGACAACAGTGCAAGACAGTGCAATTATTTCTGCAAAGTTCCTTTTATCAACATAGGTAAAGTCATAGGTTCCAACAATTAGGATACAAATTATTTAGGTTTGCCATTATTCTACTTTCCATACTCAACATGTCCACAACTGAGCAATCACAGCCTTCTCCCCCATTCCTCTCCACTGTAAATTTAACCTACATTCCCTATTTCCTTTATGATATTACCATTTACCCAGTGGTCAGAATTAATAAGTCTCATCTAACCTTCTACTTTTCTCACTTTTCATACCCATGTGGTGATGAAACATATCATTTTCCCATTTTCCCTTTCAATTTGCGTCATTTCATGTAAGCTTACATCCAAGTTTCTTCACACACACATATATATTCTTGTGTTTTCAAATATTCTGAAGACACCAAAATAATTCTCTAGGGCCTTTATATGTGTTCACAGAGTCAGAGTCGCCATCTCCAAACCCTTTCACATTTTCACTAGACTGAACTATCTAAAATATATAATTTATCATGTCAGTTCTCATCTTAAAATGCATTTAAAACTTCCCATGTCCTAAGGAAAAAAATCTATTTCCCATTATGAAATAGAACTTTGATAATGTGGTCTCAAGCATATCTCTAGCACTACATGCTACACTACAAGGTGTCCAGTTAGGCAATCCGGTGTGAGGTTCCCTGACATTGCATCCATAAATATATTCATATATGTACATATATACGAATATACCATTTTTACTCAACATTCTTTGACTTTGTTTTTATTCTGCTCCTTATATACTTTTTTCTCTCCCTGAAAACTTGTTTTGGCCTCAAAACTACATTCAAATAACAATGTTTACAGTTCTGTCCCTTTTACCCTTATTTTTGAAGTCCCTTAGAACTCTGCATGTTGTTTAGGAACACATGGTTCAAAGCCAAACAGCCTAAGTTTGAAGCTTTCTGTATTTGTGTTTATGTTTTTGTAGTAAAGATTGGTTACCACTCTACCACATTGCAGCTTTGAATTGAGGAAATTTGTTTTCCTCTGTTTTTGTTTGTTTGTTTGTTTAATTCATCTATGTTTATCCCCATAGGATTATTATCAGGGTTAAATAATATAAGTGTAAAGCATCTGTTACAAAGTTATACAGTACTCAATTAACTATTAAAATTCACTTATTTATCATATATATTTCATTATCTCCTTCATGGGAGACTTTGCACCTTTGAGATTAACTAAATAGTCAAAATTTCATGTAGTGAATTTTTTTTCAACATCTAGAGCAGTTTAGAATTCTGCTGCTACATAAGCTTATCTACCAGCCTTACTCCAGAGACTCATAAATAAATCTTGAAAGAGATCAGCTCGCCGCAAAAATTTCTTGGACACCCATTCTCAGTGGAAACATCCAGGCAACTGTGGAGGGGTCTGGGCCAGCACCCGCCCAGAGTCCCAGCAGCACTTGCTCCCACACTCCAAAGTTGCTGTCATGAGTCCACCAAACTCCACCATCTCAGGACCGAGACTTATAGAGAAGTTAACCTGCCCAAAACTCAGATACATGGGTCCCTATGATTGAAATCTCCAGGGTCTCTCAGAGTCAAGAAAGGCTACCTCCCTGCCACTTCTCTGTACTTCCAGAAGCCCCTGAAGTTACATCCACACCCCAAAGCTGTTGCTGCCCTGTTAAAATTTTAACTCCAGCTGTATTGCTCAGTTAAAATTTCTGGATTTCCTAGAGCACACACACTACATTCACAGTCATGTGACATCTCCAAAACTCTACAACACTAGTAATCCAGTAGTAGCACACCAGATTGTAGAAGTGAACCAATCTTTACTACAAAAACATTAACACAGAAAGCTTAACTTGTAACAATATCTTAGTAATCTCTCATACAATAACTTAATGTCCATGGTAAGATACAACAATTTACACTAATAATCTTCTAGGAAATGTTTTTTGATCATTACATTAGCAGTTTATGGGTAACATTGTGGATAATAATAATAATAATTCTCATAATGCAATTATTGTGGATCTGCTACAGGGACAGACTTGAGGCTTGGCTTGGAAATTTGGAGACAGTTGTGAAAAGATGGTGCCTTTAGGTTTTCTGAAATCCAAGAATTGCCACTGTGCCTTTGGCCTGACCCCAACACCTTGGGACCAAGTTTCTCCTCAAATTAAACAGCCACAAACCACTTCTGACTCAGCTATACATGTTCATTTATCAGCCTTGCTTCAGAGATCTATGAATAAATCTGAAAAGAGATCAAAAGCAACAAGGACCTGCGCAAGGCTGAACAAAGCAAAGTAAATCAAAGAGGGGTTGGGTCAGACTGGTGCCTGCCCAAGTAGAGCCCCTGGCAGCCACTTGCTCCCACAATCAAAAATTGTTACCATGCTCCTGACCATCCTCTGGGAACAGACCTCCCCAAGACATTAATGTGTTGAAAATTCAGGTATGTGGGTTTTGTGACTGAAATCTCTAAGCTTTCTCAGGGTCAGGATAGGCTATGTTCCCACACTTCCCTATACTCCTGGAAGCACTGGCAATCACCCCCATGAACCAACTCCCATGCCACCATGTAAGATCTTCTACCAGCCTTGCTTCAGAGTCCCATAAATAAATCTAGAAAGAGATCAAAAGCTACAGTTAATTTTGGGCCTACTCAAGGCTGAACAGACGAGGGTAAATCAGAAGGGGTCAAGTCAGCCTGCTATCCACCCCAGCACAGTCCCCAGCAGCCACTTTTTTCCACAATCTAAAATTGCCACCATGACCTGTCCTGACTTCACTGTCGCATAATAGACCTTGCTGATACATAAATATGCTGAAACTCGGGTATATGGTTTTGTGACTGAAATCTCCAAACTTTCTCAGGTTTGGGATAGGCTACCTCCACCCACTTCCCAATATTCCTGGAAGTACTGGCAGCCACCCCCATTAACCAACTCTAGCACCACCATGTGGTAGTAAATCAGGGTGGGGGTCAATCTGGTACCACCAAAGCAGAGCCCCCGACAGCTGCTTGATCCCACAATCCATAATGGCTGCCATGCCCCCAGCTGGACTCCACTGTCTCAGAATGAACCTCACCAGATACAATCTGCTGAAAATTTGGGTATGTGATTTTGTGACTGAAGTCTCCAGGCTTTCTCAGGGTCCGAATGGGCTACCTCCTCCCACCTCCCTGTACTTCCAGAAGCCTCAGCAGTCACGTCCACACAACAAAGCTGCCACCCAGTTGAAAAATCTACTCCAGCCTTACCTTACTGATGAAAATACTGAACACCCTGAACAAATATGATGACTTTTTTTGTGTTGGGAGAGTGTTGGGGGATGGTGAGAGGGAAATGAGGAACATTAGTGGTGGGAAATGTACACTAGTGGATGGATAGGTGTTAGATCATTGTATGACTGAAACCCAATCATAAACAGCATTGTAAAGTTCTGTCTCATGGATATTCAATACAACATTTTTTAAAGTTATAAAATTGATCTACTGATGTATAAATAGGTGAAAGGACAAAAGAATAAATTAGTGTTGGGAGATAGCTCTACAGGCTGAAGTGTTTGCTTGCATATGGGACTTGCATATGGGAGTTATAGGTTTGATTCCTGGTACCACAAGAATAGTTCCCCACGCACTACCAGGAGTAATCCACAAATACTCAGCCGAGAATAGGTCTGAATATAACCGGTATGGCTCCAAAAGAAAAATATTAAAATAAAGTTACGCCTATAGAAGTGAACAATATAAGCATTTTTTGGTAGCTCACCGATTTATAGAAACTCTTAGCAAGTTTAACACATTATTTCTCACCTTTTATCTGACAATCTCTTGCTCCAGATACCAACATGTTTTTACATATATCCATGCAAGTGATTGTGCCATGGTGACCACTGAAGACTCGTATGCAAGCCCCATTTTTCAGATCCCAATATCTGCAGAAATCAGATCAAAAATATTTTTTAAGGTTTTTTTTGGGAGAGCACAGAAAATACTATGTAGCATTCTTTTAGATCAATAAGTAGTTTGAAGGTGACAAAGTTTCATGGCTATGTTCAGATGAAGGCCTGGTTTTAAATCTGACCTGTAGTACTCATTATATGTCACTTTATTTCCTCACTGATAAAAATGAAAATGATTAAAACATTCTTGTGAGGTATTAAGTACATAAATATAAGTGATTGTCAACCAGGAGTTATTTCCATCCTCAGGAGTTAATGTCTGGAAATAGTTTGAGTTAGTAATATCCATTGTAATAATATCCATTACTCAGGTAGTCCTCACATGAAGAATTTTTCTGTTTCAAATATTGAGATTGAGAAACTTTGTACTCATACCTGTAATATTAGAACAGTGGGAGCACATAAAAAGCAACAGGTAAATAATCATTAGTATTAGATGGAAGGATCCTTGCAATCACCATGATGCTTAGAATCCATGGCACTGATTGATAGCACTGATCTTCAAACAAAAACAGAACAATTCACCTCAGCCACTTAGACCCCAAATATCTAGTGATTATTTCTAAAGGGTATAAGAGATGTATAGGAACATGTATGGTAATGTTTTAATTATCTAATTTAAACACGCTGATTTTTAATAAGCAAAGTTACCTGACACCTATCAGCTATCATTGATACAGACTTGCACTTCCTTCATCCAGATGGCTTTGGTACAGAATAAAGTATAATGTTAAAATAGTGGTTTGAAGTCAGACTGCCGAGGTGTAATCCCATATCTACTACTTACTATCTGTGTGGTCATGGATAAATTACTGAATTGCTCTTCACCTTTTTTTTTAATGAGAGTTAACAGTGTTATTTATCTCATAGTTTCATCAGTGAAACTTGTCACATAATAAATGACTCTTTTCCCCCTTTATCTTCTAATATTCATAGAAGTTCATCACCTTACTAGTTTGTAAGAACCTACTGTATACCTGCCATGCATTTAACAATGTCTAATTGGTCTGGGAAAAGATGTGCTATTTTTATTTGGGCCACACCCAGTGGTGCTTTAGGCTACTTCTGATGTGTGCCTAGAGGTCATTACTGACAGTGCTCAGGGAACCATGCATTGGCTAGGGATCGAACCTGAGTCTCCAACAAGTAAAGCATGTATTCAGCTTATTGAGCTATATCTCTGGTCGCTGAAATTGCCTGTAGCAACATGATTTACCATGTGTCCAGATTGTTTTACATTTTCTTTTATTTTTTTTAAAGGGCCCAAACCCAATGGTACTGGGGTTGTGTGAACAGTCTGACAGTGCCAGCAAAAGGGTCCAGTGCTTGGATCTGACACTGCAGTATTTGGGCCTGGCAGTGCTCAAGGCCCCCCCCCAAGACGGTAGCAGGGTTCAATCTTGAGAATTCACACGTGCCTGTGGAGTTCTATCTCTGAAACTCAGGTTGTTTTTTTTTAATTTATGTATTTTTATTAAATGTAAACATTCATAAAAAATAGGAATAAAAGTAATTTAAACACAGGGTGACCTCACTTATATGTGATATATAGAATAACTGGATGATGGGATATAATGTTTTAAAGGGAAGATGCTTAGATCATCCTTGGCCCCAGAGTATAGAAATGAGGAGAGAGAAGGAAGGGGAGGAAGAGATAGATTGGAAGCAATGGAGACCAGGGGTCAAAGGGCTCCAAGTGCATAGGTGCTGTAGAGCAGTGGTATAACTAAATATCCAAACCACCGAGTCAATAACACTGAAAACAGGAGATCCAAACTTCAACAACCAAACTTTCAAGTGTGCCTGTCAAGGTGATAGGCTGCCGGGTGGGGATAGGAAGGACTCTGGAAACCCTGGTGGAGGTAAGATGACACTCTGGTGGGTGCTTTTCATGCATACAACTGATCTAGGTTCAACCGCAACACCTCATATGGTTCCCTCCTAGGAGTCCATTCCTAGGTGCTTGCCTTTAAGAAATATAACATTGTCCATGTGAAGAATCAAAGATAAATTATCAAGGATAGAATTATTTGGAGGCAACCTAAAGTTTCTTACTGGGAAAGTAAGTAGCTAAAATATTTATGAAGACTTTCTTCAACAACAGTTAAAATCAACTGACTAGAACCAGACAGTACAACAGCTAAGACACTGCCTTGGACATGGTGGACTTAAGTTCAATCCTCAGCACAGTATATGGTTCCCTAGAACCCCACTAGAAGTGATCACTGAGCACAGACAGGAGTAAGCCTTAAGTATAGCCAGGTAAATTAAAATAAAATTAAATTAAAACAAACAGGAAAATAATAAAGATGATATTTAAAACAATACTGTGGACTCTGCACCAGACTGTTTTCACTTGGGGCAGGCCAGAGTGGGGGGCAGGTGAGAACTCTCCCTGCCCAAGGGACCCAGCCCCGGCAGCTGACCTCCACTACCCAACCGCCACCACATGCCAGACTGCTTTCCAGATGCTCTGGCCAAGCCTCACATATGAATGAAGTCCCACAAAACCCAAATAATGCGGAACTGTGTGACCTTGGACTCTGGACTCAATGGGCCCAGGAGCAGAGATTCTCAGTCTGCTATCACCCAATCTCCAGTGACCCAGGGATCACACCCATATGCCACACCCTGCCAGCCCCAAGGGACCCAGCCCCAGCAGCCATGCTCCACTACCCAACTGTCACCACGCTCCAGGCCCACTTTCCAGACACATATTATAAGACACTTCCTACCCATTTTCCATAATTACCACACCATATTTGATGGAGTTCAGACAAATCATAGAGAGTAATATAAACATCTGTATTATATATATAAATGTATATATACATATATACATATGTGTGTATACATACATATACATATATACGTATATATACGTATATATACATATATACGTATATATATACATATATATATAGACACCTCTCAGAGAGCCCAGCAAGCTACCAAGAGTATCCTGCCTGCGTGGGCAGAGCCTGGCAAGCTACCTGTGGCGTATTCGATATGCCAAAAACAGTAACAATAGGTCTCATTCCCCTGACCCTGAAAGAGACTCTAATCATTGCGAAAGACAAGTAAGGAGAGGCTGCTAAAATCTCAGGGCTGGGAGGAATTACTGGTGCTCGCTCAAGTAAATCGATGAACAACGAGATGAAAGTGATACAGTGATACTGTGGATGAAATGATAAATACCTATACCATAACACACATTATAAGGGGGCACAAATGAAAAAAATATGAGTATTAGGAGACAAAATAACATTTGTGGTGATACTTCAAAATCATAAAGACTATGGCTCTATATGCAGAGATGTGACAATGTTAAAGCACCTATTTTACATGTAAGAGACTTTTAAGTTGCATCCCAAATATTTATATTGCTGAGTATGATTCTGGCACACCACAAGTGTAACTCTCAAACACTAACAAGTGATATTACAATGGTGACAATGAGAAAAGGTGAAAAATAAAATAAAGATTATTTAAAATATTAGAACCTATATATGTGTTTATATATTTTTCTACTGATATATATGTCAGTAGGAAAATAACCAAGTGGGTTAATATGAGTATAAGTGAATTAATATGTTCATTTAAGAAATTGCTATAGCTAAGTGAAGATAATTATTGTCAGCTACCTAACAGAAATGAGTCTCAAAATCGTAGTTTCATGCAAGAATCAAGTACAGGTGAATTTAGCAGAATCTATTTAAGTTCAAAAATGGGTAAAGGTAGTCAATATACTTGTAAGTATAAATAGGTTGAAAGATTATTTTTAATCTATAAAGAAATGCAAGAGAATAATGAGTATAAAATTTAGGAGAGCACTGCTCCTCAATGAATATATTAAGGAAAAGCTAGGTAGGGAAATCGGGGTGACTATAATGTTCTATTTATTAGCATGAATATTCAGTTCATGGGTATCTATTATTTTGTTTAAGAGTATATTTATATATGCATTTTAAATATGATTTTTCTTCTATACAATGTTTCACTTCAATAGAAACCACTTCCCCAAACCAATTATAAAAAGATATATAAATTATTTCTTCCTATAAGAATGTTTTAAAAATGATACTTTCTGATTTACAGTCTATAACTAGAAAATAAATTTGATAATTATTTTGAATCATTCATAGTTTAAGCAGCATACATATTCTTGAGTTTTGCAGTGCCCCAAAGTGAAAATATTGAGGGCTATTCTAGGAGTCTATGTTTCTAAGATGATTTTTCAATCATTACAAAGAGGAAAAAGCACTTACATTTCTTTTTTCAATTTTAAATCTATCTTAATCAAAATTGTATGTACTAATTCTCATAAAACTATTCTTTTTTTAAAAAAAATTCAGCTGAATCATCATGAGAATCACACTTACAACGGTGGTCATGAAAGAGTTTCATTAATGCATACAATGTTCCAACACTCATCCTTTCACCAGTGTACATTTCCCACCACCCATGTCTCCAGTTTCCCTCCCACTCCAGCCTGCCTCTATGGCAAGCATTTCTCTCTCTCTCTCTCTCTCTCTCTCTCTCTCTCTCTCTCTCTCTCTCTCTCTCTCTCTCTCTCTTTCTCTCTCTCTGTCGTTTTCCTTTATTCCTTTTAGGCATCGTCTGCAACACGGTTACTAAAGAGGTATCAACATGTCTTTTGTCTTTTTTTTTTTTTTTTTTTTGCTTTTTGGGTCACACCCAGCGATGCACAGGGGTTACTCCTGGCTCTGAACTCAGGAATTACTCCTGGCGGTGCTCAGGGGACCATATGGGATGCTGGGATTCGAACCCGGGTTGGCCGCGTGCAATGCAAACGCCCTACCCGCTGTGCTATCATTCCAGCCCCAACATGTCTATTTCTTAAACAAACAGATGTTTAGCCTTAGATGGGGTAGCCACCATAACTTCTTGGCTCTTACCTGATACTCAGGTCATAACTCCCGCTCAGGAGAAAGTGTTCCTTCTCACACAAGATGATAGTGCGGATACTCCCTGCGTGGCCTCTGAACTCAGTGTGTATTTTCTTTACTTTTATGATATTCAAAAGGTAGATCTTCCGATTGGATGTGAAAGCTAGAAAATCTCCCCCAGAATAGTGAATGACTCTGTTTGGGTTCCACCTGAATTACCAAAGGAAAAGGATTATTTGTAAAAGAAGTATACTTCCTGGAACTCACTTAGTGCCATGCATCACACATGCATCGATCGTGTAATGGGAAATTCAAGTCTCTCTGACAAGGGAGTTAACAGAAAGCAAGGCTTTGTGCCAGTTAGGATCACTACCTCATGCCATAATAAAATTCATCTCAGGTATATTTAAAACAAAAACAAGTGCAAATTTATATAAAATATATATATTTCTGCTAACGTACAATAACACCCTTGAAAGAAAACAAAGAATGAGGCATTTCCCAAACTTGACCATGGAAACATTTTTTCATTGAACGCTTAGAGGAACACAATGGGAATCCTACACCTACTACATAATTCACCGGGCATTTTCCTTAAGTAATATCCAGTGTGCATGTATTTAGTTCAAAGTCCTACACTGGCAGGTACCATGGAAATAAATATTGTTTATAACATTTATTTATAATAAATAAATAAAATAATGTTATAAACCACTCATCTCTGAGAATGTTATAAAAATGAAGCACCCATTACCCAAATGGGATCTCATGTTAGTTTTGGGGCTGGAGTTTGAAGTAAGGAAGGATTATCTTTCTAAATTAATAAAGGCCGATGGAATCCCAAAGATGCCAGTGTGGGAAATCAGTAGTTTCATCAGATTATGGCTTTTAATTCAGGACTTACATATCACATAAAATGCGGACATTGTAAGTACCACAGAAGACATTTCTCTCCTCCATCTGGATTAGCTCAGTTTCCTGGTTCTGGTATGCAGTCCACAAGTTGTAGTCACTCTAATAAGGAACAATTGAAGTCAAGCTACCATAGCAACTTTACTCAGAACTCTAGATATGAATACCCCTGGCAAGGGTACAAGCAAGGGACCATGGATTCCTTGGCTTCAAACTGTAACTGGTTCTATATGGTAATTGGCAGGGGTCTATTAGAAGGTACCCCATGAATTATAAAATTTAGAGCTAAAGGCCCTAGCTCTCCTATTACTTTTTTTATGTTCTATGTGTTTTAATTCCATAAACATTTTTATATAATTGATATTAGCATTTTTTAAAAATGAGTTTACACAGGTTATGCTCACACAAAAGTCATGGATATCCTATGTTTAAAATAAAATTTCACTGATTTTATCATTGATTTACAATACTATAAAACTTTAGGAATATAGCTTCATACATATATATGTATAAGACTCTCTGCATATACCTCCAAATTTCCAGTGCGAGCATCACCTTTTCTTTCACCCATCCTTTCCTTTTGATAGGTATATCAAGGTATATTGCATACAGTACAAAGTATAGGCATAGGAACTCAATCCATGTGTAAATTTACAGCTAGACTATGTATTTGCCCTCCAAAATTCTTATACACCTACAACCTTAATTTGCTCTTATAGCTGCCTCACAAAATACATTATATGCATTATAATGAAAGTATTCAGTGCTTCCCATCTCAACAGACCTGCTTCACTTTTATTTTCAAAGACTCCTCCTTTCATTCTTTCCCACCTTTTTCCCTTCCTTCTTTCCTTCATTTCCACTCTAATTTCATAAATTTTCTTTTTCTTTTTTATTTATTTATTGGATCACCATGTGGAAAGTTACAAAGCTTTCAGGCTCAAGTCTCAGTTACACAATTGTCAAACACCCATCCCTTCACCAGTGCACATATTCCACCACCAAGAACCACAGTAAACCTCCCCCTACTCCCCCAACCTCCCACCCCACCTGTGTAGCTGATAAATTTCACTTTACTTTCTCTTCACTTTTCTCTTTACCTTCTAATACATTCTGATTACATTCAATATTTCAACAAAAACTCACTATTATTGTTTGGAGTTTCCCCTCCCCCCCACACAAAGTCAGACCTGCTGGAAAGGAAGCATTTGATAATTTGTTTTCCATTGCTGAGAATGAAGAGATATTAGGTCGTGTAGCCACAATAGCGGCTGCGAGGTTTGGGATTTCTGTATTTTAGTATTTTAGTAACTGAGTTCAGAGAAATTTCTGCCAGAAGTTGCATCATTGCTAGCTCGTACCTCTCTGCTACTTTATATTCCACATATGAGTGCAATCTTTCTGTCTGTCTCTTTCTTTCTGACTCATTTCACTCAACATGATACTTTCCATGTTGATCCACTTATATGCAAATTTCATGACTTCATGCTTTCTAATAGCTGCATAGTATTCCATTGTGTAGATGTACCAAAGTTTCTTTAACCAGTCATCTGTTTTTGGGCACTCCGGTTTTTTCCAAATTGTGGCTATTGTAAACAGTGCTGAAAAAATTTCATAAATTTTCTTAGCAGCTCTAATGCTAAATCCCAACTTGCTAAATTTTGGCACAGGTTACTATTGATTCTCTTCTTGCCAGCCACACTTCTTCCCTTACTAGTAGGAAATAAAAATCAGACTATCAAAAAACCCTAAAGCATTATGTTTCTCATGAAAGTAAGACCATAGCATCACATTTTTATCTGTGAGTTCTCCTGCAGACCTCTCTCCTATCATTCTTTCCAAATTTATTTTTGGCTTTTTGGGTCACACTTGGCAATGCTCATGGATTACTCCTGGTTCTGCATTCAGGAATTACTCCTGGCAGTGCTCAGGGGATCATATGGAATGCTGAGGATCAAACTATATCAACCCCATGAAAGGCAAACATCCTACCTCCGTTCCCATCCTTCTAAGTCTTAGCCTTCTCCCAAATATTAAACTCTTCACCCAGATGTCTGTTTCCTCACTGACTCTCTCTTTTTCCTTTTTTTAAATTGAATTATCAAGCTAGACCATTACAAAGCTGTTCATGATTAGGTTTCAGTCACGCAGTATTGCAACACCCATCCCTCCCCCAGTGTACATTTCCCACCATCAATGTCCCGAGTTTCCTTCCCATCACCCACAACTCCACTCCCCCCAGCCTGCTTTTCTCTCTCTCTCTCACTCACTTTCTCTCTGTATCTCTGTTTCTTTGTCTCTCTCTTCCTCTCTTATACTCACTCACTCTCCTTGTATGCATTATGACATGCAACACAGGTACTAAGCAGTCATTGTGTTTGTTCAGGGAGTTCAGTATTATCAGAAAGGTACAGCTGGATTAGCCTTCTTAACTGGATTGCAACAGCTTCAGGATGTCATGTGACTGCCAGGGCTTCCAGAAGTACAGTGAGGTTGGGGGAGGTAGACCATCCTGATTCTGAGAAAGCCTGGAGATTTCAGTCACAAAACCTGCATACCTAAATTTACAGCAGATTATCTCAGTGAGATTCATTCCAAAACGGTGGAGTCCACCCCAGAGGCATGGCGGCAATTTTGGATTGTGGGAGCAAGTGGCTGATGAGGCTCTGTTTGGGCAGGCACTGGACTAACCCAACCCCTCTGGTGGACCCTGGATTATTTAGTCATACACGGGTCCAAGATTTATTGCAGTGTTATTATCTCTTTTGAGATTTATTGATGAGTCTCCAGAGCAAAGTCAGTAGAAACGCTTACATGGTGGCACAAGACTTAGTTCTTGGAGGTGACTGCCAGGAAGTGGTGGGAGGTAGCCCATGTCAACTCCAAGAAAACCTGGAGATTTCAACTCTCTTTCTTTGTCTATAAAAATAGTAATATTTACCCAGTAGTCTCTCCCTATGAAAATTCATCACCTGCTACCTTCCAGTGTCCAAGAAGCTCTGATACCCTGCTTGAACAAAATGAGGTTTCCTTGGTTTTTCACATCCTAGGCCGGAATTCCTTGGCTTATGTTCATCAACTACATTTTGAGAGTCCATAAGTCACACAGTAGAATCATTGAAAGGAAAATATCTGGTAGAAAATTTCAGCTCTGACATTGCCATAAGACCTTTAGCAAGTTTTCTAACATTATTGTATTCATTTTCAGATTCATAAACTATGAGCAATAATATCTACCAAACCTAGAGTAAAGATTAAATTCATTCTCAGCAATGGAAAACAAATCATCAAATGCTTCCTTTTCAGCAGGTCGACTTTAGGGGGGAGAAACTCCAAACAAAAATAGTGAGTTTTTTGTATTGAATGTAATCAAAGTAAAGTGAAAGTAAAGTGAAATTTACCAGTTACACAGGCGGGGTGGGGGGCTGGGGAGGTGGGGGGTGGGGGGAGGTATACTGTGATTCTTGGTGGTGGAATATGTGCACTGGATGGGTGTTCAAGCATTGTATAACTGAGACTTAAACCTGAAAGTTTTGTAACTTTCCACATGGTGATTCAATAAAAGAATAAATAAATTAAAAATATATTAAATGAATGAAGCTCACAGAGCTCTTGGCACTGCTTGGCTTATTATTTTAACTCAGTTTATAAGGATTGCCCACTGATATCATAATCCCTCAGAAGTACTCACTTCTGCTGCTTTATGTCTTCTGCGAGTCTTCATACTAAGTTACTTGTTTCTTTTAGTAAAAATTTTATATTTATAAAATATCAAACTGACTGGGTTGTCTTTTGGGTCAGGGAATTATTAACTATGTCATCAAGAATATGGATCTTAAGAATTTGTATTTGTTGTATTTTTTTGTTTTGTTATGTTTTGATTTTGAGTTTGGTACTTTTGTTTGTTTGCTGTGCAAACCAAGGGACTCACAAATGTGAAGAATTTATTCTTTTGCTGAACCACAACTGTGGCCTTAGTGGATATTAGTTTTGTTATATTCAAAGCAATCAGTAGGCTTGGAACAAGCAAGGCAGCACTTGTATCTCTGCCACTCCTCTTGAGCATTTCTTTCATCTATAAAACAAGTGACAGGACCAAATCATAAATAGAAAGTCTTGGTCCATATATTTTTTTTCTTTTGTGTGTGTGTGTGGTGTGTGTGCATTCATGCATGTGCTTGTGTGTGTATGTGTGTGTGTGTTTTCCTGGGAATCAAACTCAGGGCTTCATACATACAAAGCATGCATGCTAACACTGAGAACCATTTTGATTCGTTCCTAGGATTTTTTAAAAAATGATTTTACATAATAATTCAGATTTAAATCTTTTCTTGAAAGTTCAGATGATCTGAGAGGTCAAAAATATGCATATTTGGAGTTAAGTAGCAACTGGCCTCCTCAAATGGGTAATGAATTCTCCAATTCATCGTTGCAATATCAAAGTGCACTATCATTGCACTCACACCAAACACTCACCTGCCTGTAACCTATCTGATCTCTATAAACATATAAACTAAATTGTCTATTCTGTTATGCCTATCTCTCAACCTCTAATTTATATTCTACAATTTCCTTATAGAAAATTGTGGCTTATATTAAGCCATAATTTAATATAGTTAGGTGTGTCTAACCATATACTTGGGGATCAACTTGAATAGATTTCAAAATAAAAGGACCTTAAGCAAAGACAAGGGAACAGGAATATAATAGGAAGAGTCAAGTATATACATAAAGAATACAGAGTCCTCCATCTATGGATCTTCATTATTTCTCAAGATTTTGTGGCCAGGTCTAATGTTCTTGAGTGAGGGATATAACCTGTGACTGTCCTTTTCCTTCATAGAGCCAGAGTGAGCCTAGAAGTGAGAGCTGAGAAGTTTCACTGATTGGAGACATGGACAAATAGGTATTGAGGGACATCCCTGCTGTGAGTGACTTTGTTCCTGACCTTTAACTCTAGCTTTGAGTTTTCTACTCTATTACTTGATAACATGAATGGTAAAGATGGCCATAGATTTGAAATATAAAGATCTCTGAATCATCAATTTGGCCCACTTATTTAACAGATGAGGAAAATAAGACTTAAAGAAAGGAAGTGATTGCTTAAGAGCTCAGCACAAAACAACTTTGGTCTCCTTACAGGGAATGTTGCTGCTCACCTTTGTCTATATGCCTCACTTCCTAGATCCCTGCATGAGATCCAAATCTGTAATTTGCCTTCAATATCTAATAAGTACATAACATTCACAGTTAATTTTCCCAGACGTCACCATCACCATCACCCACCTTTGTCCTCAGTTTCCATTTTTGATTTTTCACACGTGTGTATTTAGCATCATCTACCATTTTAGGAACTGGGATAAAAAGCTTGTTGGCATAGGTTGGATCTACTCCCTTCGTGTAGGAACCCTTGGGGGGAAAAACAGAAATGACTACTTGACTCCTATTCTCATAAAGAAGAGGAAAGCTAATTTGGGGAAAGATTTGAAGGATACTATAGTAAATCCTGTCTAAGGAAGCCTTAGGCCTTACGCCTTGAGCCCTTAGTACTGAATACAGACTGGTTCAAGAGGGATAATGAATACCACACATTTGGAGAATGACAGGAAAGAGATTGTCCACATTTCCCAGCTTTCTAGCTTGTTGCCTACTTCACAATGCTTGCTTCTTTTGATTTCTTTCATCCACCTCTACTAAAAAATTCCAAGCAGTCCATGGTTTAGGGTTGGACTTTAGGAAAAATCACAAGTAACTATGCAAGAAAGATTTGCTGTGAAAGAAAGGCATTGTATTTTAATCTGAAAATATACCCTTGCCTTGTTATTATCACTTTTACTTATCAGACTTTCCCAGGAATATATTCATAACTTTCTTATTAAGATACTCTTCTGTAATATTGAACAAAACATCAGTGTCTCTTCCTGAGAGATTTTTCTACATATTGTTCTTGCTAGATGCATTGACTAGCAACTGGGAGAGTAACTGGTGATTAACAAGGAGTCAGGACAATAACAAAGTGACTACTAAAACTATGGAGCAGGAAGTCAGCTAAGAATCTATAAACAGACTGAAAGGCTCATAGTCAGACAAACCTTAGCACAGAAATAAGATTCCAGATAGTCTCCTTTCAGAGAGGAAGTACCTGCAAGTATGAAATCTTATTCTGAAGGAACGTATGCATTGACAGCTCCATCTTGACCTGCTGTGTCAGTATAGCCCAGTGCTTGCTCACACAGGCACATCTGTTCAGGGTGCTTTTACTTAGCATGCCTGAAAAAGAATAAAAGATGGGTCTAAGAGTCTCTGAGTCAAGATGGAGTCTCTTAAGAAATCTTCCAACACACCTCACCATACCTAGAATATACTTGGAGAGGTGGACAGGCAGGTAATGGATGAAGTCACAGTATTTCCTGCTCCCAGAGGTTAAGTCACCAATAGCCTCTAAGGTAATCAGAAGGTCTGAGTGAGCATAAAATGACTTGTTTGCTTTTTCAGAAAACAGTCTATCCATCTTGGAAATACACTGAAGTAAATCCTTTGGTAGACCTAGTAGAATTGAACCAGAGAAAGGTAGATGGTAGAGTCAATTCTGCTATAGCTCCACAGTTTGAGTCCCAAAGAAAGTTTATCAGAAACTACCCTTATTTAGGTCACTGAATTTTTGTCATTTCTTCTGAAAAAATGAATCTAGAAAACCTATAACATCAAAGTCCTATTTCAGTCTGGTGAAAAGAAATTTTCTCTAAATTCAACAAGAAAAAAAAATCAGTTTTTGAAGGTACAATGAATTAAGTAAATTAGTAAAATGTTGATAATTATTGGAGTGACTAATGGTTATATTAGTGGTCAGTTTACTAAATTTTATATGGAAATTTAACATTTTCCACTTAAAGATTTTAAATCTGTGATTTATTTTCTATAAGTATTTCATTTATGTATCTTCAAAAACCAACATAGGAGGGCCTTAAAGTCAGCCTAAATTCCCCACTATTATTGTTTCCTCCTCAAGTCTAAATTTGATGCCTCTTTTTTTTTTTCTTTTTGGGTCACATCCAGCGATGCTCAGGGGTTACTCCTGGCTTTGCATGCAGGAATTACTCCTGGTGATGCTCGGGGGACCATATGGGATGCTGGGAATCGAACCCAGGCCATGTGCAAGGCAAACACCCTACCCGCTGTGCTATCTCTCCAGCTCACGATGCTATTTTTAAGAGGCAAACTCTAGTCAAAGCTGAGGGTCCAGCAGACGTATTGTGGCTTTGGACAGAGAGAAACCTTAAAGAAAACAGAATATATTCCTTCCTTTATGGTCTCTATTTTCAGTTGTTTCTTGGAAGTATCATAATAAAGCAATGAAAACTTAAACCTTAGGGCCCTACTGGCAATTTTAATCCCAGTGTTTCCCGTACCCCATGTGAAATTAAATGAGGGATAAATATCTGATGAGCTACCAGATGACTTACCAGTTTTAAATGACTCTCCCCCAACATTTTCAAACAATTTTTCTATTTCTGAAGTTTTAGACACGGTGACGGATGTATAGTTGGTTTCATCAATCCCAAATGCAATATCTGACTGGGAGTTTTTCTCAGAAAAGAAAAATAGATTGTTGGAATCTTCCTTGATCTCTAAGAAACAAAATACCAGACAAGGCTCCTTTTTGAAGCAAATGTGTGGAGGAAAACAGTTTACAAAGACTATTTTGCTTCTACTTTCTTCTTTTAAATGTATACAAATGGACCAGCTGTAGTTCTTATTTGGGAACTCTCAGTTTCTCTGAAAATTTTTCAGAAATTAGATTTTGTCAGCTGACCAACAATGGGACCGTTACAGGACTCTACAGTACATGCATGGAGAGAGTGGGCGTGGTGTGAACAGGAGCTGGAAGGCTTTGTTAAACTCTTGCTTAATTTTTTCAATAGCTTCATTTGAATTCAAATATAAAACTTACCTGTTTATAATTTCCCCTAGGACAAAAAGAATCTTCCTATACTGCATTTATAATTGCATTTATACAGCTTTAATACAAGTAGCTGAATTCCTGTGGTGGGTGATAAAATCTAACAAATGCAGAAGGTTGTAGAAGACTTTATATACAAAAAGATTTATACACAAAAGCTTACCAGCCAGCCCACTGTCTGTTCTGTCTGGAGGGCTGTCCTGAGCTCAGGGATATATAATCCTAAACTGGAAACCCTGAGTTACTTGATTCAGTTAGATAAGTACTCAGATTCCCTGTATTTTGGTTTCCTCACCCCCAAAAATTAAATAGTTGGACTGGCTTATATCTAATCTGACCAGTACAGGTGGAGGACTGTAATTTTTTTTTCCTCTCTGGTTTTTTTTGCATTGGAAGCTGAAGGCCAAAGCAATTCAGTAGCTTCCTCATTTATACCTACAAATCCAGTCCAATCCCTAACCCGCTGGTGCAGAACCACACTGCACTAAGAAGTGGAGGTTCGGACCAGATAGTTCAGCACCTAAAGAGAGTAGAAATCCATTTTAAATGCTTGACACTTAATTTTTTTGTACTTCCTTCTGCATTTGTCATTTGACAATTGTGAAAGGAAGTCACATTTAATTTCTCCAGAACTCTATCCTGCATTCTGGAAAGTGCTATTTGCTTAAACTTGACCACATATTTAATTCCTTTACAGACTCCAAAAGTCTTGCTTCCTGGTCTTTGGAGAACTCTCTGGTGTCTACCTGAGATGTTGTTTACCTGAGTTCTGGTCTTTCATAAACAGGTTTCTGATGACATTGGCAGCAGTTAGTAGTAACTTGGGCTCACACATCTGCAGCAGCAAGAGGGTATAATTTGCTTTAGTCTGGTGGGTGCTTTTCCTAAACCAGTATAAAATCTCCTTCATCTTCTCTTCTATTGCTTTATCCAACACTTGGCTCAAGGAGGATGTCACAATTTTCCCCTCCTTTCTGATGCTGATCCGGGTCCTGTTATAGATGGCATCCTTCCCCTGCGTGGTCTGAAGGATACTTTGAAAGTAGTTTAACAAATACATGCTATCTAACTGCACCAGGATGTTAACTAGAAACCTCCTCTGTGATATCTCACTGATTCGTTGGAACCACTCCTTGGTAGAGAAGACCTGCCAAGCCAAGATACATGCTTCACACTTCTGGCACACAGGGAAAGAATCGGCCTTCTTATCACCACAAAAAAAAGAGAGATTCCTGCATCTTGGTTCGAGCTCTTCCATGATCTTGAGATGACCAGCTCATTTTATCTTTGTCTCTTGTGGACTTCACCACACACAAAAAGAACAAGAGAAGCTGTTAAGTATCCCAAAATGAGTCTTTCCATTATAAACATGAGAAAAGATAAACCACTAGGATAGATGGTAAGCTGTTCTTTCCCAGAAACTGTCAGTAGAAGTCAGCTTTGTACTGACCTCCAAGGAAACATGACTTTACCGTAAATCTCCTAAACTTGGCACTTCTCACAGGGAGGCAGTTGTTATATTTTCTGAAATAGCTGGTCATCTCCTTTCTAGAACAGCACATACAGTATAAGTAAACTTTTAATAATTAAAAATATCTCCCCTTTAAACGAAAAGAATATGTGTTGTTGGCCTTGGTGGTAGATTTTAATTGTAGTTAATGATTTTAGATGGTCATTAATGCAAAAGCAGATAAAAACTAATTAGGTTTAGGTGCTTGGTTATAAGGTAGCTATTCCAGTGTTACAAGATATTTATGTTATTTTCTTAACTATCAACATAAAAGAAAAAACATTTGTATATAAATTTATTTAACACTTGAAAAATTTTTAAAATTTTTTAAATTTTGTTGAATCACCATGAGATAGTTACAAGCTTTCATGTTTGGGTTACAATCTCACAATGATCAAACACCCATCCCTCCACCAGTGCACATTCCCCACCACCAATATCCCAGGTATACCCCCTCTTTCCCACCCTCTCCCTGCCTCCATGGCAGACAATATTCCCTATACTCTCTCTCTACTGTTGGGCATTATAGATTGCAACACAGACACTGAGAGGTCATCATGTTTGGTCCATTATCTACTTTCTAAATGCATCTCCCATCCCAACTGGTTCCTCCAGCTATCATTTTCTAAGTGATACCTTCTCTATTCCATCTGCCTTCTCCCCTCTGCTCATACAGCAGTCTTCCAGCTATGGGGCAATCCCCCTGGCTCTTGTATCTACCGTCCTTGGGTGTCAGCCTCATGTGATGCTACCCTACACTCCACAAATGAGTGCAGTCTTTCTATGTCTATCCCTCTCTTTCTGACTCATTTCACTTAGCATGATACCTCCATGTTTATCCATTTGTAAGCAAATTTCATGACATCATCTCTCCTAACAGCTGCATAGTATTCCACTGTGTAGATGTACCAAAGTTTCTTTAACCAGTTATCTGTTTTAGGGCACTCGGGTTGTTTCCATATTTTGGCTATTGTGAAGAGTGCTGCAATGAATATGTAGGTACAGATGTCATTTCTACTGTGCTCTTTTGCATCCTCGAGATATATTCCCAGAAGTGGTATTGCAGAGTTATATGGAAGCTCAATTTCTAGTTTTTGAAGGACTGTCCATATTGTTTTCCAGAAAGGCTGGACCAGTTGGCATTCCCACCAATAGTGAAGGAGCGTCCCTTTTTCCCCACATCCACGCCAGCACTAGTTGCTTTTGTTCTTTTGAATGTGTGCCACTCTCTGTGGTGTGAAATGATATCTCACTGTTGTTTTAATTTGCATCTCCCTGGTGAGTAGCGATGAAACACTTGAAAATTCTAACCAGAAAAACTTTGCAATGGTAACCATTCAGTAGGAAACCTATCACTTGACTTGAGAACATTTAAAGGGACTTCCACTCATATTATTTCCATCCAGGTATCTGGGAGGTGGTACAGGTTGTTCATGAAGAATATTGAAGTCTCAGTCCCAATCCAGCTGCTTATTAACACTGCATAAGTAGTAGTACAAGTTTACATTAATTCATCATCATCATTGATGATGATCGTCCTCCTCCCGTTGATCGTCCAATTTCTCGAGCGGTCTCAGTAACGTCTCCATTCGTCCTAGTCCTGAAATTTTAGAAGCCTCTCTTTACTCATCCTTCCCAAGGATGCCACATTGGAGGCTCTTTCAGGGTCAGGGGAATGAGACCTAGCATTGTTACTGGTTTTGGCATACGAATACACCATGGATAGTTTTCGAGGCTCTCCCATGTGGGCAGGAAACTCTCGATAGCTAGCCAGGTTCTCCAAGAAGGATAACTAGGCCGTGCGCTTCCAGGAGCTTGGTTTTAAGTCTCAAAAACAAAATTAAGAATGTAAATAGAAGTAAAATATGTAAGCATACAAAATACCATAAATATAAACAAAATTAAATTAGCAAATAAATTAAAATAAAGTAAGTATACAAACAGTAAACAAAATAAAATACAAGTTAAAAAGCTATTTTTAATTAAAATAAATTAAATGATTAAATAAGTGATAAATTAGTAAAATAAATTATTTTAGTTGAATCAGCTATTATAAAAATAGTTATAAATTTAGATAAAACATTTAGATAAATTATAATAAATTAAGTGATAACAGTCTTAATTAACTAATTAAGACTGTTTCAGTCTCCTCATTTATAATTCAAGAATAATGAAGGGCAATAACTCCTACATTATAGGATAATGTGATGATTAAATGACCTATTACATGCAAAGCTCATGTAAAATTTCCTGATCCATATTTGGTCACTAATACTATCTGTTGTTCTCTTGTTATTGGAACCATGTTTTGGGCAACCAAATGATCAATGTCCACTTTAATATTTATTAGTGTATATGCATTGGGATGCATGTAAAGACATGATTTTGTTGGGTCTTGGAAATTAACCAAAGAGCTGTAATGCATGGTCCCCGGATCACCACAGGGAGCAATTCTAAGCTCTGTAATGGGAGCAGTCCCTACTCACTGCTGGTGTGGCCAAAAAGAAAAATAAAGAATAATTAATGCAAATATAAAAATGACATAAAAACGATTTATCTATTTCATAAAGACTTATTTCACAAGATTTTTACTTAGCAACACTGGTTATGTCCATTCAGAATTGATTACATGGGCCATTAGGGCCTGTGAGGGGATGTATCCCCCCCCAGAATGGGGGTTGTCACAAACAGAATGCTTTTACTATCACTTATGACCCAGAAGCAGAGCACAAAGTCACTGGGCTTTTCAAACATTTTTTGGGAGGTGGAGCTGTAAGCAGTGCCCCTCTTAGCAGTCACCTTCTCCTCACGTTAGGAAACACATGTTGGTAAAATTAAATGAGAAAAGCCTTTCTACATGAGAGATCTGTGAGTTTCCAGGTTGCAAATGTACTCTTTGGCCTCAAAAGAAGCAGGTGGGAAACAAGGGCATTGTTTAGAAATATTTTGTTCTTCAGTAGGAATAAACAGGGCAATACAGAAAAATTAAAAACCTAGCTGAAATAGTTGGATTCCCAAAGGAACAGAGTAAATGTGGGATAACCAAAAATGACTTACTTCCTGTACAAAATTGAAGGGCACTTGCTATTAGTAGTTGAAATACAAAACAGATAAGAGGGATTAGATACATATGCAGAATAGTGGTTCTCAAAACTAGATGTTCATCTGGATACCTTGGGAACCATGTTACTAAATTGTTGGATAACCTCCCACCCCCTCGAGTTTCTAATTCAGAATGTCTGGGCTAGAGGTCTAAGAATTTGCATTTCTAATAGTTTTTTAGGGGCTGCTAATGCAGCTGGTCTAAAACCTTACCTCAAAACAATTTATATGGGTCTCCAAGATAGCTCAACGGACTGTAATGTACTCACAAGGCGGTCCTGAGTTTTATTCCCAGCACCACAGAGCATTCTTTGTGTAACTCTGGTGCCCCCAGAACTACTGAGCCTTAGTATCAGAGAGAGAGGGAGAGAGAGAGAGAGAGAGAGAGAGAGAGAGAGAGAGAGAGAGAGAGAGACTGATGTAAGCTCTGCATGTTGCTTCAAAATGCGTGACTAACTCACTGTAAAGAGATACGAATGGCTAAAAGGTACCTGAAAAAATGCTCAGCATCACTAATCATCAGGGAGATGCAGATCAAAACAACCATGAGATACCACCTCACACCACAGAGAATGGCACACATCCAAAAGAACAAAAGCCCGCTGTTGGAGAGGATGTGGGGAGAAAGGGACCCTCCTGCACTGCTGGTGGGAATGCCGACTGGTCCAGCCCCTTTGGACACTTCTCAAAAAATTAGAAATTGAGCTTCCATTTGATCCAGCAATACCACTTCTGGGAATATACCCTGGAGAAACAAAAGAGTATAGTCGAAATGACATCTGCACTTATATGTTTATCGCGGCACTGTTTACAATAGCCAGAACCTGGAAAAAACCCAAGTGCCCAAGAACAGATAACTGGTTAAAGAAATTCTGGTACATCTATACAATGGAATACTATGCAGCTATTAGAAAAGATGAAGTCATGAACTTTGTATATAAGTGGATCAACATGGAAAGTATCATGCTAAGTGAAATGAGTCAGAAAGAGAGGGACAGACATAGAAAGATTGCACTCATCTGTGGAATATAAAATAACAGGGTAGGATCATATGGTTTTTCATCTTTATTTTTGTTGGTATGATGGATTATGTTGATTGATTTCTGAATGTTAAACCATCCTTGCATCCCTGGGATGAATCCCACTTGGTCATGGTGTATGATCTTTTTGATGAGTTGTTGGATTCTATTCGCTAGTATTTTGTTGAAGATCTTTGCATCGGTGTTCATCAGGGATATTGGTCTATAGTTTTCTTTGTTAGTGGTGTCTTTGTTTGTTTTTGGTATTAGGGAGATATGTGCCTCATAGAAACTGTTCAGAAGGGTTCCCGTCTTTTCAATTTCCTGGAAAAGCTTGAGGAGAACTGGCAACAAGTCTTCTTTAAATGTGTGGAAGAATTTGACAGTGAATCCGTCTGGACCTGGGCTTTTGTTTTTGGGGAGACTTTTGATTACAGTTTTGATTTCCTTGATATTTATGGGCCTATTCAGGTATTTCAAGTCCTCATCTGTGGAATATAGAACAACAGAGTAGGAGACTAATACCCAAGAATAGTAGTATATAATACCAGAAAGTTGGCTCCATAGCTTGGAAGCTGGCCTCACACGCTGGGGGAAAGTCATCCCAGATAGAGAGGGGAACACCAAGTAATATGTGATTGGAGATCCAGCGCGGGAAGGGAGATGCATGCTGAAAGTAGACTGGAGATTGAACCGGATGACAACTCAATACCCCTATTTGGAACCACAACACCCAAAAAGAAAGAGAGATATCAAATTAGAATGCCCTGCTACAGAGGCGGGGTGGGGCAGGGGGGATGGGACTGGGGGTGTGGGAGGGGTACTGGTTTCATTGGTAGTGAAGAATGGACACTGGTGGAGGGATGGGCTCTTAAACATTGCATGAGGGAAAAACAAGCACGAAAATATGTGAATCTGTAACTGTACCCTCACTGTGACTCACTAATTAAAAATAAATAAATTTAAAAAATTTTTAAAAAATAACAGGGTAGGAGACTAATACCCAAGAATAGTAGTATACAATACCAGGAGGTTGACTCCATAGCTTGGAAGTTGGCCTCACACGCTGGGGGAAAGTCATACCAAATGGAGAAGGGAACACCAAGTAAATTGTGAGTGGAGATCCCACGTGGTAAGCGAAATGTGCACTGAAAGTGGACTAGTGTCTGAACATGATGGCCACTCAATACCCCTACTGCAGACCACAACACCCAAAAGGAGAGAGAGAGAGAACAAATTGGAATGCCCTGCCACAGAAGCGGGGTGGGGCTGGGGGGTTGGGATTGGGGGGTGGGAGGGATACTGGGTTCATTGGTGGTGGAGAATGGACACTGGTGGAGGGATGGGCTCCCAAACACTGCATGAGGGAAAAACAAGCACGAAATGTTTGAATCTGTAACTTTACCCTCACTGTGACTCACTAATTAAAAAATAAAAAATAATTAAAATAAATAAATAAATTTAAATAATAATAAAAAAAAGTAAACCTGCATTACTTTATCCTTTGAAAATTGCTTACTTATTGACTGTAGCACTGTCATCCTGTCTTTCATAGATTTGCTCGAGCAGGCACCAGTAACATCTCCATTGTGAGACTTGTTACTGTTTTGGCATATCAAATACACCATGGGTAGCTTGCCAGGCTCTGCCGTTTGGGCGGGATACTCTTGGTAGCTTGCTGGGATCTTCAAGAGGGATTGCACCCAGGTCAGAGCCGTGTGCAAGGCAAATGCCATACCCTGGAGTGCTATCACTCCAGCCCTGGAATAAGTGAAATATTATCTATCTCACAGGAATGCAAAAATTAAATGCGATAAAGAGAAAGAGAATATAGTATTCAGAAGTTGTTCTCCAGTAACTAGGGATATGAGTCAAAGAGGGGGACCACATGCCTGGAATGAACAAAACATTGCAGTTTTTGCCCCAACAACTTATTACTCCCCAGAAGCACAACATTTAGCCCTGGTGGGCCCTGAGCACTACCAGACCCCAATCACTTGAATCATCAAACCAACACTACCAGGCCAACAATAACTAACACTTACACTTCACATCATTGGATGCATATTCCTACTTTTAAAAATAATTTAATATGTGACACCACCAAAACCTAAGTATGATATATGTGTTATCGCTGTTTGCTCAGTATCCTACTCTTTAGGTAGGGCCCCCAAATTATGCTACTCTGGGTTAAAGAGACAGTGCAGGGGACATGGTGCTTGCCCTGCATGTAGGCCAAGTCTTGCTCAATCCCTAACACCCACATATGATTCTCCAAGCACTTCCAGAAATTATCCCTGAGCACAGTCAAGTGTAAGCCCTGAGCACAACCAAATGTGGCCTAAAGAACCCCTCTCCCCCAAGTTATGCTACTTTAGAATCAGTAAGGTTTGTCTGAGGTTGGGTTTATTTTGTAATCCTCACCTGGTGATGCTCAGGGGCTGACACCTGGCTCTGCACTCCGAGGTGCTAGGGCATCATATGGGATACCGGGGCTCCAACCTAGGATGGCCATGCTCAAGGCAAGCACCTTACCTGCTCTACTATCAGTCTACAGCCTACAGATGCTGTACCTCTAGCATCAGTAGGATTTTGTTGGTGTCCTTTTTGTTGTAATTTAGGTTAATGTGATTACAATAGTATTAACTTTCATGGTTTTGATGAACAAATTCTCTGCATCTTTACTACCACCACAGTACCCAAGAGCCTCCATTGCTGAGTCTCCACCCAGACTGAATCTTCTCTCTGCTCCTCCCCTGCTGCTTGGTAATCTCAGTTTTGCAAAGGTCAAGGATTTGTCCTGATTGATATTATCTCTTTCCTTTTTTTTTTTTTGCATTTTGGGTCACACCTTGCATGCATAGGGGTTACTCCTGGTTCTACACTCAGGAATTACTCCTGGCGGTGCTCAGGGGACCATATGGGATGCTGGGATTCGAACCCGAGTCGGCCGCGTGCAAGGCAAACACCCTACCCGCTATGCTATCGTTCCAGCCCCTCTTTCCTTGTTTTGTTTCTGTTTATATCATAGTTGAGTGAGATTGTCCAGTATTTTTTCTTCTCTCTTATTTCACTGAACATGTGCCTTTTAGTTTGATTTAAGTTATAGCAAACTATGATTTCATTTCTTTTTAATTTTGTTTTATTGAATCACCATGTGGAAAATTACAATGCTTTCAGGCTTAAGTCTTAGTCATACAATGCTGAAAAAAAAAATCCCTTCACCAGTGCCCATATCCCACCACTGAAGACAAAAAAAAAAAAACACACAGTACACCTCCCATCCCGCCCACCCCCCCACCCCCCCACCCCCACCCCGCCTTGTAACTGATAAATTTCACTTTACTTTCTATTTACTTTGGTTACATTCAATATTTCAACACAAACCTCACCATTATTATTAGGAGCACCCCACTAGAGTCAGACCTGTTGTGAAGAGAAATGAGGTTTTGTATTTCTGTACTTTAACAATTAAGTCCAGGGAGATTTCTTCTGGATATTCGATCATTGCAAGTTTGTAAACCCCATCTGTGGTCGTCATAATATGGCGGCCCCCACGCCCTCCATCCCCGGGAAGGGACAGGCGCGCGAGAGAAATACCTTTCCCCTCCCGGGCGGGCATGGGGTCACAGCTTAGTTCTCTGGCTGCAAACAATCTGCAAGAGCAGTCCATGTTGTAGTTGGTCCAGCTGGGTCTGGATTCACGCGGGTGCAGCTGCGGAGGAGCCGCACACGCGTGTAGCCCCCGGGGTCACATCTCGGCAGCGGTGGGCTTCATTTTTTTTTATTACAGATGCATAGTGTTTCATTTTGTATCTATAAAATTTCTTTATCCAATCACCTGTTTTTGATATGAGTTGTTCTCATATCCTGGCTAGTATACTTAGAACTATAATGAAAATAGATGTGTAGACATATTTTCAAATTAATGGCTTTATGTTCTTGAAATATATGTCACGAAGTGCTATACAGTTCATATGAAATCTCTAGTCTTAGTTTTTTAAGTCTCCATACTATTTTCCACAAATACCGAACCAGACAAGTTTAGTCTGGGAATGTCCTTTTCACACATCCCTACCAATACTGATTATTCTCCTATAGACAGGCAGATAGAGAGACAGACAGGTAGGTGGATAGATAGATAGATAGATAGATAGATAGATAGATAGATAGATAGATAGATAGATAGATAGATACGCCTTTCTCATTAGTGTGAAAATGGATCTCATTATCATTTTTTTGCATTTTCCTGGTAATAAGTCATGAACACTCTTCCTATGCCAGTTGACTATCTGTATATCCTCTTCAAAGAAGTATCTGTTCAGTTTCTCTCCTTATTTCTTGGTGGGATTTGTTTGTTAATTTTTGTTGAGTTCAGTGAGTGCTTTATATATCTTGTATTTTCAGCTTCATCCATTCTGCTGCTGAAATCTGCTACTGTATTCTTTAGATCACTTATTTGTTTGTTTATTTTTAATTTTGGGGTTACACTAGCGGTGCTCAGAACTTAGTCCTGGCTCTGCATTCACAGATCACTCCTGGTGGTATTTAGGGGAACATACATAGTGCTAGAGATCAAAACCAGGCCTGCGCCATGAGTAAGGCAAGTGCATTACCTGCTATACTATCTTTCTGATCCCTAGTTCCATTATGTTTCACCTGAATAAGTTCCTTAAGTTTTTTCGATCAAGATCTCCAAATTTATTGTTTCTTTCAGATCATTACACACCAGGTGGATTGTTGTTCTAAAGGCAATTTACAAAGAACTGATATTGAGAATCTTCCTGGACTTGTATTACAGCCCATTAATACAGCTGAATTACTTCATTTATATCATTGTCCTTGGTACTTTGTTATCAAAGTACAAGACTCCAACCACCCACAGAATCCAAGTTGTCTCTCTTTCTCAGTTGGGTTCAACGGCCTTCTTGAGTCAAGTGTGGGTCAGGAGTAAGGTGGAGATTCCTTGTGCCTTTACCATCTGTGATCCAGCCGCTTGTTCTCTAAGTTCATCTCTTGCCCAAAATTTTTCCTTATAACTCAAAATGGACTCAATATAAATAAACTGGAGGGGGACTAAGGTGCAATGGTGGCCTTAATTCAGCATTCTTGCTACTGCTCTGATACCCCATAGTGTTTCAGGGTAGCAGGGAGAAAAGGACATGATGTGGGCCAGGGTTGAGTTTTGATTGATGTTCCTTGCCATATGTCTGGCAGTTGGTGGGGAGTGTGTATATCAGCAGTTTTTAATGGGTTGCTGTATCATGATCTGTTGGTTAAAGTTTCAAAGTGATCATTGATATTCTGTGACTAAGAAAAGACTCCTGGTTTAGGATTCTCTGCACTCTGAGAGACACATAAGTGTTCAATACTCTCATTATAAAGATAAGAAAACTGAGACCCAAAAAGCCAAATACCACTGGTAGAATACTTGTCTTAAATATTCCAGTGATGAAAAATAGTGTGAAGGGGCTGGAGTGATTGTACAATGGATCAGGCATTTGCCTTGCACACAACCAATCCAGGTTTGATCCCAACATCCCATATAGTCCCCCAACCACCTCCAGGAGTAATTCTTGAGTGCAGAGCCAGGAGTAATCCCTGAGCATTGCCGGTGTGACCCCAAAAACCAAAAAAAAGTGACAAGTAATATATTTCACGATAGGTCTTGGCAATCTGCAATTAGTCTTTGAGATAGGGACCAAGAAATTCTAGATCTAAGGCCAGTTTGAGGCACAAGTCAAGAGGCTAAATGAAAAAGTTTGAAGAGAAGATAGGGACAAAATGAGAAAAGAATATGAGTAGTCTTCTCAATTGGCCTTGTCCTCTATCCCTGCAACTGAGCTACAGAATGAAGTCCCAACCCTGCCTTGAGTTAGCAATGGCTACTCTGGCTAGCACAAAATATATTTGACCAAAAAACAGAAAACTAAATGTAAGGTTTTATGGGAACAATAAAATGAACAATACTGCCAAATGGAAACACTGATATTTCAAGAGCAAGCAACATTATTAATGAGCAACCCCACCCCCTTACTTTACTATTGAGGTTATTGTTCCACACTAAATGTATTTACATGACTAATATACTAATAAACTGACTGCACAAAACCAGACATTCTTGTCTCACCACTCCAATTCCTCCCCAACCCAACCCAGCCACAGAAGGCTGGACATAAGACCTGGAGCTTGCTTCTGATTACGTCTCTACCCTGATATCTCGGTGGCAGTCCTCTCACCAAACTTGCCATATCACTATGCAGCACCTTCAGCAGGTTAGCAGCAGCGACCTGACACACAAAAATCAATCACAATGGAGGCTGAAGAGATAACTCCAAGGGACAGCGTTAATGCCTTCTAAGTACCAGGCCCAGCTAAGTTTGACACCCTGTACAGCAGGACCTCCGCTCCCCCTCTAGTGAACCTCCAAGTGTGTCAACACTGGTCCAGAGTTATAAGCTGTCAGGCCCTTACCACTAGGCTAAAAACATTCCAAGGTAACAAACACCTGCTGCTGGCACATCTATTTTAAAAGATCACACTTACTTAGTAGTGTAACACAAAATCTGCATTATCATTTTAAACGTAATTTCAAAAGTCATCTTTAAAGTGCTGATCAGAAAACTGATCAAAAGGAAGAGAGGCAGGATCTGAGATGCATGACAAACAGAGGAAAGGACACGGTTTTATGTAAACGTCTGGAGAGCACATTAATATTAGAAAAAAATATGACTGTTAGGATGCTATAGGTCACAGCATCTGAGAGAATATAAGTAGTTAATTAAATTTGACTTGAACAAAGAACAAAAGCAACCAGTGCTGGCGTGGATGTGGAGAAAAAGGGACACTCCTTCACTGTTGGTGGGAATGCCGACTGGTCCAGCCTTTCTGGAAAACAATATGGACAGTCCTTCAAAAACTAGAAATTGAGCTTCCATATGACCCCACAATACCACTTCTGGGAGTATATCCCGAGGATGCAAAAGAGCACAGTAGAAATGACATCTGTACCTATATATTCGTTGCAGCACTGTTCACAATAGCCAAAATATGGAAACAACCCGAGTGCCTTAAAACAGATGACTGTTTAAAGAAACTTTGGTACATATACACAATGGAATACTATGCAGCTGTTAGGAGAGATGAAGTCATGAAATTTGCTTATAAATGGATAAACATGGAGAGTATCATGCTAAGTGAAATGAGTCAGAAAGAGAGGGACTGACATAGAGGGACTGCACTCATTTGTAGAGTATAAAATAACATCACATGAGGCTGCACCCAAGGACAGTAGATACAAAAGCTAGGAGGATTGCCCCATAGCTGGAAGACTGCTTCATGAGAGGAGGGGAGAAGGCAAATAGAATAGAGAAGGTATCACTAAGAAAATGATAGCTGGAGGAACCAGTTGGGATGGGAGATACATTTAGAAAGTAGATAATGGACCAAACATGATGACCTCTCAGTGTCTGTGTTGCAAGCTATAATGCCCAAGAGTAGAGAGAGAGTATGGGGAATATTGTCTGCCATAGAGGCAGGGGGACAGTGGAAAAGGCGGGGGTATACCTGGGATATCGGTGGTGGGGAATGTGCACTGGTGGAAGGATGGGTGTTTGATCATTGTGAGATTGTAACCCAAACATGAAAGTTTGTAACTATCTCATGGAGATTCAATAAAATTTTTAAAATTAAAATAAATAAATAAATAAATTTGACTTGAACTATTAGTAAGAAAAATACTTTATATGAGAATGCATATCTTTTTCAAGTACTGTTGGAGTAACCATGTAAATTATTAATTTTGAGAGAGGACTTTTTTGTTTGTTTGCTTGTTGGGACCATACCTCTGTAAATGCCAGAGATCAAACTAGGATCAGTGTATGTCAAACTAAGCACCTTAAACTCTGTAACCTCTGCACTCACTCTGGCCTCTGGGAGAAGAACTTTTCTTTTTGTTTTGGTCTTTGGGTCACCCTTTCTGTGCTCAGTGCTCACTCCTGGCTCTGTGCCCAGTGATCACTCCTAGCAATGCTGGGGAACCACTTGGGGTGCCAGGGACTAAATCCAGGTTAGTTGAGTGCAAGGTAAGCATTCTACCCATTGTATTTTCTCTCCAACCCCCAGGAAGAGAACTTTAACCTCAAATGACAGGTTGCTGCTGTGATCACTCTCAGTCCTTGTTAGATGACACATTTGCCTTCTTTCCCAGCATTTCTTCAGAAATACATTTATTTATTCTCAATAAGACTATAAGGCAAATCAGAAATAGGGATAAGTACAAGTCTTGTCCCAGAAAATCTCTATGTAACCCATAACTCAATGTGTGTCCTGGTGTGGCTATCAAACTCTATAGCACACTGGGCAAGAGACTTCTGCTGACCACTTTCACAGGTGCAAGGGGGACAGTTCAGCGTTAAGAGCACAGAGCTAGGAGAAATAGGAAATGTGCATACTACCTTTCTTTCTGCACTCTATATGAGACTAACGTAACTGGGATTAAGGCTTCTGCAATGAGAACAGCTATTTGTAGAGTTTGGGATAAATCAGATAAATTAGTCAGTGAAACAATAAAGAACTAAGTCACTGAACATAGGCTAGAAAACAGTAAACATAATACACCAGAATGTGGATCTGGAGGCTCCATTTATATATTCCTCAATTATTGTTGCCCTGAATATTAAGTTTCCACCTAATTCTTCATATATAAACTTTTTCAGTTTAATTTTAATTGTGGTCAAATGACATAGTTACTTATTTTTCTGGTTACTGTACAATATGTTACTAGCATGGTAGCATTTGTTATAAATGTTACATAGGTTAATCAACTTGAGGTCATTCATTCCTAATAATGTTGAATCAGGTAGAAGAGATAAGGGCTCCGTGATTGGGTTAATAGTTGCATATCATATTTTTATGAAGGTTGGGTGAATGTGAGGATTTACTAAAAATACACAATATTGCTAAAAATAATGTTATATGCTTTGATTTTATAAAGTTGAAAAAAGAACAAATTATATATTGCATTCTGACTCTCTTGTCAGTGATCTAATTATAGAATGTACATTCTGATAAAACTAAAGCTCCCAAAGATTCTGGTTTTGTTTTAAAATGAGTTGAGTGAAAATGAAGGTGGAAAAATGCAGAAAAGTTGTGTACACATATCTTGGGAATGACAGAAGATAGTAAATAAAACGTTGCTAACTCTTAAAGAATATTTTTCCCTACCAGGAAGCATTCTCTAACTTGAAACTGTACTTTGAAACCATAGAGATCAAAACTTTATTCCAAGTGGAATAAAGTTAGACTCTGACCAATAGGTCAGTATCAAATACCCAAGGACAACTCCCTCCCTCCATCCCCAACACACCTATATGATCAGCTAATTTTTGGCAAAGGGTCTGAGAGCATAAAATGAGTAAACAGAGCTTCTTCAACAAATGGTGCTGGCAAAACTGGATAACCACATGTAAAATATTAAAGCTGGATCCATATCTTACAGATGTCAACTCAAAGTGGATCAAATACCTTGAGTTTATACCAGGATTTATAAAGTACACTGAGAAAATATAAGCAGAATGCTCCAATATCTGGATCTGAAAGATATCCTTAAAGACATTCTGACATTGGCAAAGGCATCAAAAATAAATGAGACTACATCAAATTAAAGAGTTCCTGATGGCAAAAGAAAAAAAACATGTACAAGTAAACTAAAGTACAGCTAAATGGATGGAAGAAAATACTTGCATTCAACACATCAGATAAATGGTTGATACTCAGAATATATAAAGTACTCACAAAGATCAACAACAACAAGCAAAATAAAACCTATCTCAAAAATGAGGAGTGGAAATGAACAGGAATTTCTCTGAGAAAAACCATTGGATGACCAAGAGGCACATAAAAAATGCCCATCATTACATATTATGGAAATCCCAAACAAAAAGACAATGAGATATCACACCAATGAAAATGGCATATACCAAAAATACTGAGAAAAATCCGTGTTGGCAGAGTTGTGGTGAATAAAGAACTATGCCAGTGGAAAGTCTGGTCCAACTCTTATGAAAACAATATGGGGATTTCTCAGTAAACTAGGAATTGTGCTGCCTTAATACCTAGTAACTATATCTCTGGATATCTACCCCCAGGACAAATTAACATTGATTCAAATGAACATATGCACACCATTAGTCACTGCAGCACTTAGTATAATAAGTAGCACTGTAGTCCCATTTTTTTCATTGATTTGTTTGAGCGGGTACCAGTAACATCGCCATTGTGAGACTTGTTACTGTTTTTGGCATATGTGCCATGGTAGCTTGCCAGGCTCTGATGTGTGGGCGGAATACCCTTGGTAGCTTGCTGAGCTCTCCAAGAGGGACAGAGGAATTGAGCCGCGTGCAAGGCAAACGTCCTACCTACTGTGCTATGGTGTAATGTGGGTAGAACTGGAAGATATCATGTTACATGAAGTAAGTCAGAAGAAGGACAAACACAGGATAATCTTACTTGTATATAGCATATAGAATAACTGGACAGGGAAAGGCAATGTATTGAAAGAGAAGACGTGGGGCTGGAGTGATAGCACAGCAGGTAGGGTGTTTGCCTTGCACGTGGCCAACCTGGGTTCAATTCCCAGCATCCCATATGGTCCCCTGAGCACTGCCGGGTAAATTCCTGAGTGCATGAGCCAGGGGTAACCCTTGTGCATTGCCGTGTGTGATCCAAAAACCAAAAATAAATAAATAAATAAATAAACAAACAAATAAATAAATTAAAGGGGAGACGCTTAGATTACCTTTGGTCCCAGAGTACAGGGAGGAAATGGACAGAGAAGGAAAGAAATCAAGGGGGCAAGAAGAAACAAATAGGAAGCAACCAGAGTAGGAGTCAAGAAGATTCAGTATATCTGTGTCTTAAAGAAGTGGTATAGCTAAATATTCAAACAAGAGTCAACAAGACTGAAACCATGAGATCCACGCTTCAACGAAGTTTAAAATGTGCCTGTCAAGGTGTCAGGTTGGTTATGAGGGAATAGGGGATGGGAGAGAACTTAGGAACACTGGTGAAGGGAGTTTGACATCGATGGTAGGATTGATACTGGAAGTTTGTATGTCTAAAGTCAACTTCATAAGTCATGGTGCTCTAATAAAACTTTTTTTTTCATTTTTGGAAATTTTTTAGGTTTGAGACCAAGAAAGGATAGAAGAAGCGCGTGTTATTTGTAGCAATAGTAAAGAGAATATTATCTCAATTTTTTAAATATTTTATATCAATAAAATAAATTGTAAAATTGAAAACAAATGAACACCAAAAAAAACCCCTGATGAGGTAATTGAGCTTAAGACAGGTCAGGAGTACTCAGAATCAGGATGGGCTACCTCCCCCATTTCCCTCTACTTCTGGAAGCCCCAGAAGTCATGCCCACAAATGACCTTATAGGCTCATCTTTACCAGCCTTTTTTCAGAGACTCAAAAATAAATTTTTTTTCAAAATGTTATGATTTTATTTACAAAGCTTTTTTGTTGTACAGAAAGTAAAGATGCTGTTACAGTCTCAGAGTAACTGGTAGCCACGGGTGGACACCTCCCCAGTCACAGCTACCCACACTACAGCAAGAATCTTACACAAAACCTAACAGTGCTTATGACAATTTTGTTGGCATGAAAACCCCCAAGCCTGGTTGTGGATTTCCGAGAGGGACTAAGTGGAGGAAGGCGGAATGTCACAGCAATTATTCTTTGGCTCTTTGGGTGGGTGGGTATCTGGGTGGTTTATTTTTTTACTTTTATTTTTTCAAAAATAAATTTTGAAAGAGATGAACTATCCCGTATCTGGCTGAGGCACCTGGGTTACTCTCAGATGGGGGCAAGCCAGGGCCCACTCAAACAAAGCCCTGGCATGCCCCAAAGCTCTTTCCATGCCTCTGATCAGACTCCACTGCCTCAGGAGCCTCACAGTGAACTTTACCCTGCAGATACCCCAGGTTCACAGGTCCCTGTGGCTAAAAGCTCCATGCCGTCTCGGAATTGGGGTTGCCCACCGACCTCCACTCCCCTGTAGTTCTGGAAACTCAGGCAGCCACACCCACAATCCACCTCCACCACCATGTAAACTCAGCAGTTCTAAATTTGACTCCAGCTGGACTGGCCAATTAAAAACTGGATTTTTCTGGAGCACTAATGTGGTCAAGCAACATCCCCAACTCTAAAATACTGCAAGTAGCAGTATAATAGTAGAATTGTAGTAAAATACTATTCCAGTAGTAGCACACCAGATTGGATGAGGTGAAATGTAGAAGCCAACCAATCTCAAGTAAAACATTAACACAGAAGTTTAACTTGTAACATTTTAAGCAAGGACTTAATATCATGTAACATTCAGTCAAGGACTTACTATCATGATGATGAGATACAACAATTCTCACTAATTATTTTCTAAGAAAATATTTTTTGATCATTCTGTTAGCCATTTATGGGTAACAAGCAAAATAAAATAAATTATTGTAGGCCTGCCATGGGGGCAGGCTTGAGGGCTGGCTGGGAAAACAGAGACAGTGGTGGAGGGAAGGTGACCACAGGGGTGGGATTGGTGTTTGGATGTTGATTGCCTATAACAAATATCATTAACAACGTTGCAAACCACAGTGTTTAAATAAAGGGGCAGAAAGGAGGTGGGGGTGAGGGGGCAGCGGGAAGGGACGGGAGAGACAAGTAAGGAGATGCCCAAAGACTTCCTTTTGTAAGTTTGAGCACTCTCCTAAACAAATTACAAGTTACCCATTAACACACTTGTTAAGTATAATTGAAATTGAGACAGTTTAAAAATTAAAGAGGAAGTATAGAGTTGGAAACTTCTAGTTGTCTATCCCTATTCCCTCTTGCTGCATAGTATCATGCTAGGTGAAATGAGTCAGAAAGAAAGGGACAGACATAGAAAGATTGCACTCATCTGTGGAATATAAAACAACAGAGTAGGAGACTAACACCCAAGAATAGTAGTATATAATACCAGGAGTTTGGCTCCATGGTTTGGAAGCTGGCCTCACATGCTGGGGGAAAGGCAGCCCGGATAGAGAAGGGAACACCAAGTAAAATGTGGTTGGAGTTTCCGCACCGGAAGGAAGATGCATGCTGAAAGGAGACTAAAGACTGAACACGGTGGCCACTCACTACCCCTATTGCAAACCACAACACCCAAAAGGAGAGAGAGAACAAAGTGGAATACCCTGGCACAGAGGCGGGGTGGGGTGGGGCGGGACAGGATTGGACGGTGGGAGGGAGACTGGGTTCATTGGTGGTGAAGAATGGACACTGATGGAGGGATGGGTTCTCGAACATTGTATGAGGAAAACACAAGCCCGAAAATGGGTAAATTTGTAACTGTACCCTCACAGCGACTCACTAATTAAAAAAATTAATTAATTTTTAAAAATTTTAAAAATAAAATGAACAAATGTCAATTCCTTCACTGTCACTGTCACTGTCATCCTGTTGCTCATCGATTTGTTCGAGCGGGCACCAGTAACATCTCTCATTGAGAGACTAATTGTTACTGTTTTTGGCATATCCAATATGCACGGGTAGCTTGCCAGGCTCTGCCGTGCAGGCTCAATACTCTCGGTAGCTTGCCGGGCTCCCCGAGAGGGGCGGAGGAATCAAACTCGGGTCGGCCGCATGAAAGGCAAACACCCAACCACAGTGCTATCGCTCCAGCCCATCAATGCCTTAAAAATAAAATAAAATAAAATATTCTAAAACAGAAAAAAAATTAAAGAGGAAGGAGACTAGAGAGATAGTTCAGCAGGTAAGGATTTGAACGTGGCCTACCCAGGTTTGAACTGAACATCTCATATGGTCCCCCAAGAACCACCAAAACCAATGGCAACACTGTAAAAATGAAATTGAAGCTAGGATAATAACCATTGCAAAAGCTGAATTTGGTCCATACATACATGCTCAAGATTAAAACAAATACTAGGAGCTGGAGTGACTATCACTGTAGGGCTTTTGCCTTTTATGCAGCTGACCCAGGTTCAATTCCCTGACATCCCATACTTCCCAAGTCCTGACAGGAGTGATCCCTAAGTGAAGAACCAAAAGAATACCCTCACACAGCCAGGTGGTGACCCCTGCACTCCACAAAAGAAAAAAAAAGATAAAAATCAATACTAGAGGGCTGGAGAGATAGTAGAGTTAGTAGGGTGCTTGCCTTGCATGCAGCCAACTTAGGTTCAATAATAATAATAATAATAATAATAATAAATGAATTAAAGAGAGTAATAAAGCATGAGGAAAGACAAAATTGTCTTGGTTTTTGAAAAGAAAAACAAAATAGCTCTGTAAACATTGGACTTTTAAATTTGATATTAACCCATAGCACAATTCTACAATGGTTAATAAAATATTTATAAAATATAAAATATTTCATGAACATTTAGAAAGTAAGTAGCTAGCACCAATAGCCTATAAGAGTTCAACCAAAACAAGGCAAATCAAGTTAATATCATGTTCTCTTTTGAGGTGAAAGCATTATAAGATGTGTCGGGAGAGGAACTATTGAAAAATTACCTATGTACTTTTGCTATTGAAAAACCTCTTCAGTTACAGAGAGATAGTACAGCAAAGGTTTTTAAAGTACTCAAAAGGTTTTTAAAGTACCAATTATATAGGTGACACTAGACTATGAAATCCTAGTCACTTGCATGCTGAATTATGAATGAAAAATATTCATTTGGATGTTGAATCATGAATAAAAAGTATTCATGAATGAAAATTATTGCAGACAGTAATGATATAATAAGATTTAAATAAAAACAAATATCAAGTCTTATCCTGTATAAATTTTCAAATACAAATATATAAAGGTATCTATAGAAACATTTGAGTAATGCTAAAATAATGAACGCATGAGTAACCCAAGAAATCATGACTTGATACAGATCACAAGAGACCCATAGATTATATTTCTGGTGAAACTCTAGTGGTTTTTTAGAAGAGTGGAAATCCATTGAAAAGTAGTTTATCACCTGTATGGAAGCTTGATTAATATCTGCTGTTCATCTTCTGAAATCTAAATGTCAGAAGAAGTGTGGAAAAATATCAAGGAGTGAGTGACCTAGAAACCAAGAGGGAAATTGGAAAATAAAATTATGAACACAAGAATAGTTCCCTAGAATATATGAAACTTCTTTCAAAGGTTTAAAGAAATATTCTTTGAAGAGAAATCCTACAAATCTGTATATTCTAGGTGACTTTAGAAGAGAGAAATGGGAAAAGTATGTAACCAGCAGCCTGTAAAGTTTCTGTAACCTCCCTGGAAGTAACAGGGACTGAACTTTGAAAGCAGTTAGATGTTGGTTATAATTTTCTCCAAAATAGCAAGAGGAACACTGTTCTGGAATTTCCAGCATCCAAGCTTGGAGTGTATAGTTTCTTTTTTTTTTTCTTAAAAGCTCTAGTGATAAACGTCCAACATGAATGTGTTTAATACCAGTGATTGTGCATTAAAATATATAAATAGTTAAAGCTGTAAAATTTTGTTAAATATCACAAAGTGTAATCTGTGATCATGTATTTCTTTTTATTTCTTTTTATTCTTTTTATTCTTTTATTGAATCACCATGTGGAAAGTTACAAAGCTTTCAGGTTTAAGTCTCAGTTATACAATGCTCAAACACCCATCCCTTCACCAGTGCACACATTCCACCACCAAGAATCATGGTATTCCTCCCCCCTTCCGCCCCACCTTCCCAGCCCCCCACCCCGCATGTGTAACTGGTAAATTTCACTTTACTTTCACTTTACTTTGATTAAATTCAATAGGAGTGTATAGTTTCTATTCCTTTATTAAATTGGATTCTTCTTCTCTCATTTTTCTTCTTTCTTTGGGGAGTTCCTCAATAAAATACAGTTTAATAGATAAAATTAGGATAAGTTTCTGTGCTTGACACAGTAAATTGTCTGTCTCTGCATACCTGCATGGTCCCATGAAACACGGGAAATGCCAAAATACTTGCAAACTGTAAGAGGGAGTCTGGTGTGTAACTTATTTATAAATGGTTACCTTATGTGCAACACCCATCATCTAATAAAAAGCATGGGTAGTGGTTAAATTTTCAATGTCAGATAGTACAGAGGGTAGATTTCTAGCACCACCGGGCTTGGCAAGTGCCATGTGAATGACCCAGTAATCTCCAGCACCACAGGGTTCAAACAGCAAAGCATCCTCAGGTCCTCACATTGAGCCTCCAGTCCAGTTGACTAAGAATCTTAGGTAGGACCCAGGGCCTCCTGAGCACCACATGGGAAGGCCCTTCTTCTTAAACAAGTTTAGTGTCTGGTCTCCTACATTTGAACTCAAACTCTACCATTCATTTACTGTGTCACCCAAAGTGACCATGAGAAAATTAGCTGACTACCTTAGCCCACTGATTTTCCATCTGCAAAAAGGAGCTGTTGTGAGCATTTACACAATGGGGCAGTTGGGAGTTTGGAGTGAGTGAAATAAAGGACAGAAAACACTCAGGACAGTCTCCAGGACATAGGAAATACACAAGTTAGAAATTTATTACAATTTTGTACAGTCTTTTTGATTGCTCTGAAGAGTCCTGGTTACTGATTCTGAATACAGTGTGATGTTAACTTGATTGACATAAATATATCATTAGAAGGAGACTTGATCACCTGAGAATAATTTAAAACATAGGCAACAGTGCAGCCTGGAGCAAAAATCTGGGAATCTAGGACATAGTTCCTGCTGAGGTTAGTCCTGTCTTCTCAGGTTCTTCTCCCAAATCCACAATCCGGATGGTGTTTTCCTTCTTAGAAAGCCAGAAGGCAGGGTAGACAGGCTCTGAAAACTTGCAGTCAAATCTGTGAACCAGAGTCATAGCATCAGCCTCTACCCCATAGAAGGAGAGGTTCCCTCCCTGGAAGTTGACATATATCCCCAGCCTCCGGAAAGGGCTGGCTTTGAGAGGTGTCTCTGAGTCACTGTGCCAGGCTGTGTACTCCTTCCCATTCCAGTGGAGGCTCCAGGAAAAATTGTTTCCAGAAATGCAGCTGTTGCGTTCTTCTCCTTTCCGGTCAATGCCTTTACAGGTCAGGCCAACATAGGTGCCTGCTCCAGAAAGCTCCACCTCAAAATAGTACCTGTGCAGGTATAGACTTTGTTGGGACAGCACCTGCCGCCAGTGCACAAAACGGCTGGGGAGATCTGGGTAAGGATGCTCCCAGGGTGTGGTGTTGGTGACCTTGCGATTATCCTCCTGCAGCCGGAGGTATCTGTGAGCAGTATCAGGGTCAAAGGTGATGTCACACCCATCTGAAGAGATGTAAAAGAGAGAGTGGGCAGGTCAGGAACTGACATCTGATTCATACAGAAAGGTTCAAATTTGAACAGCCTCCAAAGTATGAAAGAAAAATAATCTCTATTCTTTGCCAAAAACAAGCAACAAAAAAACATGAAACTCTGATCATTTCTTTCTTTCTGAAGGTCAAGTTGCTTGGCACTTGCTTTATTATTAGTTTAACCAAATAAGAAATTAAATTTTCAGACCAAGAAGTTAGGTCAAAGAGCTGGAATGCATGCTTTGCATTTGAAAACCCCATGTTCAATCCCACACAAAGCACATTTACCCCTACGTGGTGTTATGCCTCCCACCCCCAAAACAAAAGTTTTTAAAATAGAAAATCCTTTATATCCTTTTTTCACTCATTAAGGAACTATTATACCCAGTATTGTCCAAAGTTTGAGAAAATAGGCACTTGTATTACTACATTTGATTTATTCATTTAAAAAAATATTTGATCAATATTTAGTAGTGAGTTCTCAAACATCCCCTATTCTCCTCCCAGTTATAGAGGATGACAGCACCACTGTGCATGCAGTTCTTCAAATAACATTCAAAGTTACCTCTGACAATAATTTTGCCCTCCTCATTTCCTCATCCTCAATACACACACATACACACACACACACACACACACACACACACACACACACACAGTAGCAAGTGCTGTAGATTCGATCCACATCTTTGCAACTGATTCTATGCCCTCACCTAAGCCACCATCAGGTCTTGACTGACTAATGCAATAGATTCCTCACTGGTGGAATTTCTTTCTCTGGTCCCTTCCCAAACCTCTGCAGTGTTTGTTTCAAGATATAGATTAGTGAGTATCATAGTACCCTTGTTTAAAACCCTCTATTTCTGCGATGAAGCAGTGACTCCCCCTGCCATCCCTTCCTTCACCACCATGCTCCAGGCACACAAACTCAGACTCACTATGCTGAGTCCATTCAGGAATCGAGTGCAGACTATTCCTTCTATGATAGTCACCCTAACCTATGTCTGGGTGATATTTACTGATCTTTTTAAGTAACAAAGAAGTCATGTCCTCAGAGAGGTCCTTGTCTATCAGATACCTCAAATCACTTTCTCTAAAATACCCTGGCATTTGAAATGTAATGGTACTCACCATAATGTGTTATGATTCATTATTTATTTATTTGCTTAATGCTTGTCCTCTTAATATTTAAGCTCCACATTTTACATAGGACTCCAGCCTATGGTTCTAGATCAGAGTAGATGCTCAGTATATACTTGAAAAATGAATTATTTTATTAAAAGCTCTTTAAATTATCTTAGTTAAATCCAGAGTAGTTCAAGCTCCTTACACATTTATTTAAGAGAATTGTAACTAGTCAATGAAAGCATATTGTGGCAGAAAAGAACACAGCATTCTAAGAAGTCAAAAGTAAAACTGGATGTGAGCTGAGGTCCTTCAAAGGTATGAGATCTGCAGATCTGTGTTGGTAAAAATAATTCAAAACGGCATCAGAAATACTTTGACCAATCACCATATCCTTTGGAAATATTTAGAATCCAAATAGAATATATTCTTATCATCTAAAAAGATCCAAGACTCCGAAGATAGATGATTTTGTGTCTTGCGACAAGAAATATTATAATTACTTTTATCTATCAAGTGGCTAGAAAACTAACATTGTGTTAATGAATACATTTAAGAATGCCAGGGAAGACTATCAATGCTTAAAATAAAAAGAGCTTAGCTTAGAAAGTGAGTCCCACAAGTCATTAAAAGTTGAGCTACAAAATCTTTACAGTTGAAGCTATCTGAGTTTGTAGAAAGCAAAAACAAGACTTTCATAGCAGAAACTTATAACAAGATTGAAAGGGATAAAATTTAATATCACACATGAAATAGTCATTTTAATGGAAAAACTATGGATATGGCATGATATGTTTAACTTTATTTTAATATTAAGATTAAAAGACATTTTGAACAATAGCAATAGTACAGTAAGCAGGACATTTGCCAGCTGTCCCAGGTTTGATCCCTGATATTTCATATGGTTACCCTGAGCCTGCCAGGAATGTTCCCTGAGCATAGAACCAGGAGTAAGTCTTGAAAACCACCAGGTGTAGTCCAAAAATCAGGACCAAATCATTTAGTGTTCAAAACCACAAATTATCTAAAAATCAATTTAACAAAGGATGTGAGGCCTAAACCATGAAAACTATAAGTCACTTATGAAAGACATAGAAGTAAACTCTAGAAAATGGAGGGGAAAAAATTCTGTGTTCATGATTTAGAAGAATCAATGTTGTCAGTATGACCATCCTACCTAAATTATTATATAGATTCAATGCAATCCCAAATTCTAATCTCGTTCTTCAAGAACCTAAATGGTCAATTATAAAGCTTGTATGGGATTATAAAACACCTGGAATAGCCAAAGCCATACTGAAAAATAAAAATTGGGACTCATTTTATTACCTAACTTGAAACTATGCTTTAAAGTTAGAATAATCAAAACAACATGATACTGAAATAAAGAAAGTGTCTATGACCAATGGGTTAGAATTGAGTACCCAAAGAGAAATAGTCAGACCAGTGATAAACCAATTTTTGACAAAGGGTTTTAATGCATGAAATGTATAGCCTCTTCAACAAATGGTGCTGGGAAAATTAGATAGCCACATGTAAAAAATGAAGTTGTATCCATATCTCACACTTAACATAAAAGCCCATTCATAGTGGACCACCAACTTGGAAGTAAGAATAAAATCCTTAAAACATGTAGAGAAAAACATAGGCAGAATTCTCTAAGATATATACCTCAAAGGTCTTTTCAATGATATGATTCCATTGACAAAGATAAAGGAAACAAAGATAAACAATGGGACTATATTAAATTAAAGAACTGTGTAGCAAAAGAAATGCAGGCTAAGCTAAAAGACATGTGACTGAATGCACTCAACACATTAGATAAAGGGTAAATATCATACACACACACACACACACACACACACACACACACACACAAAGAATCCACAAAGACCAACAACACAAAGACCAAAAATCTTTTTTAAAAATGCAGAGGTTAAATGAAAGTGCTCACTTATCATTTGTTATCATAAAATTTCAAGTTAAGACGACAATGAGATACCATCTCCCACCAGTGAGAATGGTACAAAATAAAAAAAAAACTGTAAATGATCTATGTTGGCAGAGATGTGGTAAGAAAGAAACTCTCATCCACTGCTGTAGAAATGTTATCTGGTTCAACTCCTATGGAAAACAGTATGGAGATTTATCAGAAAAGTAAGAATAGAGCTTCCATAGAGCTAGCAATGCCACTTCTTGATATCAACCCCCAAGACATAAAAACATTCATTCCAAAAGACATATGCACACATTATTCATTGCAGCAATTATATATATGTATAAGCACATATATACATTCCCAAGAGTCAGCAACACTGCAAATAGAAGATCCAAAGTGCAATAGCTAAACTTAAAGTATGCCTACCAGGGAGGCAGGTTTGTGGTGGGATGTATGCCTGCTACATAGCCAGGCTTGGGGAATGGGTAGGAAATGGGAGACAGCAGTGGACGGAAGATTACACTGATGGTGGGATTGATGTTGGAACATTGGATGCCCAAAATTATGAACAACTTTGTAAAAACATGGTGTTTAAATAAATTAAAATAAAATAGAATTGAACTGTGGCACTGTGGCACTGTCGTCCCATTGTTCATTGATTTGCTCGAGCGGGCCTCAGTAACGTCTTCACTGTGAGACTTGTTGTTACTGTTTTTGGCATATCGAATATGCCACGGGGAGCTTGCCAGGCTTTACTGTGCGGGAGGGATACTCTTGGTAGCTTGCCGGGCTCCCCAAGAGGGACAGAGGAATCAAACCAGGGTCAGCTGCATGCAAGGCAAACATTCTACCTGCTGTGCTATCACTCCAGTCCAGAATTGAACTATATATTGATATAAAATATGTGGATTATAAATATATGAATAATATAATTTTGTATTGTGTATAAATTATATTAATTATAAATATGTGCGTATAATTTATGCAGATTTGTATAATTTATATAAACCATAAAATATATAGAAACATTGGTTAATTCCATAGACTTGTCAATGCCATGTATTAATATAACAATGAGCTATGCAGTTCTGGCCAAGACAGACTTGGAAGAAAATAACTGGGTAACTGACAAACAATTTTCAAAAGTGCCAAAATTATGAAAAGCAAACATATAGTATTGACCCGTTCCTTAAAAGGTATTGATAATATGGAAGATATTAAGAAGATGTAGAAATATTGTAATATTAAATAAAACTTTTGGTCAGAAAAATAACATTGGTGTAATATTTGGTGAAACTTGAAAAAATCACGTAGATTACCAATGGTGCTTATGTAATGTTCAATCCTGATTTAGATCAATATACTGTAACTATATAATACTGGTATATAATATAGAAAGATTTATAAGACGGTGTGGTGTTATTCTTTGTTTGTGCATGTGTGTGTGTGTGTGTGTGTGTGTGTTGTGTTTTGGAGCCACACCTGGCAATGCTTAGGGTTTGCTCCTGGCTCTGAACTCAGGAGTTAATCATGGTGATATGGAATGTGAGGATTGAACCCAGGTCGGCCACATGCAAGGCAAGCAACCTACCTCCTATACCATCTCTCCAGCCCTGAGATGGTACTATTCTTTAAGCCCCCATTAATTTCAGCTAGAAAGTAATCTATTCACAACTTACATTGGAGGAACTGTTGCCTAGTAGTGGGCTCAGGTTTTGAAGTTCGATACTTGTGCTCCACAATAGCAGATACTTGAGTTCTGATGTCATATTCCTCTAAAACAATCAGAGTTATTAATGCACACCTTCCCTGGTGATCAGGATAACCTAGAACACTGAGCTTCCCAGCCACCCTCCGTGGACTTCCTGGGTGAAGAAGGGGCTGGGGTCTCATCATGTCCCAAAGAAAAAGTTCAATGGATCACATTCTTCTCATATACTTAAAAATACAGATCAAACAACCTTGGAAACTAGTCAGAGAAATTCTAGCCAGTTACAGAGTAAGACCAATTCACTTTCCCTGAATCTCTATCATAAAAAAATTGTCATCACAATAAATATTCAGCAACAAGATTTGTTTGAGCATTTTTTTAAATGAGATGCTCTTTGACTTAAACAATGTACTATATGCCACATCTAAGATTCTCACCTTCTTTGGCAAACTCCTGGAGATTTTTCTTGTAGTTTTGTAGTAAATTGATTAAGTGTTCGGAGGAATCCATGATGAGCTTGCGGATTCCTGAGAGCTTATCCATGAATCCTATGTAGACACTAGGAAAGGCACTATCCTCCATGTTCTTAAATTTGCAGTACTCCTGTAGAAAAGAAAACAAGGAAAAGCTTGCCTTTTTCTGTACTTCTTAAACTGAGCTGCTCTCTCCTTTTGTCACTTTCTTCATCTACAAATGAGTGGATGCCATGGACTAGAGAGATAGTACAGGACCTAAGGACCTGACACACAGCCAACCCAAGCTTGATCCCCAGTAGCCTGTCTGGTTCATTCTTGATTTCCAGGATTGATCCCTGAGTATTGAACCAGGAGTAAGCCCTGAACCCCCAATTATGAACCACTATCAGATTTTAGTGGTTTGTTGGTAATATACTTCTTACAAACAAACTGTATATAAGGAGTACAGTTTTCTGTAAAAAAAACATAGAAAACATTCTTTTGTTTTTTAACTGTGAAAATAGACTTTGAAAAATTAAGAACTAACAATTGACCAGGGATAGTCCCAGTACACAAAATCCATTCTGCAGACCAAGAATAAGAACACATTTTATGTGAAGAAACCAAATGGCAATAACCTATTTACTCCTTGTGTGTGTGTGCAAATGTGTGTGAATGAGAAGCTCATGCCTAACTTGGAAATCAGTAAATAAATCCTCAGAGAGGAATGCTGTCATGTTCTTGTCATTAAACCAATACAGAATTGTCTGTAATTCCAATATTGTGCTTTGGGGCTCAAGTATGACCTTAACAAGCAATAGAGTTATCAAGAAAAGCTTCTTTAAGATATAACATTAATATTCAAACACAACTGAGTAGAGTTGAATACAGCAGGAAAAACGTAATATTGGAAACAGTGGTACCAAGAAGTTTAGATAGATCAAGGGAAGAGATTGTTTGGTGTAGGGAAATAAAAGATTCAAATCTGGGAATGCCGACTTGTCCAGCCTTTTGGAAAATAATATGGGCATTCCTTAAAAAACTAGAAATTGGGCTTCTATATGACCCAGCAATACCACTTCTAGGAATATATTCTGAGGGTGCAAAAAAACAGTAGAAATGACATCTGCACCGGTATGTTCATTGCAGCATAGTTCATGATAGCCAGAATCTGGAAACAACCCGAGTGCCCAAGAACAATTCGACTGGTTAAATAAACTTTAGTACATCTATACAATAGAATACTATGCAGCTGTTAGTAAAGATGAAGTTATGAATTTTACTCATAAGTGGATGGTCATGGAGACTATGATGGCAAGTGAAATGAGTCAGAAAGAGAGACAGACATAGAACAATTGCACTCATTTGTGGAATATAAAATAACATAATATGAGACTGACACCCAAGGACAGTAGACACAAGGGCCAAGAATATTACTCCACAGTTGGAAGCCTGCCTCATGAGCTGGAGGAGAAGGCAACTGAGGTTAGAGAAATGATCACTAAGTCAATTATGGTTGAAGGTATCGTTCGGGATGGGAGATGTGTGTTGAAAGTAGATAAAGGATTAAACATGATAGCCTCTCAGTATCTGTATTGCAAACCATAATGCCCAAAAGTAGAGAGAGAATATGGAGAAAATTGTCTTCCATAGAAATAGAGGGAGGGATGGGATGGGAGAGAGGGATACTGGGGACATTATTGGTGGAAAATGTGCACTGGTGAAGGGATAGGTGTTCGATCATTGTATGACTGAAACTCAAACATTTGAAAACTTAGTAACTATATCTCATGGTAATTCAATTTAAAAAATGTAAGAATAAAGAAATAAAAGGCTCAAATCATAGACCTGATAGAAAGACACATGTTTTAGTGTCTTTATAATAGTTTTTGTGTAATACATGATAAATGTGACATTTTACATCATGTGACATTTTATATGAGTCGGAGGAAAGGATAGGCTATTCGATACATGTTGTCATTTCAATTAGCTAAAATTTTGTGGGAAAAGAACCAAGAATAAATAAGTTATAAACTAACTATATATTATACTTATAATAGTTTTTATACTTAAGTTATAAAATAAGAAAAGAATTTTTTTTAATTTCTATACATTTGTTGGTAAGAGATCTTGGACAAGCTCATGACAAAAGTCATATGTTCATGCATATTTTCTTTGTTTTGATATTAAAAAGCAAAGAGTCTAACAGAAACTGATATATTATATATAGAATTGTCTTTATTTTTCATTTATTATAATGTTAACTATGGTCATCTTTGCAAATGGATATGGATGGAAATGGATAATTGTTTATCTTCATTTTTTTCTGTATTTGACAAGTCTTTTTTCCAAATAATTTTTTAATTACAGGGATCTTTAATCAATTTACAATAAAAAATTATTTGTATGTGAAACTATAGTTAAAGGATAATTGGAAGTTATTCGCTTTAACCTTATTAATAGTCTAATAAATAAGGAAGATTAAGTAACTTACTAAAAACTACATAACCACTTAGAAAAAAATTTACACTGAACCCAGTGCTTTAATAAACCCTGCTTTATTTTTTTATCTTTTTGGCTTTTTTAAAGAGAAATCTTATTTTGCATACCTATTATTATTTTAAGAGTACATATTTAAAATTATTCAAAGTATATACTGTCATATCATAACCAACAACATAATGCAAATACTGATATTTTGACCAATCATGACAATGATTATGATTCCTATCTTAAGTCCTTCCATCATATCTCTCCCTTTCTTCTTTTTTCTTTCCTTCCTCCCATCCTTCTTTTCTTTCTTATTGAGGTAATGTTGATTTACAACATTGTGAAAGTTCTAGGTGTACAGTTTAACATCTAGAACTTTCACAATGTTGTAAATCAATGTACAGTTTAACATAATTATATGTTTAACATAATTATATGTTAAACTGTACACCTAGTACTCCATAATTATAGCTATTCTATACCTGTCACCAATATATATTTAGTGATATTACAGTCTGGTTATTTCTTAGATAACACATCCTTTCATATTCTCGGATCTAGCTCTAAATCATACATGTGGCTTAAGGTATAATGGCTGGCACATCATAATGAGAAGTCAACTCTCCTCTATGGGACCTTCCTCAACCACTCCAATACGCACAGCATTTTTTCACACATTTGTGAGGCCAGTCATAAACTGACAATTTACAAGACACATTTATCAGGTGTCAACTTTCCCATTCTTTCCCCACCCACTGACTTCTCTAACTTCTTAATAAAGAATAAACATCTCTCAAAGACAGATAGCCTCCTTGCCTGTCAGATGCAGCTCCTATCACTATAATCCAAGCATTCCACACTCTTTCTTTAATAAAGTAGCCTGATTCTCCAAATCAGTCATACTTTCTCAAACTTTTCTGCTTTTCACATGCTATTCTCGCTCCTGCAATAGCATCCTCTCCTTGGATATTACTCATTTCCAATTTCTCCACTCTAAGGAGTTTTCCCTTCCCTTATTCCTGTACTCTGCTGAATCAAGACCCGCGTCTCTCTCTCCCCACAGTTTCCTAAACATAACACTTACCAAAGTAGAGCTCTATTACCACAACAAAGTAGAGCCATGAGTCTCTCAGAGTAAGACTGACACCTGTTATTAGGTTGCATGATTATCTCTATGTACACCCCTTAACCCCAAACCTGACTATACCTCCAGGAACACGACAGTATTGCTAAGGGCAGATATTCTCTCCAGCTCTTGCTTGTTCTTCTCCATTTCAGCACTCCTGTGCTCCAAATGAGTTTTGATGCCATTAGCCTGGCTCAGGGCAGCTTGCTCCTTCTCTTCTAAGAAGAGCATCACGTCAGCCTGGGCCTTCCTCATTGCAGCAAGGAGTTCCCCAAATTTCTCCTCAGCCACCACTTTCACCTCTGACACAGACACCTGGGGGATTAGTGGAGTAAAGAAGAGAGCAGTGTAACAAGGAACTTGTTAGTGAAGTATCCAACTTTATCAAAGTCCATCATAGAAATACAAACATGAGGGGTGGAGTGATAGTACGGCAGACAGGGCATTTGCTTTGCATGCAGCTGACCCAGGTTCAGTCCCTGGCATCACATGTCGTCTTTTAAGCACCACCAGCAGTAATTCCTGAGTGCAGAGCCAGGAGTAACCCCTGAGCATCTCCAGGTGTGCCCCCCACCCCCAAAGGAAAGAAATACAAACATGAGAAACCTGTAAATTAGGAGCCATTTTCCATTATAAATGGAAACTTTCTGTTTTTTGCTTTTTGGGGTCACACCCAGCTATGCTCAGGGGTTACTCCTGACTCCACACTCAGGAATTACTCCTGACGGTGTTCTGGGGACCATGTGGGATGCTGGGGATTGAACCTGGGTCAGCTGAGTGCAAGGCAAATGCCCTCCCCACTGTGCTATCACTCTAGCCCATAAATGCAAACATTTTACTCCATATGAATACCAAGTTTGTATGAGAGAAATCCAACAAATATCACATGTTAGTGATATCTTATAGAAGTCTTAATGGACCCTGCCAAAATAGAACAATCTTCAAACTCTTCCTCTATAGATACTTTTTTGAAGCATTTTCAGGGGTTTTTCATAAAAAATACTACAAAATATATTATTTTGGATGTGCTTTGGGACAGGGCCTGGGGTTTGGGACAGAAACATCCCAAATATGGTAGTGGAAAGGTGTAATGGTGGTGGGATTGATGTTTTAATATTAAATGAAATCAAATATTATGAACTACCTTATGAAATAAAAAAATTTTAAAGAATACTGGGTTCTTCAAAAAAAGATTTACTCTCAGTAAGTATTTATTTACTCTTTGTTTATTTAGTCTCCTCATTTTTTGATGCGTGAATTATGTTATCTTTAAAATGCCTTCAAGCTCAACAGCCTGAACATAATTTGAGATTCATGAAATAAGTTTACCTACTAAAGAAATGCATGCATTCAATATACATAATAATTATATTTAATTTTTTATACAATTCAGTTACATGAATCAGTATTTCATGCATCTGAGGTGCACGAAATGTCAGTGAAGACACATCTATGTTTGTGTCTCTGCCAGACACAAAATTTTCACTATGTACATAGATAGCCATTTAAATGATCCAATAATGGCATAATGAGCATTTCTATGTAGGATAGAATGCTAAAATAAAAGATAAGATTACTATGACAAATAGTAACAATTTGCATGATTACTTTTGTGTATGTGAGTATTGTTTCACGATGAACTATTTATGAATTCCATCAATCAATATATTTTCCATTTACATCAATCCTAGTTTTAATAGAATTTCTTTTTTCTTTAGTAATTCTTAAGTACTGTTGCTAAAATTTCCCTCTGATAGTGTTTAAATGGGCTGGAGCGATAGCATAGTGGGTAGGGTGTTTGCCTTGCATGCTCGATTCCTCTGTCCCTCTTGGAGAGCCAGGCAAGCTACTGAGAGTATCCTGCCTGCACGGCAGAGCCTGGCAAGCTACCCATGGCATATTTGATATACCAAAAACAGTAATAACAAGTCTCACAATGGAGATGTTACTGGTGCCTGCTCAAACAAATTGATGAACAACAGGTTGACAGCGCTACAGTGTTTTATTTAATCCATTATAAACAATGATTCTTTGAGATATCTTGAAATTGAGGTTCTAATGACAATTTGCTCTATTCTCTTTACTCCTAACCCACAGTTCAGAGTCCAGTCTGCCTGACTCAGTCTGTACTCAGTCTGCACCCACCATTATCCCCACTAAGAGATCTCTCAACTCTTTTCCCAAGACTAAGGACACATTTGCCTGGTCATACAGAACTCCAAAGGGAGCCAAAACAACAGGTCCTCATGGGGCCAAACTACAAGGACATCTGCCTCTGCAAGGAAAGGAGTGAGAAGGGAGAATCAAAGGGTGTGGTTCCAGGATTGTAGAATCCTTGAAATTTAGAGAGAGCTGCAAAGTAGAAAGGGAAAGAAAGGGACAAGGACTTAAGAGGTCGGTATTGGGAAGAGCCTCCCTACGTTCTTATGTGTGTGATAGTTGCTTCATCACCCGTTGGCTTCCCTCAAGTTTGGGGCAGCTGAAAAAAACCAGAGCTACTAATGAATGGGATTAAGAATTGCTGAACATGAGATATTTTTCTCCAAATTCCTTGAACCCAAATGAAGAATAAAATTTAGATAGATGGTGGTTACAGTTTAAGTGCCTGGGATTAATCTCTATATTTCCAAAGCATTCCAGAAGACATCACCTGGAATAAACACATTGACACCATGGGACATATGTATGACATGGCTAATAACTATACCACTAGATAAGGAATTAGACTGCACTCACCCAAGAAGCTTCCCTTTTAAAAATCCATAGTTGACTAGGAAAATGACAGCTTGAATAATGCTGTTTTTCCCTTCCAAAGTCCTAATTCCTACTCTTCTATTTAGCCAAATAAAAAGTGAGCCTCTGAACACTAGATATCTCAACCTTTGATTCCAATAAATAGAGAAGTTCAAATCTAAGTTTACTCACTTTAATTTCTCACTATGTCTCCCCTTTACTTCTCTATTGCTCTTGGCATACTTGGTAACTTGAAAACATGGAGGTAATAATTTTTTTCTTAAAGATCCCTAATGGATAATCTTAGCATGCAGTCAAACCCAGTTCAATACTCAGAACTATGTTGTCTCCTAAGCATCAATGGTTATAGACCCAAGGGTTGCCAAGCACTGCCAGGGGTGACCAGGTAATCCCCAGCACTGGGGGGTCCAAGTTTCTCCACATCTTTAGGCTATTGCATTCAACTACTGTCAGGCTGGCCAAATATCACTGCAAGGGACCCCTAGAGACTGATTGGAAGCTTTAAAAATAAATAAATAAAGATCCTGTCCTAATGCTTGTTGATGAAATGTCTCCTGCAAATATAAAAAGAATCACAATAGATCGTTCAATCACAGTAAAGGTTTATGATAACTTGATATAAGAAATCCAGTCCAGGTACCTCCACCAAGCATTCCTTAACCAAGAGTATCACTATCAATAAGGCATGTCAACCACCATGTTGACAAGAAAAATCAGCCAGAGAAACAGTCTGAGAAACCCAAAGGTATGCATCTGGGACTTGGATGTTCAGGCTGGCCCTTGCTCTTAAGAGGAGGAACCTCAGGACTAGCTGCATAGATAGCTCTCAGCTGGAATAGATGCAGGCAGGAGATAGAGGAGATGGAAAAAGCAGAAAACAGACTCTGGTTCAGAGAAGTGTCTGAATAATGAATACATTATGACCTGAGATCCCTTCCAAGACTTCACAAGGCCACGCACAGTAGCCTTCTGACTTTTTTCCTACTTCTGTTCCCACTCAATCATGAATGAAGACCCCTATGCTGTCTGGTCACTTTCAACTTAAAATAGTAACCTTAATGACAACCACACTCAGCAAGTGATTATTATGTGCCAGGCAGAGCCCTCAGTGCTTTATGTTTATTATTTTATCCAACCCTAAGAGGTTAATACTGTTTGGATCTTCTTGTTCTGGATAAGGAAACCTAGACACGGTTAAAATAAATGATGTGCCAAAAATCACACAGCTTAGGCGCATATGCTGCCTGAGCCCATGTGCTGCTTGTGCCCTCGTGGCCGAGCACATGTGGTGCCCAAGCACAAGTGTCGCCCGCATCTCCCCTCTTGAGATGTGTACTTTCATGCTTTCATACTCTTGTGTCTAAAGCTTGGTTATGTGTAGGGGCTTCCTCCACCCTTGGAGAAGCCTGCGTTCTCTCTTGAGCGTGTTACTCCTACTGTTTTTTTCTTTTCCACTTATCCCTTCCTCCTTCCCTCAGGAACCTCTAAATAAAATCTGTTACTTCAAAAAAAATCACACAGCTTAGGTTATAACTGTCTATAAAATATAGATAGATGGATAAGTGGATACAATTCTTAGTATGCAAAGATGATACTTCTCACTGCCATTGTAAAGGTATTTTGCATTACATTTTAAGCTGTGGCTATTTACTCACTACACCAATAGAGAGAAGCAATTTTTGGAATGTATGGGTATATATGGAAAATAACTATGAACCAGAAATACTAGGTAGTCTTTCTGGTAGTATGAGCTAGAAAGGTTAGATAGTCTGGCGTATCATTGACCTTATCAAGCACCACTTACTCTTCTGGCAATTCTCAATATTTTCTTCTCCCTGCCAGGATATGGGACCAATGAGATTCAAATAAAAAGAACATCTTTCTATGAGGGAAGAAGCTAAGATTATGCATAAACCTTGGCACCACTATTCCCACAAGCTGTTCCAATAAATATCCTTTCTCCTGGACAAAAAATCATATGCTGATGTGAATAATGCTGTTATTACTAGACTATACTTGCTTCTACAATATTATAAAAAAGCAAATGCTTACCAATTTTTAACTTTGAACTAATTCCATAATAAATTCTCAGAGTGAGATTTCTCCATGGTGTAACTTACAATTTTCATTTGCTGAGAAATCCTTGATATAGAGATAGAGCCTCTACCTTGTCCCACAACTTCAGATAGGTTCAGATGAACCTTAAACAATAACTAGGTATCAAGGGATCAAGATCAGACTTACCAAAATAGATTTGTGGTTGGTTTGGAGCCTAGTGATAGCGTTTTCATTCAACTTGAGTTTCCTCTCCAGGTCTAACTGAGTGCACCGAAGTTCAGCCTAAGAAGAGAAAAGGACAATGTTAAGAATGAAGGATCCTGATACACACAGAAGGCACCCAAGAATGCTGGTACTTACATTTATCTATGTTCCATGGAAAGGATAGTTTGCCCTTGCTATCTGCTCATAAAAGTCACCTAGATCACCCAAAATAAAGGCACAAAAGATGAGCTATGAGCCATACCTTTTAAGATTGAACTCAGCACACTGACTACAATGCAGGGAGCACATGTCTTGGACTATATTTGGTTAATATTTCAAGCATTTATATGAATTATTTCATGCCATTATTACCATACTCCCATCAGGTAAATATTATTATCTCCATATTATATATAATAAAATGACATCACCTATACAAGGTCATATAGTTCACTACTGGATTTGAACACAGATTCAAATTCTCTGGTTCCAGAACAGCCTGAAATCAAAGACTAAGAGCTGATGATGGTGGTCCCAGGTTTGTTATTGAGCAGATGGAACTTTAAAAAATCTACTAATGTCTCTATACTACTATTTCTTCACCTCTGAAGGTGATAGATAAAGTATATCTAACTACAAAGTTTGAATAAGATCATGCTTGTTAAAAAGAACTTCACAGAATAGCTAGCACATTTTATGTGCTCCATAAATGTAAATAGTAGTAGTCATTATCTAAGTCATAGACCTAATTGTACCACCATGGATGCTTCCCATTATAAACCTCTTACTCACTTTTAGAGGCAGGCTGAGTTAGTCACCCCAGTTAAGACAAATGTCTGCCTAGGAACCTCAAGGTTGCCTGCTTTGTTTGTCTGTTTGTTTGCTTTTTGGGTCACACCCAGCGATGCTCAGAGGTCACTCCTGGCTCTGCACTCAGAAATTACCCCTGGCCGTGCTCAGGGGACCATATGGGATGCTGAGAATCGAACTTGGGTTGGCCGCATGCAAGGCAAACACCCTACCCGCTGTGCTGTCACTCCAGTCCCAAGGTTGCCTGCTTTGGTCCCTTGCCCAGCTTTACTCTCTTTTCTTGAAATTCTCTTAGGGCTTTCAATCAAGAAATGTGCCAACACATAGTACTTAAGTATTTGTACTGGCACTTTCCTGCTTCTATAAGGGCATGAGCCAGTACAAAAATAAATTGTAGCCTTAACTGCTTTTAATAGCTGTGTCTGCACCTAAAGCTGTGAGTCATGATGCCTAAATAAAATTCACAGGGCATGAATTAAATGTCATGGTTTCACTAAAACATCAGGAAATTTCAGGCCCCCTGTGAGGGGTGACTGCATAGGCAGACTTTCTTCACAAGGACATTCTGCAGAAGACAGGTAACTTTTGCTCTGCTCTGGGGCACTGACTTAGAGCTGCGGGAGCCCCAGTGACTGTCACTCCTCACTCCTGGTAACTGATACCCCAGATTTTGGTGAAGGGAAAGAAGAGGAATGGGAATGGAGGAGACAGATGATATGGCCTACTGGGGTCATGGGATTTTGATCTGTCTTATACATAACTCATTCCAAGGAAGTAGGAGAAACAAAAAGCACCTCGTAGTTTAAAGGTAGTAAAAACAACAGAATCCATCATAACTACAAACAGACTTACAGACTCCTAGACTCACAGGAGACTTTTCCAAGAAGGCAGCCAACCCCAGCTGAATTCAAAACCACAGGGGGATGCTCATAAAGTATCCGTGAGTACTCTCTCGGTACTCTTCACTAATCTCAACTTGCCATAAAAGGAGAAAGTACTGAAAGAGAACCTCTCTGAGTGAATCATCTCAAGGGAAGACACTCCCAATTACCTCAAATGGTGGAGCCACTTAAAAAAACCAATATCTCTGGTTATTCCTGTTTCTAGAATATAATAGCATGTCTTGTTTTAACTTTAGAGTTTCCCATGATGTCAGCCATATATCACAGGCCAGGGTGCATTGTGAAAAAGGAGGAGAGAAAGAAAACTGGACAGAAGCTAGAAAGTTAGAACAATGACTTTGCATTCAGAACATCTGATTTTTTAAAACTGGTATATATAGACAAATATTTAATTGCCTTTTTATATTAAGTACATTTTATTTTATTTTTTATTTGATTCACCTTGAGATACACAGTTCTGTAGTTGTTCAGGTTTTGGTTTCAGTCATATGATGTTCCAACATCTGTCCCTTCACCAGTGTACATTTCCCACCACCAATGTCCCCAGTTTCTCTCCCATCAGCCCCCAATCCCAGCATACTTTTATGGCAGACATTTTCCTTATCTCTCTCTCTCTCTCTCTCTCTCTCTCTCTCTCTCTCTCTCTCACACACACACACACACACACACACACACACACTTTGTCTTTTTCCTTTGCGGCATTATATCTTGCAATAGAGATACTGAAAGATCATCATATATATCATTTTACCTCCTTTCAGCACTCAGATATTGTCCAAAGTAATTGTTTCCAACTATCATTGTCATAATGGTCTCCTCTGTTCTAACTGCCCTCCTCACCCCCCAACTTGTGGCAAGTTTCCAAACATGAACTAGTTCTTCTGGTCATTGTTTCTACTATTCCTGGGTAGTAGCCTCTGAGAACCTCAAGACAGATTTTTTTTCTTGCAGGTCAATAATTTACCACTGTGGACAGCACTCTATCAAAGGGCATGGAGTTCTGCCAGTTTCAATAAAGTAATGAGAAATGTTTGTGAAAGATATGAAGGCCTACCACTTACTGACTGCATGCTCTTTGTCAAATCCTTTAACTTCTATGGGGCAAGACTATGAGAATGTGTTAGCAGACTTGTTCTTGTTACTATCTACAGACAAAATGGCATCTGAAGTTTAGTGTCAGGAGTCAAGTTTGAGACACAAAGGAGATCAGCATAGGGAACAGTAACAAGAAAATTCTAGGCGGCTTCAATTCTTAGTGCTTTTGCCAGATATGGCCATTCTAGAGAACGCATTTGGTGGCACCAGAGTTCTACTTGGATCTTGGCTTCATTCTTCAGCCAGTTTATCACATATATTAGATGCCAGTTATTTTAAATAAAACAGATTTTATCTGAAAATCTCTTAAAAATGAATTGCCTGGTACAATGTTTAAGTGGGGGGAAGGCAGGGTTGTTATATAACACTGAGTGGAAAGAATTCCTCAGAATTTCTAGGAAAAAAATATTTTTCTTGTTAACCTTGAATCATCTGCCTTTTGGTTCCCAACATATAACTAGTAAACAATGCTGCTTAACAGTTCCCCAGAGAAGCACAAATACTTGCATCTGTCAGAAATTTGACTCTTGCTCTACATGGAGACTAGTATGCATGGTCAGCATCCAGCCCTGAACAAATCTGAGGCTGAATATAGCATCCTGTCACTTCTGGACATCAAGCTCTAAAACAGGTTCTAGTTCAGACTTAGCATCAAAGAATCCTGCTCTTGACCTCACTCTCAGGACTTCTCCTTCCTTGAAACTTGTGATTTTATTTCCCAGTCCTTTGCCACTCCTGCTCACTAAGAATAGACAGTGTGGATTCATGCCTAGCCTTTAGAAATATTTATAATAAATATTTAGTAAGCAGAAGAGGAAATAGGAAAGAACCATAGACCAGGAAAATAGGAAATGCCAGAGGATTGCAAATTTGAAAATGCACACACAGACACACACAAAAACATATGCATGCATGCACACATGCATGCACATACACAGTCTTTTTCTGAAGCAGCAAACCTGCAACTCAGAGAAGGTTAAAGAAGTTAGCAGTTAGCAGAGAAGGTTAGGTGCTTTAAAAGTGAGAAGAACAGAGGCTGTGATTTAACACAGTCAAGAGTTAGATGGTCCCCTAAGCACGGCCAGGGGTAATTCCTGAGTGCAGAGCCAGGAGTAACCCCTGTGCATCGCCAGGTGTGACCCAAAAAGCAAAAAAAAAAAAAAAAGAGTTAGGAGTACATGCTTTGTATGTACCATTACACCACATGGTCCTCTATGAATAGCCATGTAGTGCTGGAAGTTTCCAAGCACCTCTCTGTATGGCTTGGATGGTCCCTGGATAAATGGCTCTGAATCGATGGGCCCTGCCGTTGAAACACCAGGTCTGTTTGGATGAGTATAGTAGTTGGGAGCCCCCCCCAAAAAAGGGGGAAAAAAGTGAGAAGACCTCCGGAAATTGGCTGAAGCAAAGAGAAGTGCTGCAGTCCCTGTAAAAGAGAACTGGTTCCCATAAGGAAATCCAAAGACTAGAATAAGTAATCAGAGAACACCCACTTCCCAAAATTCAGAGATTTTTTCCCACTAGCATAGCTAGAGACCAGGTGAGCGTCCAAAAGAAGGTGAGTAAGTTGTGCTGGGCTTTGATGCAATTTCAGCAGCTTTATGGTCTTGTGGCTGACCCTGCCCTTTGCAGTTCCTACACATAACTCAGGCAGACATTGAATAACCATCCCTAATCCTGATCCAAAGTGACCTTCAGCAAAAACCTCCAGCAGGTTTGGGCTAGCCAAAAGGAATGTTGGGCTTCTGGATCTTTTGTTTGTCTAATAACACCTGCAGAATAATCCTGTTGGCAGTTGCAGATACCTCCCCAAGATATCATGTGCTGAGCTGTGGTTTATGGCTCCCTGCAAAAAAATCTTTCACTCCTAAGATTTTATAGAATACCTCGAGTGAGAGTGCATTTATATAATTGTTTTCTAGTGCATTGTTTTCTGAGCTATGAACAAGAACACACAACAGAATCAGCAAGGTCTCTAATACAGACCACACAGCTCTTCATGAATGGACGTTATGATAAACAGCTTGAGCATGGGAGAGATGTATTGTACCCATATCAATGATTGCTTTTTAGTGCCTCTAATTGCCTTGTCCTAATTTTACCTTACATAGTTCTCTCCTAGAGTGTTTATATTTGGGGTCTCTCCCCGCCCATGCCCTATAAAACCTTCCTACAAATATCCCAAGTTTCAATAATGCTCTGGTTTGTACCATATTTAAGATTCATAATATATCAATGCTGTAACAGTATTGAACACCTCAGAAATTTTAAAAACTGGATGAGAAAACCCATGGAAAGCATTAATATCTGGCAATGTTCATGGAAAACAATTTTTCTCAATGGTATGATACTCCTGTGATCTGTTAATAGTGAGCCTCTTATTGGTTATGAAAGTAGGAATAAAGTGGCAGTGTCCCCTCTCTCAACAGGTCACTTCCAAACACTGGAAACTCTGAAAATAGTGGCTTCTAGAGTTAAAACTATAAGCCACGTGCTTCAGGAATATAGAAAGTCCCAAAATAATTCTACTAAAACTGGATAAAAATCACAACTAGAAGAAAAATGTGAAGGAAAAACCCTGCAAGCAACTACTCTTTCCAGAAACCTCTTTCCCTTGCTGTCAGGAACACTGGGCCTGGAAGTTGCCGTGTGTGGGTCTGACAGCCATATGCAGTGCAAATACGGAATAATCAAAAGCAAGAATACAAGGAATTTGAACAATGTCAACCACATTTCTCTGAGAAAAATAAAATGCTCACAGAAAGTAAAAGTATGAGAAATGAATCATATAAAGTTGCAAAATTCATTCCTAAGAACTCTAGGCTATCAAATCTAGGGAAAAGAGAGACTAGTTATTCTTATCCTATGGGAATAAAATGAGACAATGATCTTAATATTTCTCCATTATTTGCAGGACCTCTATTTGATAAGGAAGTTTTGTTTTCCCTAAATTGATATCTCCTTCACATTGTGCATATAGGTAATTTTCAAATTCTGTGAGATCTTTCACTTTTCAATTAAAAAGTGGTGTTTTGTTTTGTTCTTTTGAAAAACAAATTTTGAAATCAGGTTTTACGCTGCTATCTTCTACTGGTCTTTTGTTCAAAGAAAGGGTGGACTCAATCTTGAATTTTAACCAAGGTTTACATTTCATAAATTTCCAGTGAATGTGCCAGATCCAGCCACAGGAACATAACTTCCCTGAGCACTTCCCCCTCCTCCTTCTGCACACCACATGCAGACACACACCAATGACCAAAGGCTATATGAGGAATAGCAGGGAGCCAGCAAGTAAGCACAGAGACAGGGCACTAATACAATGCAGTTGGTACAGGAACAACAGGGATAAAAATGGGACAAGTCACTTCAATTCCAAAAGCCCAGTGAGATATTTTCTCTGGACAAAGCCAGACACTTGGACTAAATTCCTTTCCAAGTGTACTCAGCACAAAGTAAAGACAATACCCTGGTACGTGAACTCACCTCCTTCCTCTCCCAGAGAGACCCCAGTACTTGCCTCCTTGTCTCTTCGAGCAGCATCCAGGGTGATGAAGGTGTGGTCCCTGTGGTCGCCCTGGCTACACTCCTGGCAGATGCACTGCAGATCGGAGCAGCAGAAGGTAACCAGTGGGCTGTGGTGGGTAGAGCAGGTGCGGAGGTCTTGGTCCTTCACCGGCTCAGTCAGCTGATGGCTGTGCAGTTTGCTGTTCTCCTGGTGTGGCCGCAAGTGCTCCTCACAGTAATTTAACATACATGTCAGGCAGGATTTCACTGCCCGCACCCTGCTGTCCCCAAGACAGAAGTCACATAAGATCTCCTCCTCTCTGTCACTGCCAGGATTCCCTTGCTCTGCAGAGCCGCTCTTCCCTTCAGTCTCTCCATGAGGCTCCACAACGGAACCCATGGCCTTTTTTCCTGGGTTCTCTGGCTCAGAGTCTGGGTTGAGAGTGGCCAGAGGGTGAGCAGTGATTCCGAGCAGTGGCCCTGGAACTATGAGATCCAATTCAGCCATCTGGAAGACTCTGCCACCTTAGCTGTCCTTCCTCTGCCCCTTGGCCCAGAATCCTGCAGCTAAAGTCAGACAACAGAGCCACGCCTAGCTGATTGCAGCTGCTGTAAGACTTTAACTGTTTCCTCCCTCCCAAAGGAAGTTCAGTTAGTCATTACTCAGCTCAGGGCTGGGATGCCAGCCAGCTACAGTGACAAGGCAGCTAGATTACTCAGGCTCAGGATGACTGGGCCAGGAATCCTCACCAGAATCAGAACCCTCCTAAGGTCCAGCCCTGGACCTTCTAAGTTATACTTAGAAGTATAACTTCTATACTTATATGAGTCATTTGGACACTATAAGCTCTGACAAAGATCACATATCTGTGGTTGCTCTGAAGAGGATTGGAGATTTCTGAGCTCTGTTGTTAAGTCAGACCTGGTTTGTCCAGGCAAATATTCTTTCTTTTTTTAAAAAAAAATTTTCTTAGTGAATCACCGTGAGGTACATTTACAAACTTATGAACTTCCTTGTTTGCATTTCAGTGATATAATGATCGTTTACCCATCCTTTCACCAGTGCCCATTCTTCACCAATGTTCCCAGTATCCCTCACACCACCCCCACCCCATACCCCACCACCCCACCCTGCCTCTACGGCAGGGCATTCCCTTTGTTCTCTCTCCGTTTGGGTGTTGTAGTTTGCAATAGAGGTATTGAGTAGCCATCATATTCGGTCTATAGTCTACTTTCGGCATGCATCTTTCAACCCAAATGGGTCCTTCAACATCCTCTACTTGATGTTGCCTTTTCTGTCTCAGCTGCGTTTTCCCCAGTATGTGAGGCCAGTTTCCAACCTAGGGGGCAAACCTCTTGATCCTTATCTCTACTACCTTGGGTGTTAGTCGCCCATTCTGTTACTTTATATTCCACAGATGAGTGCAATCTTTCTATGTCTGTCTCTCTCTTTCTGACTCATTTCACTTAACATGATAATTTCCATGTTGATCCACTTATATGCAAATTTCATGACTTTATCTTTTCTAATAGCTGCATAGTATTCCATTGTGTGGATGTACCAAAGTTTCTTTAATCAGTCATCTGTTTTTGGGCACTCCGTTTTTTTCCAGATTTTGGCTATAGTAGACAGTGCTGCAATGAACATACAAATGCAGATGTCTTTTCAACTATACCTTTTTGTCTCTCCGGGATATATTCCCAGGAGTGGTATTGCTGGGTCAAATGAGAGTTCAATTTCTAATTTTTTAAGAATCATCCATACTGTTTTCCAAAAGGGCTGAACTAGGCAGCTTTCCCACCAGCAGTGCAAGAGGGTCCCTTTCTCCCCACATCCTCACCAACACCAGTTGCTTTTGTTCTTTTGGATGTGGGCCAGTCTCTGTGGTGTGAAATGATATCTCATTATTGTTTTAAACTGCATATCCCTGATGATTAGTGATGTGGAGCATTTTCTCATGTGTCTTTTAGCCATTCGGATTTATTCTTTGAGAAAATTTCTGTTCATTTCCACCCCCCATTTTCTGATGAAGTTGGATGTTTTCTTCTTGTAGGGTTCAACCAGTGCCTTGTATATCCTTGATATCACCTGATAAGGGATTGGGTGAATATTCTTTCCCATTCTGTAGACTGTCTTTGTATTCTGGTCACTGTATCTTTTAAAGTGCAGAAACTTCTCAGTTTAAGGTAGTCCCATTTACTTATCTCTATTTCCACTTACTTGGCCAATGGTGTATCACCTTTAGAGATATCTTTAGCTTCAATGTCGTGGTTGGTTTTGCAGACCTTGTCTTCAATATACCTGATGGATTCTGGTCTGATGTTAAGGTCTTTAATCCATTTTGATCTGACTTTTGTGCATGGTGTTAGGTAGAGGTCTGAGCCCATTTTTTTACATGTAGCTGTCCAATTTTGCCAGCACCATTTGTTGAAGAGGCGTTCCTTGCTCCACTTCACATTTCTTGCTCCCTTATCAAAGATTATATGATCATATGTTTGAGGGTGTGTGTCGGGATATTCAACCCTGTTCCATTGGTCTGCGGCTCTGCTTTTGTTCCAGTATCATGCTGTTTTAATTATTACTGCTTTGTAGTAGAGTTTGAGGTTGGGAAAGGTGATGCCTCCTATCTTCTTTTCCCAAAGAATTGCTTTGGTTATTCGTGGGTGCTTATTGTTTCATATAAATTTCAGGAGTGTTTGCTCCATTTCTTTGAAGAATGTCATGTGTATCCTTATAGGGATTGCATTGAATTTGTATGATGCTTTTGGGAGTATTGACATTTTGACAATGTCAATATTCCTATCCATGAGCAGGGGATATGTTTCCATTTCCTCATGTCCTCTTTTATTTGTTGAAGTAGCATTTTGTAGTTTTCTTTGTACAGGTCCTTTACCTCTTTAGTTAAGCTAATTTCAAGGTATTTGATTTTCTGAAGCATAATTGTGAAGGGGATTGCTGTTTTTCATGTTGCTTTCTTCTCTCTGATTATTTGCATATAAGAAGGACATGAACTTTTGGGTATTAATTTTATAGCCTGCAACTTTGCTATACTAGTCTATTGCTTCTAGGAGTTTCTTGGTAGAGGTTTTAGGGTTCTACAAATATAGTATCATGTCATCTGCAAATTGTGAGAGCTTGATTTCTTCCTGTCCTATCTGAATGTCATTTTTATTGCCTAATTTCTATTACAAATAGTTCTAGTACTATATTAAACAGAAGTGGTGAGAGTGGGCATCCATGTCTCATCTCTGATCTTAGAGGGAAAGCTCTTAGTTTGCCCATTGAGGATGATACTAGCCATAGGCTTGTAGTAGCTGGCTTTGACTATATTGAGGAAAGCCCCTTCTATACTCATTTTTGGCGAGAGTTTTTATCATAAACCAGTGCTGGATCTTGTCAAAGGCTTTCTCTGCATTTGTTGATATAATTATATAGATTTTATCTTTTCTTTTGTTGATATGTTGATTGATTTCCAAATGTTAAACCATCCTTGCATCCCTGGGATGAATCCCACTTGGTTGTGGGTGTGTGACCTTTTTGATCAGTTGCTGGATTCTACTTTCTAATATTTTGTTGAGGAACCTTGCATCCATGTTCATCAGGGATATCTGCCTGTAGTTTTCTTTTTTTGTGTGTGTGTATGGTGTCTTTGTTTACTTTTGGTATTAAGGCGATATGTTTGGAACTGTTTGGGAGAGTTTCTGTTTCTTCAATTTCCTGGAAAAGCTTTAGAAGAATTGGTTATATGTTTGGAACTGTTTGGAAGAGTTTCTGTTTCTTCAATTTCCTGGAAAAGCTTTAGAAGAACTGGCAATAGGTCCTCTTTAAATGTTTGGAAGAATTCGCTAGTGAATCCATCTGGCCACCCCGGCTTTTTTGAAGGAGTTTTCTGCTTGCAAGATTGTTTTCAATCCTTTGACTTTGAGTCTGTGTTTGCTCTGACTGTTCAGATGTGTTTCTTTAGGCAACAGAATATTGGGTTTAGTTTCCAAACTCATTTTGCCAATCTGTGTTTCTTATTTGGTGCATTTAGGCCATTGACAGTGAGGGAGATTATTGCCATGGGGTTTTGCGCCATCTTCCTGTAGGGGTTTGTTGTGCTTGCAGGGGTTTTTCTTGTTTTACAGTAGCACCTTTAGTTCTTCTTTTAAGTTTTTTTTGCATCTCTGAAGTTTCTGAACTGTTGTTTATCCATGAAATGGTGTATCATTCCTTTTAGTTTGAGTGAGAATTTAGCCGGATAAAGTATTCTTGGTGAGGCATTCATTTCATTGAGTTTTTTCACTATATCCTACCATTGTCTCTGGGCTTGGAGGGTTTCCTCTGATAAGCATGCTGTAAATCTAAGGGATACTCCTTTGTATGTGATTTCCTTCTTTGACCTTGCTGTTCACAATATTGTGTCTCTATCCGTGGGATCCATCATTCTGACTACAATATATCTTGGAGAACTTTTACTAGGATCTCTTAAAAGAGCTAAAGCTAGCTCTCTTTGGGCTCCTTGGATCTGGATGCCTGCATTCTCCAGCTCTGGGAACTTTTCAGCAATACTTTTAACTGTGGCTTTTTCACTGAGGTTGTCTCCCTGTCCTTCTGGTACTCCAATGATCCTAATGTTGTTCCTCTTGAAATCATCCCCTAGGTCTCTGATTCAGCTTAGAGCTATTTTGAGGTCTTTTCCCATTGCTTGTTGTTGCCTCTAAGCTTCCTGCAGCTCATCTTCAAGCCCACTGATTCTGTCTTCAGCTACAACCATTCTACTATTGAGGGCACCCACTGCGTTTTTAATTTCATCTACAGAATCCTTTATTCGTGACACTTCTTTTTGTAGCTTTTTTAATTTCTGCTCTCATTTCTTCCTATATTTTCTTGGCTGTCTGTTCCATTGTTTCTTTCATGTCCTCCTTTAAGTTATTGGATGTCTGTTGAAACGTTTCTTTGAGTTTATTGAACATTTTCAACATTTCATCTCTGGAATTCTTTATCAGAGAGATCATATTTGTGGGTAATGCTTGTTGAGGCATCTGGACCCTTTTCATCATCTCTCCTTGTCATGAGGATTTTCGCTGTTTCTTCATGTTTTTGAGGTAGTATGGTGGTGCAACTTCCAGTTCAGTATCAGTATTCCCCTCTAGTTGCAAGAAAGTGTTCTGGATGAACTCGGTCGATGGTGGTTACCTTTTCCCTATTCTAGAGTTTCACCTTCCTCTCAGGTTCTCCTCAGCAGCTTATTTGAGGACTCTAGTGAAGCTTCGGAGGATATGTTCTTTAATATTAAACTTGTAGGGACCCTCTGCTCCTAAAGACTATGATCCGAGAGGTCTTCTAACCTCTTTTGGCACCCAGAGCATCTTCTTACAGAAATGCATCTAGACTGTGAGCTGTGCTACAACTCTGTGCTGCCCAGGGATGGATTTTTCCTCTCCACCCTGTTTTTCTGCGTGGAAAATGGCGGCGGAGGCAACATCCATGTGGTGAGAGCCACCTTCTAAGACTCCTAACCCAAAGGTATGAATTTTGCAGTTTTGTGGCTCATAGGCGATCATGGGAAGGGGGCGTTACTGGCACGCCCTCGGCCCAGATAAGATCCAGAGCTGCCGAGCGCGAAACGGACCCTCTGCTTCTAAAGACTATGATCCAAGAAGTCTTCTAACCCATTTTGGCACCCAGAGCGGCTTCTTACAGAAATGCATCTAGAGACTGTGAACTGAGCTAAAATATCAGAAATCCAAAACTCAAGAGCTCATAGAGTCTTCATTCTCAGCAATGAAAAGAAATTATTAAGTGATGCCTTTTCAGCAGGCCTGATTGTTGGGGTAAAATTCCAAACAATAATAGTGAGTTCTCTATTGAAATATTGAATATATTCAAAACATAGAGAGAATAAAGTGAAGATCATTAGCCACTTAGGTGGGGGCTGGGTGGGAGGGGGGTATTTTGGGGTTCTTGGTGGTGGAACATGTGCACTGGTGAAGGGATGGGGGTTCAATCATTATATGACTGAGACTTAAACCTGAGAAAAAAATAAATAATATTAAACTTGTAGAGCTTCTTGTGATGCCAGTATTATGGTGCAATCGGAATATTGGTCTAATGTGCTTGTGATGGCCAGGATATTGTCTCGAGAATTAGGTGATAGAGATGAAGATGTGTGTCCAGAGGTCCAGGAAAGGAGAAAACAACTGTGACCAAGCCACGCCCACTTCTGTGGAGGCTACACCAACTACCGTAAAGTGGGTAGGGTGTTGGCTGGGGGTCATACACTTGGGACAGGAAGCAAAGCCAGGACCCTGGAGAACAGCACACACTGGCGTGTGGGGCGGTGGCCCCGGGAAGCAGAGGTGGGGAGGGCCACAAATTTTCTTAAGGGATTCAAAATGTAAGGATTTTAGTAATAGCCATTCTTTACCAGTCTCCTCAAATTGGACCTAAGGGAGCTAGAAACAAGATACATATATAGTGCGATAGTGCATGCCTACTGGTTGATTAAGGGTACAGGGCCTAAAGCAGAGTTGCTCATTACTGCCAGGAAGGTCATATAGCAGACATGTTGTTTTACTACACATGTGCAAGTGCTAGGAATACCACCTGCCTCTCTGGAGATGAAGTTTATAAAAGGAAACCTAATTGGCTTGCCTTGAATTTGTAGACTGGACATTGTTTAACCTTGAAGTGCCATATGCTAGAGAAGTGGGGAGGAAAGAAGCAGTAGCCCTTTTAATCAGGGAGTTTACCACTTTTCCCTTTACGCACCTCAATCACCCGGGGAAATGCCAGGCATTAAAAATCAAGAAATGAATCCTCTCTGAGTGTCGGCATGGGCCCATGTTATGTTTCAGCGACCCTACAAGGCAGTTGGTAAACCACATCCTGATTCCACTTGTTCTGTCCTGAGTAGGAAATGACCCCTGTCACCTGATTTATCAAGGAGCCAGAGAAATCATGACTGGGATCCAGTAAAGGTAAATCAGTTCTAAATCTTTTCCTGGCCTTCCAGATTCATCACCTTGCCTGAAATAATTTCGGGAGGAAAGAATAATGAAGTTTATTTGGAAAGAAATAGTGACCGTTTTGGGGGGGGGTGGAAATAAAGGAAGGAAAGAGATACATGCTCAAGAGAGGAAAAGGACTTCACCAGAGTGGAAAGAGGCATGTGCCCTGAAGTAAGAAAGTACACATCTCAGTAGAGATGCTTGCAGATTTTCACTTTTTCCTCTGCCAACTTAGTTTATATATGGCTTGTATATGGTTTTTGCAAACTGCCCCACCTTTTTTTGTGAAGGTGGTTGCCAAGAAGAAGCCTTTAAGGCAGTTGATGGTCTTCTTTTGATATTCTTTACTAGAGATTTTGTTCTAGTGTCTTTTCTCCCAGAGGGTCCTGCCAATTTTTCTTGTCAGACTGGGACTGAAATTCAGGTGTTCTGTTTTCTATGATGCTGAGAAACATCTGCCAGCTTTGAGCTTCCTAAGGAGGCTATAAATACAGTTTTCCTGAAGCAGTGACAATAGATAATGGACATTAAGTAAAATAATTTATTATTTTAAAAGGCAACTAAGGGTCAGAGATATAGCTTAAATGGCTGGAATACATGCATAGTATGTGGAGGCCTTGATTTTGACCCTAGATACCACACGATCCCTCAAACATTGCTAGGTGATGCCCCAAGGGCCCTTGTATAATATCTCAGGACCCACAGCAAGAAGAGTATAGCTATGAGTGACTGCAAGATCTTCTAGCACTGCTGGGAGTCCAAGCACCAAAAAACAGAACAAAAGAGAAGAGGAAATAAGATTATGAAGAAAAGACAGACAAAGAGAAACCACAAGGAGAGTCAGCTTGGCTCAATGCCCTTTAACAAACCCCTGAAGCTTAGATGGGGTAACCACCATTCCTTCCACTCCCAAGAAAGATCAAAGGCTCTGAGGCATGTTGGTGGACTAGTTCTGCTTCCAGCACCACATCATTCTGAAAAAGGGACAAGAAGGGAAACAAAGCATGTCTGCTAATGTTGGAAAAAGCACTGAAACCAGTTATATTCCCACCTGGCTGGAGATCTAAAACAGGGAAAAATACAAGAAAAACCATATGTTTGGGACACTTAGAAAACTTAATATTGCTAAAAAGAACTCCTTTTCAGCAATCATAGTATCTATATTCTAATATTGAAAACAAACAGGCAAGGCTGCATAGATTTTTAATCTAGGTCAACTCTGCATTTCTTGTGTTTCTGAAAAGTCTTGGCCAACAACAAGAAATATCATTTAGTTTGATTTAAGCCAAATCCTAAAGAACTTAACCCAAGGATAGAAAGCCATTGGATGTGCAATGCTTGGAAGACATCAGTCTCTGACCTCGGTCTGGTGGGAATAGGGCCCCTCTCCGAGCCTCCTTCCTTTTTTTTTCTTTTGACTGTACAGGCAGAAAACTTCTGCTCACCTGAAAATGATTTTATTTTGCCTTCATTTTTAAAAATTTTTATTTTTTAAATTAAATATTTTTATTTTTTCATTTTTTAAAATTTTAAATGAATCACTGTGAGGTACAGTTATATACTTACAAACTTTTGTGCTTACATTTCTGTCATACAATGATGGAGTACCCATCCCTCCACCAGTGCCCATTCTCCACCACCAGTATCTCTCCTCCCACCCCATCCCCCACCTCACCACGCCTCTGTGGCAAGGTATTCCCTTTTGCTCTCTCTCTCCTTTTGGGTGTTGTGGTTTGCAATATAGGTATTGAGTGGCCATCATGTTTAGTCTGTAGTCTATTTTCAGCTCACATCTCCCATCCCGAGCGGACCCTCTAAGCACCCTTTACTTGGTGGTCCCTTCTCTACCTGAGCTGCCTTTTCCCATATTCCAAGGGAAATGAGGCTGGATTCCAAGCTGTGGATCAATCCTGGTACTCATCTCTTCTATTCCTGGGTGTAAGTCTCACATTCTGTTACTTTATATTACACAAATGAGTGCAATCTTTCTATGTCTGTCCCTCTCTTTCTGACTCATTTCACTTAACATGATACTGTTCATACTGATCCACTTATATGCAAATTTCATGACCATCCTTTCTAACAGCTGCATAGTATTACAGTGTGTAGATGTACCAAAGTTTCTGTAATCAGTCATCTGTTCTTGGGCACTTGGAATCTTTGACAAGGGAGGAAGAAATGTGAAGTGGAGCAAGGAAAGCCTCTTCAACAAATGGTGTTGGCAAAACTGAACGGCTACATGCAAAGAAAGTGCGATCAGACATCTACCTAACACCATGCACAAAACTTAGATCAAAATGGATTAAAGACCTCAACATCAGACCATAATCCATACGGTAAATTGAAAACAAAGTTGGCAAAAGCCTCCACGACAATGAAGCAAAAGATATCTTCAAAGATGACACGCAACTGGCCAAACAAGTAGAAAGAGATAAATAAGTGGGACAATCTTAAACTAAGAAGCTTCTGCACCTCAAAAGATACCGTGACCAGAATAAAAAAAAAACAATCTACAGAATGGGAAAGGATATTCACCCAATACCCAGCTGATAAGGGGCTGATATCAAGGATATACAAGGCACTGGTTGAACTATACAAGAAGAAAACATCCAACCCCATCAGAAAATGGGGCAAAGAAATGAACAGAAACTTTCTCAAAAAAGAAATATGAATGGCCAAAGGCACATGAAAAAATGTTCTTCATCACTAATCATCAGGGAGATGCAGATCAAAACAACAATATCATCTCACACCACAGAGACTGGCCCACATCCAAAAGAACAAAAGCAACTGGTGTTGGAGAGGATGTGGGGAGAGAGGGACCCTCCTTCACTGCTGGTAGAAATGCCAACTGGTTCAACCCTTTTGGAAAACCGTATGGATGCTTCTCAAAAAATTAGAAATTGAGCTCCCATTTGACCCAGGATTTTACCACCTCTGGGAATATACCCCGGAGATGCAGAAAAGTATAGTCGAAATGACATCTGCACTTATATGCTCATTGCAGAACTGTTTACAATAGCCTCCTTTCTTTCTATTCCATTAGTTTTCCATAAGAATATATCTGAAGAAAAATTGGTGGGAGGGGGAAACAACAACACTTCTATGAGACACAGAAGTTGGGGTCTAGAAATCCTGAAATATCCTCAGGCTCTTTGTTTCCAACTATAATGTATCTCCACATCCAGCCCCTCTGTAGGTGCATTCTGTCTCATCCCTGGGTCATAGGTTATGGGCCAAAATGTCACCTTGCCCCAAGATCTATACACTGAAGTTCTAACTTTCAGTATGGAGATAATATGTAAACTAAACTAGGCCCTTTACCTCAATTTGTAAAAATCCCAAAGAAACCCAATTTGTAAAAATCTTAATGTTGCAAACAGAGAGATAGGGGGCCCAGGTAATGTGTACTGGGAAAAAAATACTGTCTGCAACCTAAATTGGTCCAAAGTCACGAAGGCCTTCCATACAATTCTCTCTTAATCAGAATTTCTGTACTCAAGAAGAAAAGGCTCCACAAGATGTTCAGGACAGGTCTATCCAAGAATTGTCACCCTAAATGGTTTCTTTTAAGATGAACTTAACAAGTTCCTGTAGGGACCCATTTTACCTTACTGATCTTATCCTGTCACTATTTGTTTATCACTAGCTAACCCCATGCCACACCTAGCAAAGGTTGCCACTCCTAATCTTACTGATCTTATCCTATCAGCATTTGTTTATTACTAGCTAAAGCCCGTGCCACACCCTGCATTTCTATTGGGGGTCCCGCGTGCATACTATACCACCTCCTCGCAGCAGGGAGGTATAAAATACTGTAACTGCCATAGAATAAATGCCTTTTCTCCCTCCTTCGGGCTCTGTGTCTGTTCATTCAGCTGTGTCCCCTTCTCAGCCCCACGAAGGGTTCTCCCTGCTGAACAGAACGAGACCTCCACATCGACTTCTACAAGTTCCTGAAAACTTACAAGAAACTTTTACCTTAACCAGCTTGAATAATAAAAACTGGAAATACTACCCAGAATTAGAATTCTTGATTGTTAATAACTATTTTATCAGATATAGCTATCTGTATAGCATGGCAAGCATCTAACTACAGAACATTTGGTCATCATATGAGGCATCCTCTGCTCAACATATAAATGCTCCAACCCTATCTCTGAAGCCCAGGTAACTATCATACCCACTAACTCTGAATATATACTCTCATTTGCCTCATTTAATTTATAATCCATATATATTTTCCATATGTATGTAAATAAATTTGCTTCTTTTTCTTACTAATCAGCCTCATGTTACTTTGATTGCTTGACCAGTCAAAGAAGAAGTCAGAGGAGTTAGGGAGATTTCCTCACCCCTACTTCCATAAAAGAAGAACATTGGCCTAAAGTCAGGACTAACAAAACTTCAAGGTTTAGCTCTCTAAGGTATAAGCTGAATTTGCATTCATGTCGGAGTTTATTAAGTAAAGGTACTGTGTTCAAGTCATGGTATTTGGTGTGGGCATGGTACTGGAGAATAGTGGTCTTCTAGAGACTGGCTTCTAATCTGAAACCACAGAAATTGCTGTATCTTCTAGTGACACTGTATTGTCTAATTTTCAAGCAGAGTCTTGAAAAAGACTGTTAGATCCCAGTGCAGATCCTACATCTAGAAATTACACCATCCTTGTCCTTTCATAAATCCTCCTATTCAACACTTCAGCAACAGATATTGAAGTTAACATTGATAACTTCTTAAAGTCTAATTCCCTTATGAACCAAAGACCCCATAACCACCACTATTTGTTTCCTGCAGCTATACCCCAGGACATCCCCATATTCTCTCTCCTCTGGAAATTCCCTTGGTCTTATTGCCTAAACTGAATCTGAAATTTCCCCAAAGGAAATTGTCTGTTCTTCCTAGAGAAGACTGTTCTTCCAATCTCTCAAATGGTGCTGTGCCTTCCTTCGTTCACTACACACATACCTATGTGCCAATGGAGGTTGGGAATCCTAAACCTGAAAACAAAGCATCCTTCAGACTGTCACATCCACCAACCCTCTTGTCAAATCAGCTTTCCTAATACTCATGGGGCCTCAATACCATCCTTTCCTCTGGCTCCAGTTCTCTTCTACCTATCTCTGGTCATGTCCCTGACCCATGGAATACTGAAGCCTTCAGATTGCAATACCCCTCCCCATCACAGCTCTCATCAGAACCTTTACTTCTGGGGGCTTCAACCACTCACCTGGTGGCTACAACTGGACTTTTTAAACATGGTAAAATAAACATTATATAAAATTTTCCACCTCAAACATTCTTTATTTGGGGGAATCCAATCAGGTAATGCTGAGGGATCACTCATGATGGTGCTGGGGGTACTATATGTGTTGCCAGGGCTATAACAGGGGCCTGTCACATGCAATTGACATAACTACTATACTATCTCTCCAATTCCCATCCCAAACATTTTGAGTTTATAGTTCAGTGGGCTTAATAATACAGTAGCTTCAAGTACTTCACATTGTTGTCCACATCACCACTATCCAGGCATAGAATTCCTCACCTTACACAACTTAAAATCTGTCCGCATTAAATCCTAGCTCCCCCTCCTCTTCCCACTTCCTCACTCTCAGCCTCTAAACCTACTCTTACTTTCTGTCTCTAAGAATTTAGCGATGCTAAGTACCTCATATATTTGAAATTATACATCTTTGTCTTTTGGTGACAGGCTTATTTCACTTAATGTAATATCCTGAAGGTTCAATCATGTTGTAGCATGGGAGAAAAGTGACTTAGGCTTCTCAAGCTTCTAATCCACTATTCACCACCATTTCCTATCACATTTTTCTTCCTGTCTTCACTTTCCTCTTAATTCTTCACATACTATGAATACTTATAATCACACTTCTCTACTAGCAGCCACTCAACTTTCTTACCATTTCTTACCATCATCACACTCCCCTAAAAATCTCAGAGTGCCAAATTATGCCACAATTCATCTTCCCTGTGCCTACAACTAATAGCATAGATTATTAAAGCAAAAAATTCCTTCCTACACACACAAGTGCCATTATATACTCAATATGACTACATTTTAGTGATCCCACAACAATACAAAGCCATAGGGAAGTATTTCTCTAGGAAGACCTCTTTCTCCTCCACCTCAAACCTCTTCCTTTTAACCTCTTCCACTCTACAGAGGATTTTTGGTTCATGTTTTCCTGTGGTGAAAGAAGACACAATTGTTAGCTCCCTAGTTCCTTTGACCAGATCTATGAAAATCCCAGCATTTGTAGTCACTTCCTTACCTTCCCTTTGTGTGCAATGAAAGCAGTTTCCCTAGATCTGTCCAGCCTAACCTGTGCTCCTTTCTGCTGGAGTCTCCCTTAACTTATATCAGGGACTTCTCCTTTTGGCTCATGCTCTTTCTCACACTTTTATTCTATTTCTCTCCATTAAATCTCCCTAAATATATAAATATATTCCAGAATCTTCCAATTTAAAAATAAAGGCAAAATTTTTCTGACCCGACAAACCTGTCCAACTCATACCCACAGGTTTCACTCCACTCTGCAAAGCCTACTCCTATCCATTCACCTTGTTATTCTGTTTTTCACTTCATTGACACTGTGTATTTTTTCCATTTTAGGAATTAAAATCTTACCTTTTATAAAAGTAGTATGTTGAGACTGGCAGTGGAGTTACCTTGAAAGAGTTCCATCTAGGAAAATCATTGTTATTAAAGATGTTTTAATTCACTGTATCTCTGTATCACTGTAATCCATTGTTCATCAATTTACTTGAGCAGGTGCCAATAATGTCCCCATTTGTCCCAGCCCTCAGATTTTAGCAGCCTCTCCTTACTCTTCTTTACCAATGATTAGAGGCTCTTTCAGGGTCAAGGGAATGAGACCTGTTATTGTTACTGTTTTTGGCATACCGAATACTCCACGGGGAGCTTGCCAGGCTCTCCTGTGTGGGCAGATATTCTTGGTAGCTTGCCGGGCTCTCCAAGAGGCATATATATATATATATGTATGCATATATGTTCCCTCTATTATTTTATAGAAAATGGGTAAGGAGTGTCTTATGGTGTGTCGTGTGACCACTTTGCAGCCACGCAGTCCAGGAATATTTTCGCTCATGGGTGAGGCTTGGCCCAAGCATGTGGAAAGCAGCCTGGAATGTGGCATCAGTTGGGTAGTGGAGGTCGACTGCTGGGGCTGGGTCCCTTGGGGTGGGACGAACTCTCATCCACCCCTCTCTGGGGCACCCCAAGTGAAGACAACCTAGTGACGGTCCGTTGGCATGGTTATGAGAGCCTTATTTTGTGCTCCCTTCCGGGGAAAAGCATTCCCAGTGTGCTGCACATGCCTTCTTTTAGCAAATACAAGGACCCCACATACTGTTCAAAACATGAGACTGTAACATCCCATAGGGTGTGTATTTCTGCTGTTGGATGGAGAGAACTAGCCAGAACCAGCTTCAGTTGTATCTTCAGCTATGGACTTAAATACACAATGTCACTTCCTCCCTAAGCCACAGAAAATCTAGTTCTGGACTGTTCCCCAGCAGTTTTTGTTTGCCAATGATCTATGGCTACTGTGTACTCTTCACCTCCTCTTGAATTGCTGCTAATTCTGAGAGCCATCTACTCTCAGAAGGCCCTCAAAACTAGCAGCTGAGACAACCAGAAACCCATGGTATGAGGAGAGTTTAATATCCTAGAAATGAAGAACTGGGGAATTTGCCAACAGTCTCCCATGACTTTTAAAAGTTTCCCAAGGTCATAAAATTGTGTGTGGTACATAGCACATTCACTGAACTGTGTGCTCTGCTCTGTTGAATCTCTATGTCAACATCCATAACAGATAATCTAAGAACTATGGCATTATAAAACCCAAAGTAATAGCACAAATTAAAGTCTAACTGTCTTTGTGGATGGATCAAATAGGCAAAGTAGGACAAAATAACCAATATGTTAAAAATTAAATAAATCTTTTTATATAAAAAACAAATATACACTCTTGCCCCTGAGGAAAATATACTTTCATCTTAAAGGCCCAAAGCCAAGTGTTTGCTTTGGCACTACCTATTCTCTGGAACTTGGAGAGTAGCCTTCATTCAAAATGGCATGTAGAAACTTGAAATATGCAGGATACCACACATTCCAAAGAACCACATTCACAGTATAGCTTTACTCCTTATTTTTTCACAGAGGACAGAATTAGCTAATGCCAGTGAGCCTAGTCTTGCTGGTGTGATCACACCAGTAGGCTGAAAGAAGTACCAGTTGACAAGACAACTGGTGAGAGTGTGAGGAACCCCACTTGTGGAATAGGGAATATCCAGGTGTTCAGAACATGACAACAGCTGTTTTCAGGGCACATCTGTTTATAAGATCGCAGTGAAGAATTTACTAATGAGGCAGAGTATCAGCATTAGAAAAACCCTTAGAAAGTCATCCCCTCCTTCCTGCTTCTTCCAACATTTATAAATAAAATTGGATTAAAAAGACAAGCATGTGAAGTCAAATAAATAAAAGGATTTGACATGGATGGTGAAATAAGAGGAGCCATAGCACACATTGACTACATAAATTCATGACCACCAAAGCAGGCAGAGTGAGGAGTGGGCAGTGGGTTGCACACACCAGCTGTTGTTGTCACAAGGAGTTATAATATGTGTAACATATTATGTGTAACATAAAGCATTTCCCACTATCTATGGGTGGTCATGAGTATCTGTATGGCACTAAAGGCTACTTTTAATCTTTTTCCCCAATTTAATAAATTTTTATAGAGGTGCTCACAATAATTCATTACATTCAATATTCCAACATCAATTCCACCACCATAACCCCTTCCCAACAACCATTATTTTGAATTTTTCTACCATCACCCAAGCCTGCCCCCAAAGCAGGTCTTAAATAATTTGTTTTGTATGGACTTGTTATGAATAATGTGTTAAAAATAATCCAAAAAACTTTCCTTAGAGGAAAATATGTTAAGATTGTTGTATCTCAAGACCCTGTATAAGAGATTACTAACATGTTGTTACATGTTGAGCCTTGATGCTAAATTTATTAATTTATTTTTGGATTGAGAGCAATTGCCTTCTACCTCAACCCCATCAAATATAGTATGCTACTTTTGGTACATCAGTGGAGTCAAGTATGAAATCTGTCATGACCATGAGCTCCAGGGATTCTAAATTTTTTTTTTTTGGTTTTTGGGTCACACCTGGCGATGCACAGGGGTTACTCCTGGCTCTGCACTCAGGAATTACTCCTGGCGGTGCTCAGGGGACCATATGGGGTGCTGGGATTTGAACCTGGGTCGGCCGCGTCAAGGCAAACGCCCTACCCGCTGTGCTATCACTCCAGCCCCCAGGGATTCTAAAATTTCAAATACGGTGATACAACTGGAGATGACTCTGGGGTCTGGAAGCACCTTTGCAGTTTGTTGCTCTCTTCCAAGTTTTCATTTGTCAGTCTCTGGATAACGGCCATTAATGAGCTTGTACGGCACCAGAGGCAGTTCATGGGCATGACCACCAGGCTTCTGGAAAGACAGAGCAATGCAGGGAGGTCACCCATTCTGAACTCCATGAGTGCCTGGAGATTTTGTTAATAAAAGCCACATACCTGAGTTTGTCAGGAGTTTCAGTCTCATGTGTGAGGGGCCTCATCCCAAGCCTGTGGAGATCGGCTGTGAGCATGACGGTAATTGGGTTCTGGAGGTTTTTAGCTTCTGGGGCTCTACTGGGACTAGTGCTGAACTCACCCAACTCCCTCCAGGGTCCCAGAAATGAGTTCAAGGCTATGTTTAATCTAAACATGACTTAAAAATTATCCAAAACCAAGAAAACACTCCAGACACCCAAAGGTGGATACACAGTTATCCAGAGATGAGAGACAAAATAGATATCTGAGCTGCTGAGAGAGGTTGGGACTCAACCCAAGGTCATTTCTGTGAAGTAAATACATAAAATGAATCCTGGTACCATGGAAAGTAGAGACAGACTCTCCACAGAGTGAAGAAAGAGTTCAGGAGGCAGAAGGAATGCTACAAGAAGCCAAAATTTACCAAACTTTTTAGAGACTTCCTTTATAACTTCAGGCAAAGTAAAATCAGACCATTAGCTGGTATAGATAGAGCAAGTAGTAAAATCAAAACACTTCAACACATCTCTGCATATTGAGTTTGATGAAACTCAAAGGAGTGCTGGTGACATATACTATTGACATGAGTGGACTCTCACAAAAACCCAGAGGTAGTTTTACTGTCTCCATTTACCAGATAAAGAGACTAAGACTTACTGGGTTTAAATAACCTTCCAAAGGCATTGGATCCTAAAACCAGTTGAAATTTTTTAAAAATTTATTTTATTGAATCACTGTGAGATAGTTACAAGCCTTCATGTCTGGGTTATAATCTCACAATGATCAAACACCCATCCCTCCACCAGTGCACGTTCCCCACCACCAATATCCCGGTTATACCCCCCTTTCCCACCCTCCCCCTGCTTCCATGGCAGACAATATTCCCCATATTCTCTCTCTCTACTTTTGGGCACTATGGTTTGCAACACAGACACTGAGAGGTCTTTTTTTTTAATGTTTGTTTTATTACCTACTTTTGGCATGCATCTCCCATCCCAACTGGTTCCTCCAGCCATCATTTTCTTAGTGATCCCTTCTCTTTTCCATCTGTCTTCTCCCCTCCTCTCATGAAGCAGTCTTCCAGCTATGGTACAATCCTCCTGGCCCTTATATCTACTGTCCTTGGGTGTCAGCCTCATGTGATGTTATTTTAGATTCCACAAATAAGTGCAGTCCTTCTATGTCTGTCCCTCTCTTTCTGACTCATTTCACCTAGCATGATACTCTCCATATCTATCCATTTATAAGCAAATTTCATGACTTCATCTCTCCAAACAGCTGCATAGTATTCCATTGTGTAGATATACCAAATATTTTTTTAGCCAGTCATCTGTTTTAGGGCACTTGGGTTGTTTCCATATTTTGGCTTTTGTAAACAGGGCTGCAATGAATATATAGGTACAGATGTCATTTCTACTGTGCTTTTTTGCATCCTTGGGATATATTCCCAGAAGTGATATTGCAGGCTTATATGGAAACTCAATTTTTAGTTTTTGAAGGACTGTCCATATTGTTTTCCAGAAAGGCTGGACCAGTTGAAGTTCCCACCAACAGTGAAAGAGCATCCTTTTTTCCTCACATCCACGCCAGCACTGGTTGCTTTTGTTCTTTTGAATGTGTGCCAGTCTCTGTGGTGTGAGATGATATCTCATTGTTGTTTTGATTTGCATCTCCCTGATGACTAGCGATATGGAGAATTTTTTGATGTGCCTTTTGGCCATTTGTATTTCTTTTTTGAGGAAACTTCTGTTTATTTCTTCTCTCCATTTTTTGATGGGGTTGGAGGTTTTTTCTTATACAGTTCTACTAGTGGATTGTATATCCTGGATATTAATCCTTTATCAGATGGATATTGGGTAAATATTCTTTCCCATTCTGTGGGCTCTTTCTGAATTTTGGTCACTGTTTCTTTTGAAGTGCAGAAGTTTCTTAGTTTGATGTAGTCCCATTTGTTTATGTGTGCTTCTACTTGCCTGGTCAGTGCTGTTTCATCCTTAAAGATGCTTTTAGCTTCAATGTCATGGAGAGTTCTGCCTACATTTTCTTCTATGAACCTTATAGATTCATGTCTGATATTGAGGTCTTTAATCCACTTTGATCTGACTTTTGTGCCTGGCATTAGACATAGGTCAGAGTTCATTTTTTTGCAGATAGCTATCCAGTTTTCCCAGCACCACTTGTTGAAGAGGTTTTCCTTGTTCCACTTTGCATTTCTTGCTCCTTTGTCAAAGATTAAGTAGCCATATATTTGGGGGTCTGTGACAGGATATTCAACTCTGTTCCATTGATCTGCAGGTACGTTTTTGTGGAGTTCGAAGTGGAGGTCTCATCCTGTTCAGCAGGGAGAACCCTTCGTGGGCTGAGAAAGGGACGCAGCCGAATGAACAAATGCAGAGCCCAGAGGAGGGAGAAAAGGAGTTTATTCTATGGCAGTTACAGTTTTTATAACTCCCTACTGGGAGGAGGTAGTATAGTATGCATGCCGGGACCCCCAATAGAAATGCAGGGTGTGGGTGGCATGGGCGTTAGCTAGTGATAAACAAATGGTGATAGAATAAGATCAGTAAGATCAGGAGTGGCAACCTTTGCTAGGTGTGGCATGGGCGTCAGCTAGTGATAAACAAATGGTGATAGAATAAGATCAGTAAGGTAAAATGGCTCCCTAAATGTTTTTATCCCAATACTATGCTGTTTTAATTACTACTGCTTTGTAGTAGAGTTTGAAGTTGGGGAAGGTGATGCCACCCATCTTCTTTTTTCCAAGGATTGCTTTAGCTATTCATGGGGATTTATTGTTCCATATGAATTTCAGGAGTGTCTTGTCTATTTCTTTGAAAAATGTCATGAATATCCTGACAGGCACCGCATTAAATTTGTATAGTGCTTTGGGCAGTATTGCCATTTTGATAATGTTAATTCTCCCTATCCATGATCAGAGGATGTGTCTCCATTTCCTAGTGTCCTCTTTTATTTTTTGAAGTAGTGTTTTGTAATTTTGTAATTTTCCTTGTATAGGTCCTTTACCAGCTGAAATTTAAACTCAGAAAACTGGCTCAATCAGACAGAACACTCTTGTGTTTTCTTTGAGACAGCCTTTGCCACACTTTGTGTTTATTGCTCCCTGACAATCTTGAAATCTGTTCCTTCTACTTTGTTTTTAATTCTAGAGCCAAAAAACTGGCACTCTTTCCAAGGATTCTTTATGTCCAGGAGCAGAGAATAATGGGTTGTTAAATCTGTATATAATATACTCTCTGCCTCATGGAAGTTCCGCTCCTAGAGGAAGACTTGGCTTCAGGAAACACAGACTACTTTATTCTTAGTTTTCTTTCCCCTAATACACTCACTGGCTCAAATGTTCTTGATTTCAACCACATTTTTCAAAACAGATGGTTAAAGAATATTTTATTTTTGTAGCCCTGGTGGGAAAAAGAGGTACAATATCTGCATATGCACTTCCTGGGATTTGGGTAAACACTCATCCAAAACATGTGTGAACTAAATAAATCAACAGAGTTCCCAAAGAAGACATCAGTCTTAATCCTTCAAGAGATAGAATTAATCATTATCATGCCAAGAACATTTGTTTGCTTGTTTGGGTTGTGGGGAAGACTACACCAATAGTGCTTGAAGGGTATTGCTGACTCTGTGAGCAGGGGTGACCCTTAGTTGTGCTCAAGTGCTATGAGGTGCTCGGGATTGAATTGAGGTAGGATGCAAGCCAGGCAAGATTCTTAACCTATTCTTAACTTTTCTCCAGCATTTTCAAGAACACATTAGAAGGAAGGACCAGGCCTACCTGAAAAGAGCATTTTCTTCTTTGGCCCAGGAAAGTCAACATCAAGATATAATTGTAATCCCTGCCTGCTGCCCAAGGCCCGCCTCTCCCCGGCCAGGTGTGTAAGCCAGGTGTGTAAGTGCGCTGTGCACCCGCCTGTGCGGCCCCTCTCGCCACTGGACCCACCCGCTGATCGCCCCGCCCGGGCACTCATCATCCTCTCCTCCGCCAGGTGTGAATGCACGCCACACCACATCCCAAAAGGTTACTGGGGGCATGGCCTGTATCTCAAGGGGCGTGGCTTTAAAAGGAGGCATGGCCTCCTGCCGAGTTATTTCAAGCTGCACAAACACTTCCTAAAGAGAACATAGCCTTAAGCCTTCATGAGAAACCCCACATAAAATAGGAGGAGAGCCTGAGAGTAAGGAAGTATCCTAGAATAGTAACAAAGCTATCATCATCAACTTAGCTCATCCAGAATCCTTTCTAGAGCGAAAGGAACTAGGGATAGACAACTACAAAGTGTCAACTCTATATTTCCATAACAATATGAAGAAACAGCGAAAATCCCCTCCACGAAGAGAGAATGAAGAAAAGATTCCAGAAGCCTCAGCAGGGGTTACCCACATATACAACCTCTCAGACAAAGAATTCAGAGAGGAAATCATGAAGAGGTTTGATGTACTCAAAGCAACCATGGAACAGACATCCAATAAATTAAGGGAGGATATGAATGAAGCATTGGAATGGTCCACCAAAAAATGCAGGAAGAAATGAGAGCAGAAATCACAAAGCTACTAACAGAAGTCACACAAATAAAGGAATCGGTAGATGAATTAAAAATCTCAGTAGGTCCACTCAACAGTAGAATGGCTACAGCCGAAGACAGAATCAGTGAGCTTGAAGATTAGCTGCAGAAAGCTTACAGACAACAATAAATAATGGCAAAAGACTTCAAAATGGCTATAGAGCGAATCCTTGGGAATGACTTCAAGAGGAACAACATAGGAATCATTGGAGTACCAGAAGCACAGAGAAATAACCCCAATGAAAAAACACAGTTAAAGACATCATTGCTAAGAAATTCCCAGAGCTGGAGAGGCAGGCATCAAAATCGAAGGAGCCCGAAGACTACCAGCAAAAAGAGACCCAAATAAAAAGACTCCAAGGCATATCATAGTCAGAATGATGGATGCTGTGGATAGAGACACAATACTGCAAGCAGCAAGGTCAAAGAAGGAAATCACATACAAAGGAGCACCCCTTAGATTTACAGCAGACCTATCAGAGGAAACCCTCCAATCCCGAAGACAATGGTGGGACATAGTGAAAAAACTCAATGAAATGAACACTTCACCAAGAATACTTTATCCGGCTAAACTCTCACTCAAACTCGAAGGAACCATACACTACTTCATGGATAAACAACAGCTCAGGAACTTCATAAACTCAAAACCAAACTTAAAAGTAGGACTAAAGAAGCTATTGTAAGTCAAGTAAGAACCCCACAAGAACAACAAATCCCACAGAAAGATGACACAAAACCCCATGACAATAATCTCTCTCAATGTCAATGGCCTAAATGCACCAATTAAAAGACACAGAGTGGCAAAATGGATTCAGAAACAAAACCCAACATTATGCTGTCTACAAGAAACACACCTGAACAGTCAGAGCAAACACAGACTAAAAGTGAAAGGATGGAAAACAATCCTGCAAGCAAACAACTCTCTCAAAAAAGCTGGGGTGGCCATACTAGTATCTGTCAACATAGATTTCAGGTTGAAAAAGATTAGAAGGGACAGAGAAGGTCACTTTCTATTTATCAAGGGATATGTACAACAGGAAGAAATCACACTCTTTTTTTTTTTTTTTTTTGCTTTTTGGGTCACACCCGGCAATGCACAGGGGTCATTCCTGGCTCATGCACTCAGGAATTACCCCTGGCGGTGCTCAGGGGGACCATATGGGATGCTGGGATTCGAACCCGGGTCGGCCGCGTGCAAGGCAAACGCCCTACCCGCTGTGCTATCTCTCCAGCCCCAGAAATCACACTCTTAAATGTACATGCACCAAATGAGTGACTGGCTAAATGCTTAAAACAACTCCTAACATACTTTAAGGAGGACATTGCTTAATAGTTGTCGGAGACTTCAACACCACCTTATCACCTCTGGAAAGATCAACAAGAATAAAACTCAGCAAGGAAATACTGACTCTGAAGGAAGAAGTAGAAGAGAGAGGCCTAATAGACCTATACAGGGCTTTACACTCCAAAAAGAAAGAATACATATTCTTTTCCAGTGCACACGGAACATTTTCCAAAATAGACCATGTACTGGGCCACAAAACATACCTCAATAGAATTGAAAAAATAGAAATTATATCAACTATCTTCTCAGACCACAATGGGCTGAAGATAGAAGCTAATCACACACAGACCCAGAGAACCAAAGCAAACACCTGGAAATTAAACAGTTCAGTGTTGAACAATGAGTGAGTCACGAAGAAAATCAAGGAAGAAATCAAAAGGTACCTCGAAACAAATGAGAATAAAGACACGAGCTACCAAAACCTATGGGACTCAGCTAAAGCTGTGTTAAGGGGAAAATGTTTAGCTCTGCAAGCATTCCTCAGGAAGGAAGGGCCTACATAGATAGCTTGACAGCTCAAGGCCTTAGAAAAGGACCAGAAAAAGGAACCCAAACCAGACCGAAGGAAAGAAATAATAAAAATTACAGCAGAAATTAACGACATGGAAACCCAGAAAACAAGCTGAAAGGTCAATGAAGCCAAGAGCTGGTTCTTTGAGAAAATAAACAAGATTGATAAACCACTAGCAAGACTCACAAAGAAAGAGAGAGAGAACCCTAATAAACTGAATCAGGAATGAAAAGGGGACATCAAAACAGAAACCAATGAAATTCAAAAGAATATCAGAGACTACTTTGAAAGTCTGTATGCCACGAATCAAGAGAACCTAAAAGAAATGGATGAATTCCTTGACTCCTACAATCTCCCAAGACTGAACCAAAAAGACTTGGAATACCTGAATAGACTCATTAATATCAAGGAAATTGAAACTGTAATCAAAATTCTCCCCCAAAACAAAAGCCCAGCCCCAGATGGATTCACTGGTGAATTCTTCCAAACACTGGCGAATTCTTTAAAGAAGACCTGTGGCCAGTTCTCCTCAAGCTTTTCCAGGAAATTGAAAAAACACTAACTCTCCCAAACAGTTTCTATAAAGCACATATCTCCCTAATACCAAATGCAAACAAAGACAGCACTAAGAAAGAAAATTATAGACCAATATCCCTGATGAACACCGATGCGAAGATCCTCAACAAATTATTAGCAAATAGGTTCCAGCAACTCATCAAAAAGATCATACACTATGACCAAGTGGAATTCATCCCAGGGATGCAAGGATGGTTTAACATTCGGAAATCAATCAACATAATCCATCATATCAACAAAAGTAAAGATAAAAACCATATGATCATATCAATAGATGCAGAGAAAGCATTCGACAAGATCCAACATCCGTTCATGATGAAAACCTGTTGGATATCATTGGTTTGTCCTTTCCCCCTTGCCACTAGGAGCTTAGGTTTATCAGTCACACCCATCAAAGTGCTCCCAAGTCACTCCCATTCCTTTGTTCATCTGTAACCATTTCTATCAGCTTATCGGCTCTTCCCTTAATCAAACTCTGTTAATTGGTAAGGTCAGAACTTCCTAGGACACTGAATATTATAACATTGCCTTTCTCTCCTCTTTATGCCTTTTGAATAATTTACTTTAAAGCTATGTCTTTTTTGTATAGACACAAGAAGACAATATTATGTTTTTATAACTTAAGACTTAATTGGCCTTCTTCCTTCCTTCACCTGCCTCGTCGCCGCCTGCGCGCCCTTTCTTTTTATTTTTATTTTTATACAAAAACCCTCACCAAAATGGGTTTTGGAGCAACTATCCTCAAGATAGTCAAAGCCATTAACCACAAGCCTACGGCAAGCATTATCCTCAATGGGGAAAAACTAAGGGCCTTTCCTCTAACATCAGGGACAAGAAAAGGATGCCCACTCTCACCACTTCTGTTCAATATAGTACTGGAAGTACTTGCGATAGCTGTTAGGCAAGAAAAAGATATCAAGGGCATCCAGATAGGAAAGAAAGAAATCAAACTCTCTCTATTTGCAGACGATAAGATACTATATCTACAGAAGCCTAAAGCCTCTACTAAGAAAGTCTTAGAAACAATAGGCTTGTACAGTAAATTGCAGTATAAAATCAATTTTGTGCATAAATTGTTGTATAAAATCAATATCCAAAAATTCATGGCTTTCCTATATGCAAACAATGAGACAGAGGAAATGGACATGAAAGTAGCAATCCCATTCACAACCATGCCCCAGAAAGTCAAGTACCTTGGAATGAGCTTAAGCAAGGAAGTAAAGAACCTCTACAAAGAAAACTATAAAACGCTACTCCATGAAATAAAAGAGGACATGAGGAAATGGAAACATATCCCCTGTTCATGGATAGGGAGAATAAACATTGTCAAAATGGCAATACTTCCCAAAGCATTATACAGATTCAACGCGATCCCTATAAGGATACCCATGACATTCTTCAAAGAAATGGATCAAGCAATCCTGAAATTCATATGGAACAACAAAGGCCCATGGATTGCTAAAACAATTCTTGGGGAAAAAATGATGGGAGGCATCACCCTCCCCAACCTTAAACTTTACTACAAAGCGGTAACAATTAAAACAGCATGGTACTGGAACAAAGGCAGAGCCGCAGACCAATGGAACAGTGTGGAGTATCCTTACACACAACCCCAAATGTATGATCATCTAATCTTTGATAAGGGGGCAAGAAATGTGAAGTGGAGCAAGGAAAGCTTCTTTGGTTCTGGCACAAATGGTGCTGGTACAACTGGACAACCACATGCAATAGAATCAGATTAGACCTCGACCTGACACCATGCACAAAAGTCAAATCAAAGTGGATTAAAGACCTCAACATCAGACCACAGTCCATAAGGTACATTGAAGACAAGGTCGGCAAAACCCTCAACAATATTGAAGCTAAAGGTATCTTCATAGATGACACACAACTGATCAACCAAGTGGAAACAGAGATAACAAATGGGACTGCATTAAACTAAGAAACTTCTGCACCGCAAAAGATACAGTGACCAAAATACAAAGACAGTCTGCATAATGGGAAAGGATATTCACCCAATACCCATCTGATATGGGGTTGATACCAAGGGTATATAAGGCACTGGTTGAACTCTACAAGAAGAAAACATCCAACCCCATCAGAAAATGGACCGAAGAAATTAACAGAAACTTTCGCAAGGCAGAGATGTAAATGGCCAAAAGGCACATGAAAAAGTGCTCTACATTACTAATCATCAGGGAGATGCAGATCAAAACAACCATGAGATACCACCTCAGACCAAAGAGACTAGCACACATCCAAAAAAAAAAAAAAAGCAACCGCTATTGGAGAGGATGTGGGGAGAAAGGGACCTACTACACTGCTGGTGGGAATGCCGACTAGTTCAGCTCTCCTGGAAAACAATATGGACACTTCTCAAAAAATTAGAAATTGAGCTCCCATTTGACCCAGCAATACCACTGCCGGGAATTTACCCTGGAGAAGCAAAAAAGTATAGTCGAAATGACATCTGCACTTATATGTTCATTGCAGTACTGTTTACAATAGCCAGAATCTGGAAAAATCCCGAGTGCCCTAGAACAGATGACTGCTTAAAAAGCTTTGGTACATCTATACAATGGAAGACTAAGCAGCCGTTAGAAAAAAATGAAGTCATGAATTTTTCATATAAGTGGATCAACATGGACAGTATCATGCTAAGTGAAATGAGTCAGAAAGAGACAGACATAGAAAGATTGCACTCATCTGTGGAATATAAAATAACAGAGTAGGAGACTAATATCCAAGAATAGTAGAAATAAGTACCAGAAAGTTGGCTCCATGGCTTGGAAGCTGATCTCACATGCTGGGGAAAAAAGGCAGGTTAGATAGAGAAGGGAACACCAAGTAAAATTGGTTGGAGACCACGCATGGGAAGGGAGATGCGTGCTGAAAGCAGACTAGAGACTGAACACAATGGCCACTCAATACCCCTATTGCAAACCACAACACCCAATTGGAGAGAGAGAGAGAACAAAAGGGAATACCCTGCCACAGAGCCAGGGTGGGGTGGGGTGGGGGGAGATGGGTTGGAGGGTGGAAGGCATTTATTGGTGGTGGAGAACGGGCACTGGTGGAGGGGTGGGTTCGTGAACACTGTATGAGGGAAACACAAGCACAAAGATGTGTAAATCTGTAACTGTACCCTCACTGTGACTCACTAATTAAAAAATAAATAATTTTTTTAAAAAGATATAATTGTAAAGAGGATCAGAATTTAGAATTGTCTAGTGTATTAAGTCCTGATCAGCTATGACTGCCAGCAAGGGTGACTTGACAGGTATCATTTCTTCTCTGATCCTCTGTTTCCTGTTTCCTGATCTGTTAAATGGGATTATATTAACTCACAGTGTTGATTATGAGAAAATGAGGTGACGGCACCATACAAATGCAAGTGAACTAATATTCTTCTACTATTAGGCATATACCAAGATTGGAGAGGAGCTAAAGGCAACTTCAATTTTACTGAAGCTGTGAGACAAAAAACAAACCAAGGTTGATCTTCCTTTCTCAAAATTTATGAGTCTAGTTCCCCAGATCACAGAAGGTCTTTGCAACTGTTCCTTCTAGTGTTAGCTGGGGTTCCTGGAGGTACCATTGCATCCACCAGGACAATTATTCAGCTGGAAGATTCCATAGTCTCTCATGGACTAAGGCTGCTGGTACACTGCTTTATGAGTTCACTAAGAGATGCCCAACTTAATCTCACATTCAATCTTTATCTTAAATCACCTAATAGTATAATATAAATTAGTGACTACATTTTTCCACCACAGGTGAGAATCACAACATCTCAATACTCATACTCAATACTCAATACTCACCCCAGTTTCAGGGAAAGGGTATATTATCTATGCCAGATTTGTTCATGTTCATTCCAGTTATTAGTCAATGATGACGACCCCAGCATGGCAAAGACTAATCAAATTGAAGTCAATGGTATCTGAGAAAAGTTTGCTGAAGTTTCTGTTTCTCGAGAGATAGTTGGTAAACCAGTCTCTTTCCCTTTGAGATGAACAATACAGCATGGCTGCTGACAATTATCCTAGGATATGAAGCAACTAGCATGAAGGTAAGCATAAGGCCAAGAGACTATGAGAAACTGACTCTCAGTGATGTCATTGACTAATCATCTTGATCAACTTTCTACACATTTGTTATGGCTTTGCAGTATTTGGGCTGGTCTGCAAAAACCCTGAAATGTCCTAATTTACAAAGGAGTATTTTTCAAAAGGCTGATGCTCTGAAATTTGTTTGCCACAAGGTCTTTTGCCACAAAGTCAAGCTTCACCTCACACTGCTATTTGGCCCAATTTTTCAACAAAGAATGACAATTACCCAGAATCCCAAATCACAAAGCACATCATTAAAACCCTGGTATTTGTTTTCTGTATAGCAGACAGGGAGGCACAGACTGGGACATGGGAGCCACAGAGATAGAGTGCTCTGCCCCAGCACTCCTCAAGCAGAGGCCTGTGAGTGCCCAAGAACATTTCAAGGGGGACTTAGGTGAGAAATCATGTAAATGAAGGGCCATGTCATGAGACTCAAGGACCAACTAGTGGCACAGGAGGCCACAGGAAGAAACTGAAGTTGAAATGGGACCATGTTCAGAAAAAAAGTTGAGAATCAATAATGATCTGTCTTCCTGCTGCTGGGGAAGCAACCATGAGATGAGGCTTTTATGAGCTCATAAAAGTATGCATGAATTCCTAAAAGCACAGACATTAAGGCCCTGAGATAAACTGAGGTCTCTGGGTTACTTGACTATTCTTGGAGGAAAGTAAAAATTTTTTGACAAGACAGTAAAGCAAAAATGTTTTTTTTTCTTTTTTTGGGGGGTGGGTCACAATTGGCAATGCACAGGGGTTACTCCTGGCTCATGCATTCAGAAATTACTCCTGGCAGTGCTCAGGGAACCATATGGGGTGCTGGGAATCAAACCCGGGTTGGCCGCGTGCAAGGCAAATACCCTACCTGCTGTGCTATCGCTCCAGCCCCAAAGCAAAAATAGTTTTAATAAATCACTTGTATCACTTGTCATCCCGTTGCTCATCGATTTGCTCAAGTGGGAGCCAGTAAAAGAGCCCCAAACCTCAGTGTCTTGATGAAGAAGTCTGACCATCTCATAGGTGAGCGGCCATGCATTCTTTTGATGTCCTATGGAATCCAGTCGGTAACAGCTCTAGTAGTGTTCATTTCCAAATTGCATTACATGTCTGGCCCATCTGATTTCTGATGCCTTGGCAAACGAGACAGTGTCCCTGATTCTCGATCATTGACAGAGGTCAAAACTCAGGATTCCTTCTCTCACTTGAGTGAAACGTGATATTTCAAGCATAGCTCTTTCAATTGCTCTTTTGGAGACCCAAATAGTGTTCTTATCCTGTTTTCGTAGGACCCAGATCTCTGAGGAGTATGTTAGTGCAGGAAGAACAGTGGAGTCAAAAAGATGTGCCCAGAGCCAGAGGTTCTTCGTCCGCTTAACAACTTCTTCAATGTTCTTGAAGGCATTCCGCACTGCTCTCTTCCTCCTGTGCAGCTCTGGTACCAGGCCGTTTGTCATGTTGAGTTCTCGACCTAGGTACACATAACTGCTGCATTTACAGATGTTCATTCCATTGAGAGCAAATGGAACATCAGGAACTAGTGTGTTTCTCATGAACATTGTCTTGTGAGATTCAGCTGTAGTTTGACCTTTCGATATTTGGCTAATGTTTGGTGTTAGTAGAACGATGTCATCAGCAAAGTGGAAGTGGTGTAGTTGCCAACCGTCTATCTTCACTCCCATTCCTTCCCATTCTAGTTGTTGCATGACATTCTGGAGGGTGGCACTGAAGAGTCTCAGTGAAATGGTGTCGCCCTGACAAACTCCTCTCTTTATGTCAATGATAGCTTCCTTGTAAAATGGTGAGATCCTGATGGTGAATCTGTAATACAGCTCACAGAGGACCTTGATGTATTGAGTTTGAATGCCCTTTTCAGTGACCACTTCAGTCTCAACAGAATCAAAGGCCTTCTTTAAATCAATGAACATTAGACTGTGGCATCTTGAACTCTCATGAAACTTCAATGAGCTTGGTCACCATGTGGATATGGTTGATCGTGCTAAATCCTTTTTGGAACCTGGCTTGCTTGTATGATTGTCCTTTGCCTAGTGTTCTGCCAATCCTATTCAAGATGACTTGCGTGAATAACTTGTAGACAAAGGACAACAGGCAGATCGGGCGATAGTTGCCAATGTTGTGAATGTCTCCCTTCTTGTACAACAGGACAGTTCTGCTGGTTTTCCATTGGGACGGAACCTTGCATTCAGACAGGTAGCATGTGAAGAGCCGAGCCAGTGAATTGACGAGTACTGGCAACAGATACTTCAGGGTTCAGGTCTGACCTTGTATGGACCAGGTGCTGTACGCTTCTTTACCAACGAAATGCCGTGTCAGATTTCGGAAGGGAGAATGCTGGGGATGACATATCCATCCTGTGGAATTTGGTATATGGGTAGGTAGACATGGCTATCAAACAGATCTGAGTAGAAGTCATGGATAACCTTTTCCATTGCCCTTCTGGAAGATGTGATAGATCCACCAGGACATTGGAGGGCAGTCATCTTGGTCTTATAGTTGACAAAGGACAGGCAGGTGTTGTGAATACTTTCCCCAGCTTCTGCTGCATCGGCCAACACTGGTACTCTTCTCTCTTTGCAGTCTTCCTTTATCGCTTCTGTGCACAGATTTGCAAGCTCCAATGTTAGCTTGTGATTGCCTGAGGCTCGCACCAAACCACATTGGTAAATAAGCTCAAGAGTTTCCAAAGACAGGTGTCTCTTTGTGGCTTTCTCTCTCTCGGTGTTCCTCCCACAATTGTGGAGGTGCCAAACCAGTCGATAATATTTCTCGTTGATGGGCTGGAGCAATAGCACAGTGGGTAGGGCATTTGCCTTGCACATGGCAGACCCGGGTTCTAATCCCAGCATCCCATATGGTCCCCTGAGCACCGCCAGGGGTAATTCCTGAGTGAAGAGCCAGGAGTAACCCCTGTGCATCGCTGGGTGTGACCGAAAAACCAAAAAAATATATATATATTTCTCGTTGATGTTGTCAACAATGGCATCTTCCCATATTGCTGCAATAGTGCCAAAGAGCTCCCAGTTGGTGTTTATTCTGGGAGTTCCCTGAGCTGGAGAACGCAGACATTCAGATCCAAGAAGACTGAAGAGTACCAGGTATGTGAGACCCTAAAAAAGACTCTAAGACATATAACAATCAGAAAGATGAATACCACAGATAGAGACACAATACTGCAAGTAGCAAGGTCAAAGAAGGAAATCACAAATGAAGGAACATCTCTTAGATTTACAGCAGACTTATTAGAGAAAATTGTCAGAGACCAAATACAATGGTGAGATATAGTGAAAAAGACTCAATGAAATAAACACCTCACCAAGAATACTTTATCTGGCTAGACTCTCACACAGATTTGAAGGAACAATATACTATTTCATAGATAACAACAGCTCAAGAATTTTATAGACTCAAAACCAACCTTAAAAGGACTGAAGGGGCTACTGCAAGACAAGACAAACCCCTACAAACACAACAAACCTCTACAGAAAGATTACACAAACTCCATGACAATAATCTCTCTCAATATCAGTGGACTAAATGCACCAATTAAGAGACAGAATGGCAAAATTGATTAAAAAAAAACCTGAACCCAACATTCTGCTGCCTACAAGAAACACATCTGAATAGTGAGAGAAAACACAGACTCAAAGTCAAAGGATAGAAAACAATCCATCAAGCAAACAACTCCCTCAAAAAACCCAGAGTGGCCATACTAGTATCCAACAACATAGATTTCAGGCTGAAAAAAATTAGAAGGTACAGTGAAGGCAATTATTTAATAATCAAGGGATATGTACATCAGGAAGAAATCACACTCCTAAACATACACACACCCAATGAGGGGCCAGAAAAATACTTAAAACAACTGCTAATAGACTTCAAGGAGGACATTGATAGCAACACAATAGTAGTCTGAGACTTCATCACCTCCTTATCACCTCTGGATAGATCAACAAGATTAAAACTCAGCAAGGAAGTACTGACTTCGAAGGAAGAAATGGAAGACAGAGGGCTGATAGAAGTATACAGACCTTTCCATCTCCCAAAAACCGAATACACATTCTTTTCCAGTGCATATGGAACATTTTCCAAGATAGACCACGTACTGGGATACACTTCATTTTAATTATTTCCAAACAGCTTATTGCAATCTGGTGTAAAGTTTTGTCTTCCCTCAGATATTCAGGTATGGCCTAAGAAATAAATTGGAAAATATTTCCTCATGCCTATTTCTTCCTCACCCAAAATAAATTCATTAACTCATATAGTATTCATCCTGCATTATTTACATGCTTCATAGAAGATGATGTGGAGTCACAAAAAAACTACAAGACAGGGCCTGCCCACAGAAGACATTTGAAAATCCCATATTTACACTACTTGTAGGATATAGCTTGATTGTTGTATTACCTTCTAAAGCTGCGGTTCTCTCACAATCATGAAGACCATCACAGGGACCAAGTCAACAAGCTGAAGGCAATGCAACAATCACAAAAAATGATAACAACCTTGTTGTTGTACAACATCTCACATATCTCAGGCCTCGCTAGGCTTGGATGTAAAAATAGTTTTTCTGTTACTGTAACTATGTTTCCGTTTATGTAACTGACTTTGATTCTGTTTCTTTTGACTAAGTTAATTTGCATATTCTGCCTAAGTGGCTGAATATCATTGGTTTAATATATCATTAGTTTAATATAATATCATTTAATATAATATCATTAGTTTAATATAACATATTAAACTAGTTAATAAAAAGGGGCTGAACAGGCTGCTCTGGGCCACTACGTCAGAGATAACTTGTGATCCTCTGTAAATTATTTCTTTTGCATGCAAATCTCAATGCCTCAGATCCTCTAACCAAACCTTAGTACAACAAAGCCTCAATAGCACCTTTGAGCTGTTTGAGTCTAAAATAAAGTCTGAGAGTCTAAAATTAAGTCTAAAATTAAGTCTGAGACTACATGCAACACATTCTTTCCATGTGGCAGGAAAGATGCCAAATTGCAGATCCAAGTATAAATACCCTGCAACCTAATATCCAAAAAAGGGAAAGGTCTCCCTACTGATGTCTATGTATAAAATGTGGAAGAAGGATACCTGCCCATCTTGTGTGCTCTGATTGTCAGCTCCTAGGTTTGTCATCACAGTTAGTGGAATATAGGTTTATGATTTACCAAGGATCAACGTATCACTGTATCACTGTCATCCCATTGTCATCGATTTGCTCAAGCAAACACCAGTAACGTCTTCATTCATCCCAGTCCTGAGATTTTAGCAGTCTCTCCTTACTCGTCCTTCCCAATGCTGCCATATTGGAAGCTCTTTCAGGATCAGGGGAATGAGACCCGTTATTTTTACTGTTTTTGGCATATAAGATAAGCCATAGGGAGCTTGCCAGGCTCTGCTGTGTGGGTGGGATACTCTTAGTAGCTTCCTGGGCTATCCAAGAGGGACGGAGAATGTATATAAAAGAATACAACCAAGTATGTTAAAACCGAACACATGTGTGCTGCTTTAGGTGCATCAGTGGATTAGACTATGAAATGTCTCAAATGCGGCCATGCACTTCTGGGAGCTTTGTTTTATAGTCTCTGGATTTTGGTCATTGATGGGATTCCATGCAGCCAGGGGCAGTTTGTGGGTGTGGCTGCCAAGCTGCTGGAAAATGGAGGATCTGGGTGGAGGAGGCCCAGTCCCAATCCAAGCAGGTTTGGAGATCTCAGCCCTGGGTCCTGCATACCTGGGTTCCTCTGCTGATTCCTTCATGCATGAAGGATTTAAGTTAGGATTATATTAAGTTAGATTAGATTAAATTAAGTTAGGATTTATATATTTTTCAATCAGTAGACTTGATGGTCATTATAATGTTGATTTTCCTGTACAAATATATCATATATCTCTTCCTCCGTACAAGTAGACATCGTGTCTGTTCATTTTCCAAAAACATTTTTAACATTATTTGTCTTTGCCCTAACATCATCACATTTTTACCAAGCTATGAATCCAAAGTGACCTGTTCATTGTATGATTAAAGATTCTCTGCCAACATATGAAACCACTGTATAATGTTTGGAAAATGTGATGAGATAACATTTGAAACCATACCCCTAATGTGCATTTCATTATCTCCTCATTCCCACCCTCTGATCTAGATCTCTGACCACACTTCTGTTCCTCTTCTCCACCTGTCCTCTGGGACGAGTACGGGAGGCTGATGATTTGAACTTTTCCAGGGCTGTGACGGATGCTGTTACAGAAACAGCTGTGGGCTGTGTTGCCTTTGGCAGCGGAGGCCGGAGAATCTGCTTTTGTTCTCTCTCAAACTGGGTCCACTTACTTTTACGCTTTGCTAATTTGATGATAGTGAAAGATTTTTTCTCTGATTATTTTACTGCAAACTGCAAATGTGGTGGATTGTTTGTTGGCCAAAAATTTCTCCCCTGCCTGAGTTTTCTGACTTTCCCAGGAGTCTTTAAAGGAGTGGTTCTCTCCTCCTGGGAACCAGGGTCTGGGGTGGTTGGCCTGTACCATTGGGGCCAGTAAATGATGAACCCAGCTGAATCACTTCCCACTTCTGGTGTGCACTTCCTCCCGTAGAGTGGCAGGACTCTGTCTCTTGAGACTTGGAACTTTAACTACCCAATGAACAACTCGTCTTGAGGGAACCGGTGAGCATAGAGAAACTCGTGGATGGCTAGATCCACAATGCTAAAAACGTTTTCTTGTGAGCAGAGGACATGAGTGCCATGGTCCTCGGCACCATACTCAGGGGAGAAAGCGAGATTTCTCTCTTTCGGGGTACACAGAGGCTCGTGGGAAGAGAGAGATGCAAAGCAAGTCACAGCCAGGCCTGTGGGCTAATCAGCCCCTCTGCTGAGCCTGTGGAGTGAGGGGGTGGCTTTCCAATGAGATAATTGGCCATGAGGTATCCAGGGATGGAGCGGAGGGGATGGAGCAGGGTGGGGCGGGGTGGTGCAGTGCACAGCGCAGATGCGGAACTGTGAAACCTCCTGGAGAATGTAAAACAGATTTTGCACTAGGTTTTCGGGGGATGGGGGTTGGGGGCTGGGGGGTGGGGAGGGGAATGTCAGGGTGCAAACAGGATGTAGACTAGAAAAGCATTCAGGAACCCACGCCAGGGAAACCTACAAAGATTTTGGCTTCGCTGGAGGGTGGGGGGCTCTGGGAGGCTCTTGAGGCTCTGGAGAGAAGCAATGGAGACCCTGCAGCTGATGGGCATGTGAGCCTTGCTTACAGAGCCAACATCCCCTTGCAAAGAAACAGTTCCACCGCCCAAGGATTTCCTCGCAAAAATGCCTCCACGGACCTCAGACACCAGCAGCAAATATGCCAAGCATGTGCAGACTTTGACTAACCAAAAATCTCCCTGACGGTTTCAGGCTCTGCCCCATGCTTGCAAATGAGCTTTCTGCTTTTCTCCTGAGCGTTGACCAAGGCAGCCCATGAGCATGAAGTCTAGGTGTAGCAAGAGAAAGGGTTGGAACAGGCTTTGCTGCTTGATGTAATTGGATGTGAGTCGTTAATTGCATCAGATGTAAAGCGCAGGGACCAGTGTGTCTGCAGCTGAGTTGAATTAGTTCTTCGACCAAAAGAAGTTAGAGTCCAAGTTGGAGGCCCAGCACAGAGCAGAATGATGGGTGCTCAGCAACCATTTCAGGGGCTCTACCTGCTGAGCACGCAGTGAGCTGGCTTCACCCCTGCTCTCCCATCCAGCCTTGCCTGTGGAGGTGGGGAACAGTACTGCTGGCTGAAATATGGCCTTATTAGCAGTTTTACCCGGACAGTTTGTCAGTCAATACCTTCCAGAGGGTCCTTCAGAAATTCCCCGAGTTTCCCAATGTCGACACTTGCCACCTATTCCTCAGTAGATGTTCCTATGATGACTGGTGTAGCCAGCTTCAGACTCAGGGTCACCGGGACCAGCTTGTGGCTTCACTCCTTTGCTTTGTCAGCCTAGCAACCTCACTGATAACTTGTATTTCTTTTTCTGGCAAGGAAACTTCGAAATCCACTTTGAATCTCTCTCTCCCTCACGATGCTCCAGGGTGCTCAGGGTCCAAGAAGCTGCTTCCTGGCTGAAAACTGCTCCCCTGTGGTTGGCCAGATTAGAAATAGGCAACGTGTCATTTCCCATCCATGGAAACCATAACAAACACGACCGCTATTAAGCAAGTAAATGATTCCAGTCGAGGTGTAACTGAGCTCCTCTCTGGGCTTCTTCACCTGGGGCTCGCCTTATTCCCTGCCCAGCTGGGCCCCTGTTCGGAGAGTGAGACTGTGAAGTGGGCTCGACCACTTAGTCTCTCAAAGTTTTACAGTAGCAAAGGCCAGAGCTGGTGCCCGGGCTGAGGGGGCTGCTCAGAGATGACCATATCCACGTGCAGCCCCCTCTGTGCCCGTGCCCCTTGGTCTGGGAGGGACATGGCTACACCCCACTGCACCCCATCCTGCCTCCCACTTTCCAGCCTCATTGCAGGCCTCCCTGGGGCAAACTGGGTGATTCAGGAAAAGCATAGGCCATAGACATGACTTTACTGCTCAGGAATTAGAGCCGAAGCAATTTCTCCTTTCCTTGAAGACATTAAAATGCAGTGAGCCAAGGCCCTCCCCTCGAAGCCCTTTGTTGTTGCAAGTGAGGATGGAATTCCCGCTGATTTAAAGCAGGTTTCCTATGGTCCCAGTTGCCCTCTCTGGGGGGATCCATACCCAGGCCTGTCTGCTCCTATCTCATCTCTAACCCTGTCACAAAGCTCTGCCCTGGCAGGCAGAGAGAGATGACAAGGCATTTTTATTATCAAACCAAAGACTCTGTGGAGACTTCCCAGATGATCCCTGAAGGGTGAGTCTGTCTCTTCATGACCTCCTGGGAGTCCCACGGGCCCAGGAGCCTCCTGGCCAGGTGCTGTTGGTGAGATGATTCTGAGCCCCGGAGAAATGTCTGGGGGACTGTGGGCATCGCAGAGGGGCTAGGGTGATGTCCCTAAGCTCTGGGAACAGAGAGCCTTGCAGATGGGTCCACCCCTGCATGATATTCCAGGTGCAAAAGCACTCGTGGGCTCTGAGTAGCAGCTACTTTGGCCTGGCTGTTCAGGGACGGGGTCTCTGAGTGACCCTGCGGCCAGGTTCCATATGGGAAGGAGAATCTCGCTCTGGGATGGTGGAGACAGAGGTGCAGCAGATGTGAAAGGAGTCCGGGGTGGGGGTACTGGAGAGGGGCCTGGGCAGCCAGAAGGGGCACCTGAACTCAGGGAGGTGAGAGCGGGCTGAGAGCAGGGCGGAGTTTGGACTTTTTTGGGTGGGATAGAAACTACGGGGAAGAGATGGAAACCTCAGAGCTTCACGGCCTAGTTCAGGTCTCCTCGGGATCTCAGGCAGAAGCAGAAATGCAAACGGCATCAAAAGAGGGGTGGGCAAGAGAAGAGCAAATGGGAAGGGAGAAAGTCTTCCCCGAGGCCAGGTGAGCATGGACAGATGCCAACGGGACTGGAAAGGAAGGAAACAAGGCTGCCCCCTCGACTGGGGTCATGGGTGGAAGGGCCAGCATGGTTTGCTCGGGCTCCTGATCTCACAGGGGCTGAAATCCAGGATCTGAGGCTGAGCAGAGCATCAGGATATAGTACCAAATTGTGAGTGCCCCCTGCAGTAACAAAGGAAGGACACAACATTTGATACCACATTTAGTGAGTCCCCACATAGTGAATATAGGTCAACCAAACAACATAACCCTATGAAGAGTTTGAAGAAAAATTTGAACGCCCAGATCTGCATCATCAGTGAAAATAAATATGTGCCCTAGAGAGCCATTATACAGTGGCAGCTGTAATTTAGGCTTTGGTACAGGTGGATTTCATACATTTTAGCCAGTTACAATGTTAAAGAGACAGCACGGGAGTTCCTATTTCCTCTCTACTTGTGATGTACAGGTAAGAACAAGTTAAGCTCAGTAAGAGCACTTGCTCAGTGTTGAATGCAGTCTGGGAGAACCTAGGTCTGGAGTAAGTTAGAAAAATTAGATTCAACATCAAGTCTGGTTATACTGGTGAGAAAATTCATAAAACACAGAAGATAGGAATAGTGAAAATAAGAGTAGGGTGAGTACTTTAGTGATACAAAGATTAGTATGAATATAAACTGAGTAAAGAAACAGACAAGCAATATTTATTGTGAAGAAATCTTAATAGAGTTAAAGATTTGCTGTGACTTCTGATCTATGCTATGTAGTCTTACTGTTACCTCTCCAATATAATCTAGTATATCAAGACTTGACAGAACAACCCTTAGAAAAATACGGTCCAAGGAAGTTTTCCGAGTGAGGCAGGTCTCTCACACAGCAGTTTCCAGCTAATTATGTACTCTGGCCACTGTTACCTTGGTTACCAACTACCAGGAAATAGCATTTCCATTGACCTCTAGAGATTCTATTCTTCCTTCCCACTGCAAAACCATGTATACGGTTTCTGTATATGGGTCTGCATCATGTTTGAAACATTATCCAAGCTAGTTCCTGACCTGATATTGATTTTACCTGATAATTTTGTTTGCCTCTATAGAGAGTAGGAGCTTCAAACATGAATTTGTAAATTGCCCTTGCCGCCGTGTCACAACTAGAGAAAATAAGGGAACTTGAGTGGTGTCTGTTCAACAGTAAATTATAATAAGGCTTCATCTTGGGGGTCTGAGGAAAAGTGCATTTATTATTTTCCTGTAGAGTAAAAACACATGCCTCTGATGTGTAGCCCCCAGCCTGGGTAACACATCAGAGACATTTATGATACACTCCCTCTAAGGTTACACACTGCAGCAGAGGTTACAAATCTGTGTCATGGAGATTTTTTTCTGCACCACTATTAATTCCCAAAACTGAATAGATTTTATATATGCTTATATGTTTTACTTTGTAATAAAAATTAATAAATGAGGTATATGATTTGTTAGTATTGTAAATCATCTACACAAAAGGACTAGCTTCTGTCAATTTTCTGTTTTTCTAATGTTTAGCCAAATAGTTAGTTCAAAACCAGTATTTTGTTTCTAGTGGCATTGTTAGGGTGGGGCAGATCTCTGCCCACGGGAGGCTCGGAGGAACAAGCCGAGACAACTCTTTCTGCAACAGCAAGGGGATTTCTGCAACCAGCATGCTGGGGCTCTCACTCAGCTCTCACTCCTACGCAGAGGAGGGTTAGAGAGAGAAAAAGAGAGCCCCGTATACAGAGTTCAGGCTCTTTTTATACACCTTAGTAAATAAGATTACTTTGATCATTATTCTCATTTTTCTCATTTTTCCAAGGTTACTTTGATCAACGTTTTCATTTTTCCCAGGTCACTGTGATCAACATCCTTATTTTTCAGGATCAAGGAGGGGTATGACCATGTCTTTCCTGGACATTACCAGGCGTCTGGTCAGTTTCATTTCCTGAAACAGGTCCTTGTGTTGTGTAGCTTAGATCATACTGCAAGGCATTGTTTTACAGAGATTGATCAAGAAAGTTAGCAAGTTACAGAAAGCAATCAAGCAAGTTAGCAAAACATTAACCCTATCCTTTGCTGCTACATGGCCCAAACCGTTCAGCATGAGGAAAGGATCATGTATGCAAGTTTACAAAAGGAGATTAAAAAATTCACTGTACACAATATCCCTAATTACAGTTTTAAAAAAACTAGTTCAAAGAGCCTTAATGCATACCATATATTAGGAAGAGATCTTAAATTATTAAATTATTTCAATTTTACTTTTTGTATTTTTCATATTCCCACATTTTAAATTACAAATTAAGACTATTTTAAAATGCTCAGAAAAGAATAACTTTGAAAAGTAAATCTGTCAACCATCTGCTTATAGACACAGTTCATGGATTGTGTTCACAAACAGATTGTGCAGGGTTAAAGAGTCAAAAGACTTCATTTGCTTTCCACTCCTGCCATTTATTTGGGATGTAAATCCAAGCGCTTTTAGCCCAAGACAGATTTCAGTTTTGGTTTTGTACCTTCTTTCTGGAGGCCAAGAAACCTTTTTTCAACTGTAAAATTAGAATAATATTTGCTTTGTCTGAATCTCAGAATTATTTATAAACTGCAATTTTTCCCACTCTAAATACCACCTGTTGGGGCTGGATTGAGCTCTCAGGGTGAGCCCATGTGTACTGTACCGTACTATGGACAGGAACATAGGGACCCATGAACATGAGCAAGATTTCTCCTGTGTTTGGATGAAGCTGAACATTTTCCCTCTTCAAGCTGCTTTCAGAAAATAATTTCAGTATATTGAAAGGGGCAGTTTTCCTTTTCTCACAGAAGCTTGGCTGGTCTTTGACATGCAGATCTCAGGTGCTAACCAGGCCTGATCTTTGTCATTTGTATATTCTGGGCTCTGGCCCAGCCTAGTCTTTGGAATGTAGATTTCAGGTGCTTCCTAGTTTGAAATTGACATGTAGATTTCCTGTGGCAGCCCAGCCTTGTATTTGGGATGTAAATCCAAGCACTTTTAGCCCAAGAAAGGTTTCAGTTTTGATTTTGTCTCTTCTTTCCAGAGGCCAAGATTACTGGCCTGCAGATGCAAGGAAATAATGCATATTCTACTGCCTCAATGTTCTTCCTGTAACTTCTTTTGATGCCTTTGATGACGTCACTGTATGTCACTGTATTGCACCCTGTAGAGGTACCATGATCAATAAAAGATCACAAGGATCTCTACTTTTGTCAAGAGTTAGAGAGAACCTTGGCCCTCCATGAAATACATTTCTTCCGCGTTCCTTATCTCAGTGCCTCCGACCGCACAAACATTCAGCAACAACCGCCATTTACAATGTTGTTCATGATAGTTTGTTTTAGGTATTCAATATCCAACGCCAATCCCACCACCACTTTCTCTCAACCATTGTCTCCATTTTCCCAACTACCCCTCAAGTCTGCACCCATACCAGGTCCACAATGGTTTACTTTTTTAAAAATTTTATTGAATTATCGTGAGATAGTTACAAGCTTTTATGTTTGGGTTACAATCACACGATTATCAAACACCCATCCCTCCACCAGTGCACATTCCCCACCGCCAATATCCCTGGTATAACCCCCCTCTCCCAACCTCCCCCTGCCTCCATGGTAGACAATATTGCCCATACTTTCTCTCTAATTTGGGGCATTGTGGCTTGCAGCACAGACACTGAGAGGTCATCGTGTTTGGTCTACTATCAACTTTAGGCATGCATCTCCCATCCCAACTGATCCCTCTAGCCATCATTATCTTAGTGATCCCTTCTCTATTCCAGCTGCCTTCTCTCCTCTGCTCATGAAGCAGTCTTCCAGCTATGGGGCAATCCTCCTGGCCCACGTATCTGCTGTCCTTGGGTGTCAGCCTCATGTGATGTTATTCTTTTTTTTTTTTTAATTTATTTATTGAATCACAATGTGGAAAGTTACAAAGTTCTCAGGCTTATGTCTCAGTTATACAATGCTTAAACACCCGTCCTTTCACCATTGCCCATATTCCACCACCAAAAAAAACCCCCAAAAACTCAGTATACCTCCGATGCCCCCACCCCCAAACCCCCACCCCCACCTGCATAACTGATAAATTTCACTTCATTTTCTCTTTACCTTGATTCCACCATCAAAAAAAAACCCAGTATACCTCCCACGCCCCCAACCCCCAACCCCCCACCCCCACCTGCATAACTGATAAATTTCACTTCATTTTCTCTTTACCTTGATTACATTCCATATTTCAACATAAAACTCACTATTCTTGTTGGAGTTTCAACACAGAACTCACTATTCTTGTTGGAGTTTTTCCCCCCAAAATACAGCCCTATTGACAAGGAAACATTTTATAATTAGTTTTCCACTAATGAGAACGAAGCAATATAAAGTTGCGTGTCCACAGTAGCGGCCTCGTGGTTTAAGATTTCTGTATTTTAGTAATTAAGTCCAGGGAGATTTAAGTTGGAAATTGCACCATTTCCCTTCCTGGGGCAGCATGGGGCAAAAGCTTAGTTCACAGTCTGGAAACATGGCTGCAAGCACTTGCTGGGACCAGAAGTAATGTAGCTGGCTCTGGATCTTGGTCGTTCAGCAGCAAAGTGGCTGTGCAAAGGCACAGCCACCCAGGTCAAATCTCGGCGGAGTGAGCCCCAGCCCGAGACTGCCCAAGCATCCCGCTGTTTCAAGTTCAAAACACATTTTTTTTTCCCGTGCCACCAAGTTCATACCTATTTAAAAGTTCCATAATATGGCGGATGCCACGCTGATTTTTCCCAGAGTGAAGAAAAACCAAGGAAGAAGGATATTTTCCCCCTTTGCTCATGTGATGTTATTCTATAGTCCACAAATGAGTGCAGTCCTTCTATGTCTAATCATCTTTTTCTGACTCATTTCACTTAGCATGATACTCTCCATGTCTATCCATCTATAAGCAAAAGAGAGAGAGAATCCTAATAAACTGAATTAGAAATGAAAAAGGGGACATTACAACAAAAACTACTGAAATTCAAAAGATTATCAGAGAATAATTTGAGAGTCTGTATGCCACAAAACAAGAGAACCTAGACGAAATGGATAAATTCCTGGATTCCTAAGATCTCCCAAGACTGACCAAGAAGACTTGGAATACCTGAATAGACCCATCAATATCAAGGTAATTGAAACTAATCAAAAGTCTTCCCAAAAACAAAAGCCCAGCCCCAGATGGATTCACTAGAGAATTCTTCCAAACATTTAAAGAGGATCTGTTGCCAGTTCTCCTCAAGCTTTTCCAAGAAATTGAAAAAAACAGGAACTCTCCCAAACAGTTTCTAGGAGGCACATATCTCTTTAATATAAACAAAGACATCACTAACAAGGAAAACTACAGGATAATATCCCTGATGAACACAGATGTGAAGATCCTCAAAACAATGTTAGCAAATAGAATCCAACAACTCATCAAAAAGATCATACACCACAACCAAGTGGGATTTATCCCAGGCATGCAAGGATGGTTTAACATTTGGAAATCAATCAACATAATCCATCTATTTAACAAAAGCAAATATAAAAACCATATGATCATTTCAATAGATGAAGAGAAAGCATTTGACAAGATCCAACACCCATTTATGATGAAAACTCTCACCAAAATGGGTTTAGAAGGAACTTTCCTCAATATAATCAAAGCCATATACCACAAACCTGTGGCAAGCATTATCCTCAATGGAGAAAAACTAAGGGCCTTACCTCTAAGATCAGGAACAAGACAAGGATGCCCACTCTCACCACTTCTATTCAACATAGTACTGGAAGTACTTGCAGAGCAATTAGGAAAAAAAAAACATTAAGGGCATCCAGGTAGGAAAGGAGGAAATCAAGTTCTCACTATTCGCAGATAATATGATACTATACCTAGAGAATCCTAAAACCTCTACGAAGAAACTCCTAGAAACAATAGACTTGTACAGTAAAGTTGCAGGCTATAAAATCGATACTCAAAAATCCATGGCCTTCCTATACGCAAATAACGAGACAAAGGAAAGGGATATGAAAAAAAAAATCCCATTCACAATCGTGCCCCAGAAAATCAAGTACCTTGGAATCGGCCTAACTAAGGATGTCAAGGATCTCTATAAAGAAAGCAACAAAACGCTACTCCACGAAATAAAAGAGGACATTAGGAAATAGAAACATATTCCCTGCTTATGGATAAGAAGAAGTAACATTGTCAAAATGACAACACTCCCCAAAGCACTGTAGATTCAATGCAACCCCTATAAGGATACCCATGAAACTCTTCAAAGAAATGGATCAAACACTCCTGAAATTCATATGGAAAAATAAATGCCCACAAATGCCTAAAGCAATTCTTGGGAAAAAGACCATGGGAGGCATCACCCTGCCCAACCTCAAACTCTACTACAATGTGGTTATAATTAAAACAGCATGGTACTGGAACAAAGGTAGAGCTGAATTCCAATGGAACAGGGTAGAATATCCCTACACACAACCCCAAATGTATGATCATCTAATCTTTGATAAGGGAGCAAGAAATGTGAAGTGAAGCAAGGAAAGCCTCTTTAACACATGGTGCTAGCATAACTAGACAACCACATGCAAAAAAATGGACTTAGACCTCGACCTGACACCATGCACAAAAGTCAGATCAAAGTAGATTAAAGACCTCAACATCAGACCGGAATCCACAAGGTACCTCGAAGACAAGGTCGGCAAAACCCTTCACAATATTGAAGCTAAAGGTATCTTCAAAGATGACACAGAACTAAGCAATCAAGTAGAAACAGAGATAAACAAATGGGACTACATTAAACTAAGAATCTTCTGCACCGCAAAAGATACAGTTACCAAAATAAAAAGACAATCTATGGAATGAGAAAGAACATTCACCCAGTACCCATCAGATAAGGGGTTGATATCAAGGATATACAAGGCAATGGTTGGAATCTGCAAGAAGAAAACATTCAACCCCATCAAAATATGGGGCAACGAAATGACAGAAACTTTCTCAAGGAAGAAATACAAATGGCAAAAAGGCACATGAAAAAATGCTCTTCATCACTAATCATCAGAGAGATGCAGATCAAAACAACTATGAGATACTACCTCACACCAAATAGACTGACACACATACAAAAGAACAAAAGGAACCACTGTTGGTATGGATGTGGGGAGAAATGGACCCTCCTACAGTGCTAGTGGGAATGCCGACTGGTTCAGCTCTTTTGGAAAACAGTATGGACGCTTCTCAAAAAATTAGAAATTGAGCTCCCGTTTGACCCAGCAATACCACTCCTGGGAATATATCCTGAAGAGGCAAAAAAAGTATAATCGAAATGACATCTTCACTCTAATGTTCATTGCAGCAGTCTTTACAATAACCAGAATCTGAAAAAAACCCGAGTGCCTGAGAACAGATGACTGGTTAAAGAAACTTTGGTACATCTATACAATGGAATACTGTGCTGCTGTTAGAAAAGATGAAGTCATGACCTTTGCATATAAGTGGATCAACATGAAAAGTATCATGTGAAATGAAATAAGTCAAAAAGAGAGAGACAGACATAGAAAGATTGCACTCATCTGTAGAATATAAAGTAACAGGATGGGAGAGTAGCACCCAAGAATAGTAGAGATAAGTACCAGGAGGTTGGTTCCATGGCTTGGAAGCTGGCTTCACACACTGGAGGAAAAGGCAGCTCAGATAGAAAAGGGAACACCAGGTAAAGTGTGGCTCGAGGACTGCTGAGGATGGGAGATGCATACTGAAAGCAGAATCTAGACCAAACACGATGGCCACTCAATGCCTCTATTGCAAACTGCAACACCCAAAAGGAGAGAGAGAACAAAAGGGAATGCCCTGCCACAAAGGTGGGGTGGGGTGAGGGGGGATGGGGTGGGGAGGTGGGAGGGATACTTCAATCATTGGTGGTGGAGAATGGGCACTGGTGGAGAGGTGGGTACTCGAGCATTGTATGACTGAAACACAAGCACGAAAAGTTGTAAGGCTGTAAAAAATAATTAATTAATTTAAAAATTAGTTAATTAATTTTTTAAAAAGAAAAATCCTACAGACTTAACAGTCACTGAGATATCAACAAATTGGAGAATCATGGGGAATTAAAATTTTTGGAATTCGGCGCTGGAGCTACAGCGGGTAGGACATTTGCTTTGCATGTGGCCAACCCGGGTTTGATTCCTAGCATCCCATCTGGTCCCCCGAGCACCGGCAGGAGTAATTCCTGATTGCAGATCCAGGAATAATCCATGAGCATCACTGGGTGTGACCCAAAAACCAAAAAAAAAAAATTATGGAACTCATAGAAATGTTCCTACTATTGGGCTGAAGCAATAGCACAGCGGGTAGGGCATTTGCCTTGCACGCAGCAGAGCCGGGTTTGATTCCCAGCATCTCATATAGTCCCCTGAGCACCTCCAGGGGGGATTCCTGAGTGCAGAGCCAGGAGTAACCCCTTTGCATCGCCAGGTGTGACCCAAAAAGCAAAAAAGAAAAAAAGAAATGTTCCTACTAATTCTTGCAACTGACAAAAAAAGAGGATAAGAGATTCTGGCTCCGGTGGACTCTAACAATACATAGTTGGGTCTATTTAACTGATTCTGATTCAGATCACTAAACTCATACACTTTTCTTGGATAAGAATCTAATAAAGGGAATACCATGTGTTAAATGGGTGATCAGGAGGTAGCCCAGTTGGAGCCCCCATGCAGAAACTTTTTCTCTTCATTACAAAAGACCTTCCTGGAGTTGACTGTGTAAGTCTTACTGTCTTAGAATCTTACTCATTTATGATTGAATAGTGATAATGAGTACCTGTGTGTCTTCATGGATACATCACCTACCCGGAAAACTGAAATGTCGGGTTGCCTCTTCTAGTAGTGACAGTTTTCTCAAGGGCCTGTTTCTCATTTGTTTGCCAACTGTTTGTAGCAGAACTTGAATCAGAGTATAGATTTTTGGCAGCTTTATTTACTCTTGTAATGTAGGACTTACAATAGGGATCATATTGCATCTGTAAATCACATTGGATAATAAGGACATTTAAAAGTTGTTGATATATCCAATTAATGAAAATGAAAAATTCTTCCATTTCCTCCATTTTGTTTCTTTAAGAAGTGAATTATAGTTTCCATTGAATATGTCTTTCACCTCCTTTGTTAGATTGATTCCCAAGTACTTAAATTTATTAACATGATTATAAATAGGCTTTTATTTCTTTTTCTTCTGCATTATTGTTTGCATATGAGTGCTACAGATGTCATACATTGATTTTGTAGCCCATCACCCTACTACATAGATCTGTATTAATTGATTTGAGAATATTTAAACTTTCTGCATCCCTGGGATAAATCCCACTTGATTCTGGTGCATATATAATACATTTAAAGTATGTTGTATTCAGTTTTCCAGAGTTCTATTGGGCATATTTGTTTCTATATTCACCAGGGATATATATCTGAAAGTTTCTAAGTAATATCCCTGTCAGTTTTTGATATCAAGGTGTTAAATCCTAAGAAACTGTGAAGGTTCCTGTTTCTCACACTTCCTGGAAGAGCTTGAAAAGGATTAGAATAGATAGTCTTTGAAGATTTGGGTGAATCACTTTTCTACCTATCTGACTTCATTTTCTTTCTTTCTTTTTTTCATTTTATTTTGCTTCCTTTTTTGTTCTTGATTTTATTTTTCTATTACAGTCTTTCCTTCCTTGATGGTTTTAGGATTATTTGGGTTTTCTCTTGCTCCTGAATAAATCTTTACCAGAACCAGTCCCTGTTGAACAGAGTTAAAGTAAGGCCCAACAGAGACAAAGTAAGAGAAAAGAATGGAGTTTGGGAGCTAACATCTCATGTACTGAGAACCATAACTGTCCTTTACATTTCATATTTATTGTTTTGAACCTGGAAACATTGAAGGGGAGCAGTAGTCTTTGATCTGCGTCATAACTCTTCTAACATAAACTAAACTCTTACACAACCTGAACTGCTGGGCCTCGATATATTGAGATAAACTATCTTTTAACTGAACCAGTATGAATTACCAAGTTATAAAGTTAGTTATAACTGAGTTTCAGGCATACAATGACACAGCACCAATCCCTTCACCAGGATCCACTTCCCTCCACCAATGTCCCCTGTAAAATAACACGCAACCCGGAGATTCTTCTTGCAGCCATTTATTCAGAGACCTTCTCATGCAAACGGAAAAGAGGAGGAACGAAGGACGAACGAGAAGGAACCACGGGGGAACCCACTAGCTAGGCAGCTTCCCTCCTTATATACCTCTCGCTGCTTGTTTACGCCCAAGTGTCTGTAGCTGATAGGCTAGTTATACCTTGTGGGCGTGACAGGACATCCTATTTTCTTATTAGGAGTTATTTTCGAAGCACAGTGAAATTAACAAGAAACAGGTGTTGTTTACGAAGCACGGTCCTGTGGAGGATCTCCACAGTCCCCAGTTTCCCTCCAGGCCCAACATCCCCCTCTGGCTACAATTTTGTTGAGGATCTTTGCATCTAGATTTAAAGGGTTTAGATTACCACTTCGATTTCCTGGTGACAGGATTGTTCATGTGTTCCTTAACTCCTTGGTTAAACTTTGGGAAGTTATAAGAGCCCTAGAATGTATCTTTTTCTTCTTTGTTCTTTCATTTAATGGCTAAAAGATTTTCAAAGTAATTTCTGGTGACCCTTTTAATTTCTGTGGTATTTGTTGTGATGCCTCCCTTATCATTTAAAATTCAGTTGATTGGGGTTGTTATCTCTTTTTCTTTAAAGTCTTGCTACTGCTTTATCTATCTTGTTTATATTTTTAAAAGAACCAGCTCTTTATTTCATTAATCTTTTGGATTTTTTAAAATTCCAGTTAATTTCTGATCTAAGCTTTACTACTTCCTTTCACCTGCCTGTTTTGGGCTCCTTTTGTTTTTGGGTGTGGGTCAGAGGATTTGTTTTTTTGGTGTTTTTTTTTTCTTTTTGGGTCACACTCAGGGATGCTCAGGGGTTACTCCTAGTTCTGCCCTCAATAATCACTCCTGGCAGTGCTTGAGGACCATATGGGATTCCAGGGATTGAACCTGGGTAGGCCATGTGAAAGGCAAAGGCCCTCCCCGCTGTGTTATGGCTCCAGCCCTTTTGGGCTCCTTTGGTTGTTCGGTTTCCCTTTATTCTTTCCTGATGATGCTGCATACCTTTGAACTTTCTTTTAACACTGTTTTTGTCTTGACACCCAAGTCTGGTATCCTTATTCTCATGTGTTTCTCTGATTGACTTCTCTGATTTCCTCTATGACCCACTTGTTGTTCAGTAGCAAGTGAGTTGTTTAATTTACAGGTAATTTCAGTATCAGTATCATACCATAGTGCCAAAAGGGGGGGGGAGAGAGACAGAGACAAAGAAACAGAGAGAGAGAGAGAGAGAGAGAGAGAGAGAGAGAGAGAGAGAGAGAAGTAAAGCACCTGCCATAGGGGCAGGCAGGGATGGAGGATGGGAGGGAACCTGGGGACACTGGTGCAGGGAAATGTGCACTGGTAGAGTGGGTAGATGGGTGTTGGAATACTGTATGACTGAACTCCAATCATGAACAGCTTTGTAAGAGTCTATCTCACAGTCATTCAATTTTAAAAAATCTTAGGAAAAGACTATAAGCGGAACCAGATTTGTCTCAGACGACCTAATTAGGGGGAATATTGGCATACCTCTTTGATAATTTTACCAAGTTCAAAATCTAGCCTTCTGCCTATTAAACAATCATTTTCACTTCAGAATAGGTATCATTAATAATCGCCAAGAACATGCTCTGAGGAGAAATATTCAGCAAAATGTTAGTGACTTTGACAGGTACTTAGATTTATAAAGTATATAATTTCAAAGTAACATGCAACCTAAAAGAATTACAGGTGCTTAAGTAATTTATCCATTTCTGATTCACTCCTTTTTTCAGTGCATCATGGTCTAAGAAGATGGTTGGTAATATTTCTATCCTTTCGACTTTATGAAGAAATGTTTTATGAAGAACCATACGGTCTTCATGATTAATGATGGAGAATGTCCCATATGACTTGGAGAAGAATGTATATTCAGCTTTTAAGGGATTAAGAGCTATAGATACGCATCTTCAACAAGTGGTGTTGTGAAAACTGGTTGGCTATGTGAAAAAAAAAAAAGAAAAAGAAAAGAAAAACACATGGGGCCAGAACGATAGTAAGATGGGTTAGGGCACTTGCTTTACATGCAGTCATTCTAGGTTCAATCCCCAGTACCCCATGTGGTCCTCCAGGTGCCACCAGAAGTAATGTCTGAGTGCAGAAACAGGAGTGATCCCTGAGCATCACTGGGTGTGCCCCCCCCCCAGTGAACTGAGACCTTACTCTGATACCATGCATAAAAATCAAATAAAAATTGATTAAAGACTTCAAAATCAGATATAGTTTGATAAGATACATAGAGAAAAGCATAGAAATAATTCTCCATGACACTGAACTTGGGGACTATTCAAAGAAAAAAATGTCACTGACCAAATAAGTGGAAGCAGAGATAAACAAATGGGACTGCATTAAACTAGAAGCTTCAGCACCTTAAAGGAAACAATCACCAGAATACAAAGAGAACCCACAGGTTGGGAGAAATTATTTTCCCATCACTATCTGATAAATGGTTAATGTCCAAGAAACATAAGGCACTGGTAGACACCTACAAAATAAAAATCCAATGTTATGAAAAAACAAGGAAAAGAGATGAACAGAAACTTCCTCAAAGAAGAAAACAAATGGCCAAAAGGGATATGAAAAACTCCATATCACTCACAATCAGGGAAATGCAATCAAAACAACTATGAGATATAACCTCATACCAGAAAGATGGGCACACATCAAAAACAACCATCAATGGGGCTGGAGCGATAGCATAGCAGGTAGGGCTTTTGCCTTGCACACGGCTGACCCGGGTTTGATTCCCAGCATCCCATATGGTCTCCCAAGCATCGACAGGAGTAACTCCTGAGTGCATGAGCCAGGAGTAACCTCTGTGCTTAGCTGGGTGTGACCCAAAAACAAAACAACAAAAAAAACCAACCATCAGTGATGTCACTGCTGTGAGGGAAAAAGAGCCTTCATTCAAGGGACCACCAAGTAAATGATGCTTGAAGGGCTCGCTCAAGATGGGAGATGTGTGCTGAAAGTAGACTATGGATTGAATATGATGACCACTTAGTACCCATATTGCAAACCAAAATGCCCAAAAGAAGAGAGAGAGAGAGTAAAAGAGAATGTGCCTGCCACAGAGTCAGAGGAGGGATTAGGGGGGGGGACGGCGGCAGGAGGGATACTGGGAAGATTGGTAGTGAAGGATGGGTACTCGGTCATTGTATGACTGGAACGTAATCACGAAAGTTTGTAAGTCTGTTACTGTACCTCATGGTGATTCATTTAAAATTTAAAAAGTAAATTAAATTTTCAAAAGGGACCCTCATTCTCTGCTGATGGGAATGTTGACTGTTCCAATCTTTTTGGAAGATGATGCTGATGATCATTCCTCATAAAACTAGGAATTGAGCTTTCCTATTACCCAGCAATTTCACTCCTTGCAGTATACCCCAAGGGCCCAAGAACACAATACAAAAAAGACATCTGCACTGCTATGTTCACTGCATCACTATTTACAACTGAAAAAAATAATTACTTTCAATTCACAATTGAAAAAACAATCAACGTGTCCCCAAAGAAATTACTGTAAGTAGAAATTGTTACATACACACAATAGGATACTACTGGGCCCTAAGAAAAGATGAAGTCATACAATTTCCTGTATGGATGGATCTGGAGAATATCATGGTGAGTTAAGTTAATCAGAGGGAGAGAGACAGAAACAGAATGATCTCTCTCATATGGGGACATAATGAAATTTTGTAGGGAATTATTAGATGCCTAAAGGTAGCAGAAATGAAGAGCAGGAGGACTGCTCTTCAGTAGAAACAAAAATATATAAATAAATGAATATACATTTTATATGTGAATATGGATAGTATCCAATGTTGACAAGAATATGAAGAAGACATACTTTTTTACAATATAGCCAGTTCAAGATTTGAAATACCAGTCTAACCCAGCTTATATATTTCCAGTTATCATTTTACAAAGAAAAAAATAGTTGACACAAAAAAACTGTTTATATCAGAAAAAATTTGGGGTAAAGAATACCCATCAATAAACATACACATAAATATATTTAGCTTACTCATATAACATATCACTGTGCATTCATTTCAAAAAAGCAAAATAGTTCTAAATTATTTTATTTCCACTAAATAAAGTTCGATTCCTCCGTCCCTCTCGGAGAGCCCGGCAAGCTACTGAGAGTATCTCGCCCTTATGGCAAGCTTGGCAAGCTAACCATGGCATATTTGATATGTCAAAAATAGTAACAAGTCTCACAATGGAGATGTTACTGGTGCCCACTCGAGCAAATCAATGAGCAATGGGATGACAGTGACAGTGAAATAATGTTAAAAGTGAAGAGTTACACACTCTCTCTCTCTCTGACTCTCTCTCTCTCTCCCCCTCCCCTCCTTCTCTCTCTGTAAGATAGGTTCTGATTTTTCTGGAGATCCCCAACTAATTATCCCCTACTTCATATCTGGCTTATTTACTCCCAGATCTTCATTATTTAGGACCAAATAAAGAATTTTGAGGAATACCAACATTAAAAACTACAAAGAGGAAGGAAAAATCATTGGACGATGATTTCACTTAAACACTTTATTCATAGAACAACAAAAAAAACTTATGTATTATCATGGAATTCAAAATGAAGAAAACGTTTAAATGGAGGATTTGGATATAATGAGATTTGAAAGAGTCCATTGCATATGACACTAAGAAGACAATACCTTTTTCTTAAAGCAGTCTCTTTTGCAGTATTTATTTTTATTTTAAAATATTTTTAATTAAATCACAGGGAAATACACAGTTACAAAGTTGTTCATGATTGGGTTTCAGTCATGTAATGTTCCAACACCCATCCCTTCACCAGTGTACAATCCCACTGCCAATATCTCCAGTTTTCCTCCCCCTCCCCCGCCTCAGTGACTCAGTGACAGGCACTTCTCTCTCTCTCTCTCTCTCTCTCTCTCTCTCTCTCTCTCTCTCTCTCTCTCTCTCTCTCTCTCTCCTCTCTTGTCTCTCTTTCTCTCTCTCTCCACCCCCCCTCTTTCTTCTCCCTCCCCCCTTCTTGAACATTATGGTTTGCAGTACAGACACTGAAAGGTTATCATGCATATGATTATTTCCGACTATAATTGTCATACGGGTCCCTTCTCTATCCTGACTGCCCTCCACCCCACACACACTTGTGGCAGGCTTCCAATCATTGACCAGTCCTCCTAACCCCTGTTTTCCCTGGCTTTGAATATTAGTCTTATACTATCTTTTTTATATCCCGCAAATGAATTCATTTATTCTATATCTGTCCCTCTCCTGACTCATTTCACTTTCCATGTCGGTCTGTTTATAAGCAAATTTCATGACTTTATTTTTCCTAAATTGTAGTTTTTAAAGGTTAGAGTGAAATAAGCTGGAGAACTACCTTAAATGGCTAGAGCACATGCATGCATTCTGGATCCCAGAATTTGATGCTGGGATTTCACAGTCCCTAAATACCACCAAAAGTGACTTTAGAGCACTGAGGCAAGAGTAGCTCTCAAGAATTACTTTTGTGGCTCAATAAATAAAAACCAAAAATAAACATAAACTAAAATTTGCAATGAAGGAAAGTCAATTTAAAAACACTGTTTTACCAAACATTTTAATTAACGGCAGAAAAAGAAAAGCTATTTAATAAAAGAAAAGAGAAATACCAAAAAAAAAAGTGAAGAGTTACAAAAAAGTATAATACTATACTCTTTGTGTACACACAAATATAGCTTACATACACACCATGCATACCCACACACATATATATAGATACTGTAGAATCAAGATATAGGTCAAACTTAAGCCATAAGGGTAAAATCTAGAAGAAATGAAAAGGAACTCTTGGGGGCTGGAGTGATAGCACAGCGGGTAGGGCGTCTGCCTTGCACGTGGCCTACCCAGGTTCAATTCCCAGCATCCCATATGGTTCCCTGAGCACCGCCAGGGGTAATTCCTGAGTGCAGAGCCAGGAGTGACCCCAGAGCATCACTGGATGTGACCTAAAAATTAAAAAAAAAAAAGAAAAGAAAAGGAAATCTTAACTTTACTTTATATTTATAGATCATTTGAGTATTTTATAAAGATCATTTCACTTTTTTAATTTGAAATTTTAAAAAAGCCCGGAAAGCTACCAAGAGTATTGCGCCTGCACGGCAGAGCCTGGCAAGCTACCCGTGATGTATTGGATATACCAAAAACAGTAACAATAAGTCTCACAATGAGAGACGTTTCTGGTGCCTGCTCGAACAAATAGATGAGCAATGGGATGACCGTGACAGTGACAGTGTATGATTAGAACAGTGACTCTGTCACAGTCAATTGTGCTATTAATTGTCTCCTTGAGCTTACCACCTCAATAGTGGACATGATTGCCCTCTGGTGGACATACTAACATGATAAATTTCCTAGGGATTTTTTTCGCCTTAATAGTATCAGTATATGGGAGCAGATAATCCTTTGTTGGGTGTACTGTCTCATGCATTGTAGAATATGAAGTAGTATCCCTGGCATTATCATCCAGATGCTGGCGATACTCTCCCCCAAAACTCTGACCACCAAAAGGGTTAGGGCTCAGTTAGGTGGTAGGGTTCAACTTAGGTTTAGGGCTAGGGCTAGGGTTAGGATTAGGGTTAGGGTTTAGGGCAAGGGCTAGGGCTAGGATTAGGGTTAGGGTATTGGGTTTAGGGTTAGGACTATATTGTGCCCAGATAGGTTGGCCAAAGATAGATTGACTCCAGATAGATTAGCAAAAGACAGATTGTCTACAAATAGATTGGCCCAAATTAGATTGGCCCAAGGTCATTGGCCCCAGATAGATTGGTCAATATAGATTGCCCAAGATAGATTTGCCCAAGATAGATTGGCCCCAGATATATTGCCCCCAGAAAAATTGGCCGATATAGACTTGCCAAAAAGATTGCTCCATGGTAGATTGGCTCATTATATACTCGTTCAAGGTAGATTCACCAACATAGTTCAGACGGAGATAGATTGGCTCAAGATAGTTTGCTTTGAGTTAGACTTGCCCAAAATAGTTTGACTGGAGATTGACGGGCCTAAAATAGATAGGCTGAAGAGAGATTATTCCCACATAGATTGGTCCAAGATATATTAGCGCAAGATAGATTGGCAAAGATACACTGGTCCTAGATAGAATGGTCCAAAGTAAGTAGGTACAAGTTATATGGCTCAAGGTAGATTGCCCAGGATAGATTGGCCAAAGATATATTGGCATAGGATAGTTTGGCTGGAGATAGATTGGCCCAAGATAGATTGACCCCGACAGATTGGCATAAGATAGTTTGGCCCAAGGTAGATTGGCCAAGAGAGATTAGGCAAAAGTAGATTGGCCCAAGATACATTGTACACAGATAGATTGACCCAACATATATGAGCCCCAGATATATTAGTCCAGATATATTTGCCCAAGATCACTTTTCCCTAGGTGGATTAGCCTGAGATACACTGGCCCCAAATATATTGGCCCCAAAGATATTGACCTCAGATAGTTTGGCCACAGTTTGAGAATTTGTTCCCAAATAGATTGGTACCAGATATATTGGCCCAGGATATTTAGCTAAGATAGATTGACCCAAGCTAGATTGGTTCAAGAGAGATTGACCTAAGATAGACTGGCCTGAGATAAATTAGCTCAAGAGAGATTGGCCCATGATAGACTGGTCCAAGAGAGATTGGCACCAGACAGATCGTCTCAAATTAGATTGTCCCAACAGATATTGGCCAAAGATAGAATGGCCCTAGATAGATTCGTCCAAGATAGGCTTGCTCATTAAATTTGACCCAAATATATGTTGGCCCCACATAGATTGGGACCAGATATATTGGTCCCAGATAGACTGTACCTAGATAGATTCGCCCAAAATAGTTTGGCCCCAGATAGTTTGGCCAGATACAATGGCCCAAGATAGATTGGCACAAGATACATTAGCCCAAGATAGAATGACTGAATATATATAGGCCCTCGGCAGATTGGCCCAAGTTAGATCGGATGAAGATATATTGGCCAGAGATTGATTGGCCCCAGATAGATTGGTCCAAGATAGATCAGCAAGATAGACTTGACTGACTTAGATTGAGCCAAAATAGATTGGCACAAGAAAGATCGGCCAAACATAGATAGGCCCAAGATGGATTGGCCCCACATAGACTGGCCCAAGATGGATTGTATAAGAAATATTGGCCCAAGGTAGATTTGCCCAAGATAGAATGGCCCCACATATATCAGCTCCAGATAGATTGGCCCTAGGTAGATTAGCCCCAGGTAGATAGGTCCAAGATAGTTTGGTCCCCAGATAGATTGGCCTCAAATAGATTGACCCAAATAATTAGCCCAAGATAAATAGGCCACACATGGTTTGGCCCCAGATAATTTGACTCCAGACTCTTTGGGCCTAGACATTGGCCAAAGATAGATTGACTCCAGAAAAATTAGCACAAGATAGGTTGGCCTCAGATAGATTAGCCCAAGACAGACTTTCCCAATATAGATTGGCCTCAGACAGATTGGCCACTAATAGAATGTCCCCAAATAGACTGACCCCAGTACATTGTCCCCAGAGAGATTGGTCCCAGATTGAATGGCCCAAGAGAGTTCAGCCAAAGATATATTAGCCCAAGATAGATTGGCCCAGCTAGATTGGCCCAGATAGATTGACCAAAGATAGATTGGCCCCAGATATATTGGCTCAGAGAGATTTGCCAAAGATAGATTGGCCCCAGATAGTTTGAACCCAGATAGATTGACCAAAGAAATAATATTCCAATTAGATTGGCACAAGATACATTGGCTCAAGATAGACACAAGATATATTGGCACAAGATTGATTGGGCCATGATATATTGGCCTAATATGAATTGTCTAGCTAGACTAGCCCCAGATATTTTGGCTCAAGATAGATTGGCCTAAGATAGATTGGCTCCATATAGGTTTGCCCCACGTAGATTGGCCCAAAATAGACAGATTGTCCCGAGGTAGATTGTTCTGAGATAGATAGGTTCAAGATAGATTAGCCCAAGACAAATTGGCACCAGTTAAGATTTACCCAAGGTAGAATGTCCCCTGAAATATTGACCTCAGACAGATTTACGCATGTAGATTGGCCCAAAATAGGTTGGCCTAAGATAATTGGCCCAAGATAGATTGCCCCAAGAAAAATTGGCCCAAGAGAAATTGGTCCGAGATATACTGGCTTAAGAAATACTGGCCCCTGAGAGATTGCCCCCATATAGATTGTCCCCAGTTAGATTGGCCCAAGATAGATTGGCTCAAGATTGATGGGCCCAGGATAGATGAATCCAGGATAGGTTGGCCTAATATTGTTTGGCCCAAGATAGACTGGCCTGAGATAGATTGGCCTGAGAAACATTGACCAGAACTAGATTAGTCAGAGATAGATTGGCCTGAGATAGATTGGCCCAAGTTTGCTCTGCTGAAGATAGACAGCCTTAAGATATATTGGCTGGAGATAGATTGGCACCAGAGATATTGACCCAAGACAGATTTCTCAAGATAGATAGGCCCCAGATAGATTGGCTCAAGCTAGGTGGTCCATACACAGATTGGCCCCGGGTAGAGTGGCCCCAGATAGACTGACCCCAGACAGATTGGCCTGAGATAGTTTGGCCCAAGATATATTAGCCCAAGATAGATTGGCCCAAGATAGATTGGCCCAAGATAGATTGGCCCCAGGTTGATTGGCCCAAGATAGATTGGTCCCACATAGATTGGCACTAAATAGATTGTACCCAGGTATATTGGCCTAAGATAGATTGATCCAGGTTAGATTGACCCTAGATATATTGTCCCTAGCTGGATTGGCCCAGATAAATTGGCCCAAATAGATTGAACCTGATAGATTGGATCCAGATAGATTGGCCAAGGATAGATTGGCCACACTGGATTGGTCCCAGATAGGTTGATCCTAGATAGTTTGGCCCCAGATAGATTGATCCAAGATTGTTTGGGCTTATAGATTAGCACAAGATAGACTGGCCCCAGATAGATTGGCCCAACATAGATTGGCCAAGGATAGATTGGCCCCAGATAGGTTGGCTAAAGATTGATTGGGCCAAGATTGATTGCCCAAGAAAGTTTGACTCAAGATAGGTTTGCCAAGATAGATTGGTCATAGATTGTTTGACCTGAGATCTATTGTCCCATGATATTTTATCACAACATAGATTGGCCCCATAGGTATTTGCCCAAGATAGATTGTTCCAAGATAGTTTGGTCCCACATAGATTGGCCCCAGATATATTGGTTCCAGATATATTGATCAAGACAGATTTGCCAAAGATATATTGGTCCAAGACAGATTCGCCCAAGATAGTTTGGCCCAAGATAGATTGACAAGAGATAGATTAGCCTGAGATAGATTGGCCCAAGATAGATTGACCCAAGAGAGTTTGGCCCAAGGTAGATTGGCCCAAGATAGTTAGCCCCAAGATAAGATATGTGAAGACTATTGACCCAAGATAGATTAGACCAAGATAGATAGGCTCGAGATAGATTGGCTTGAGTGACCTAATAGTTTCGCCAAAGATACAGTGGCCAAATATAGTGACCCAAGGTAGACTTGCCCAAGGGAGATTGGAACCATATAGATAGGTCCAGATAGAATGGCCTAGGAGATATTGGGCCAATGTATATTGGCCCCAGATATATTGGCCCCGCGAAGTTGGTCACAGGTAGATTAGCCCCATTTAGCTTGGCTACTGATAGATTCGCCTCAAATATATTTTCCCCAGGTAGATTGACACAAACTAGTTTGGTGAAAGATCAATTGGTCCAAGATAGATTGACCCGAGATAGATTGGCCAAAGATGAATTAGCCAAAGATAGACTGACCCAAGATAGATTCACACAGGATTTCTTGGATGAATATAGTTTGGCGCAATAAACATTGACCCAAGATAGATTGCCCAAGAAAGATTGGCCAGAATACATTGGCCCGAGAGACGTTGCCTAGGATAGTTTGGCCAAAGAGAGATTGTCCCAAAATAGATTGACCCAAGATAGATTGGCCTTAGATAGTTTGGCCCAAGATAGATTGGCCAAGATAGATAGGCCCAATAGAGATTTGCCTATGGTAGATCATCCCAAGATAGATTATCACCAGATAGATTGGCCCAGGATTGATTGGTTCCAGATAGACTGGCCCAAGATAGAATTGTATGAGTTAGATTAGCCCAAGAGTGTCTAGCCCAAAATAGATTGAGTGGAGATTGATTAGCCAGAAACATATTGGTCCAAGATAGACTGACCGAAGATTGATTGGCCCTGATAGATTGGGCCAAGATAGATTGGCCAAGATGGATTTTTCCAAGATACATTGGCCAAAGATAGATTGTCCCCACATACATTGAGCCTAGTTAGACTGGCCCAAGCTAGATTGACCCCAGATAGAATTTTCCAAGATAGATTGGCCCTAGATAGTTTGGCCCGAGATAGATTTGCCCAAGATATGGTGGATCAAATAAATTTGCCACTCAGGGATTGGCCCCAGATAGATTGGCCCCAGATAGTTTGGGCCCAGGTAGATTGGCCAAAGAATGATTGACCCCAGATAGTTTAGCACTATATAGATTAGCCCCAATAGATTGGCCAAGATATATTGACCAAGATAGATTTGCCAAAAATAGATTGGCCCAAGATAGATTTGCCCCACATAGATTGGCCCAGATATATTGGCCCTAAAAAATTGGTGAGATAGATTTGTCAAGAAAGATTGGCCCAAGATAGATTGGCACAAGATATCTTGGCCCATTATATACTGGCACAAGAAAGATTCGCCCAGGAGAGTTTGGCCCAAGATATATTAATTTGAGATAGATTGCCCAAAATAGCTTGGCCTAATATAGATTAGGCCCACATAGGTTGGTCCATGGTAGATTAGCCCAAGATAGATTAGAAAACATACATTGGCCCTAGATAGATTGGAACCAGATAGATAGGCCCAAGAAAAATTGGCCCTTAGAGATTGCCTCCATATAGACTTGCCACAGTTAAATTGGTCCAAGATAGATTGGCCTGAGATTTATAGGCCCAAGATTGGTTGGCTGAACATAGATTGGCCAAAAATAGATGGGCCCAAGAAAGATTGCCCAAGATAGATGGGATCAAGCTTGATGGCCCAGATAGATTGGTCAGAGATAGACTGGTCAAAGAGACTGGCCCAAGAAAGATTGCCCAGGATAGATTGGATCAAGAGTGGTGGCCCAGATAGATTGGCTAAAGATATAGTGGCCAAGATAGATTGTCACTAGATAGATTTGTCCAAGATTGATTGGTCTGACATAGATTTGACAAAGATGTATTAGCTCAAGGTATATTAACCACTGATAGATTTGCCCAAGATAGATTGGCCCAAGATAGATTGGCCTCACATAGATTGGCCCTAGTTATACTGGTCCCTGATAGATTGGCCAAGATAAATTAGTTCAAGAAAGATAGGCCCATGATATATTGGCCCAAGATTTATTTGCCCAAGATAGTTGGCCCATGAAGGATTATCCCTAGATCTGTTTGATTGAGATAGATAACCTATACAGATTGGTCAGAGATAGACTGCCTCAAGATAAACTGGCCAAAGATAGATTGGCCTCAGATAAATTGTCTCAAGATAAATTGGCCCCAATAGCCTGGCCTAAGATAAATTGGTCCCTGAAAGTTTGGCCCCATGTATATTGGCCCCAGTAGGATTGGTCAAAGATAGGTTGGCCGAGGATAGATTGGCCCAAGATAGATTGACCCCAGATAGATTGGCCACAGATAAATTAGACACTAATACATTTTACCCAGAGAGATTGGCCTCAAGTTGATTGGCCAGAGATAGATAGGCCCAAAATATAAAAGCACAAGATAAATTGGCCCCTGAGAGATTTGCCCAGATAGATTGGTCCCAGTTAGATAGAACAAGATAGATTGGCTCAAGATAGATTGGCCCAGGATAGATTGGTCATGAGAGATTGGCCCTTATATATTGGCCCAAGATATAGTGCCACAAAATTGATTGGCCCAGGAAAGGTTGGCCCCAGGTAAACTGCCCCAAGATAGATCAGCCCGAGATAGACTGACTCGAGGTAAATTGCTCGAAGATAGATTGGCCCAAGATAGATTGCCCAAGTTAGAATGGATCAAGATTGATTGGACTAAGATAGATTGGGCCAAGATAGATTACCCCAAGTTTGATTGGCCCAAAGTAGATTGGCTCCAGATAGACTGGCCAAAGATAAATTGGCACCTCAGCGATTGTGTCCAGATAGATCGACACCAATTAGATTGGCCAAAAATAGCTTGTCCCCAGATAGATTGGAACAAGATAGATAGGCTGAAGATATATACATGAAGATAGATTGGCCAATAAAAGATTGGTGTATATATATTGGCTCAAGGTAGACTAGATCTAGATAGGTTACCTAATTTCATTTGGCTAAAGACAAATTAGCCTAAGAGAGATTATCCCAAGATACATTGGACCAAGATACATTGGACCAAGATGGATTGGCCTGTGATAGATTGGCCAGAGATGGATTGGTCCAAGATAGTTTGGCCAAGAATAGCTTGGCTGAAGATAGATTGTCCAAAGATAGATTGATCCCAGATGTATTGGCATAAGACAGTTTGGCCCAAGATAGATTGATCAAGAAAAATTTGCCCAAGAGATTGACCCAAGGTGGATTCACCAAAGATAGATTGTCACCAATCCATTGTCCCAGATAGACTGGCCCCAGATAGATTGGTCCCAGATAGATTGGCTCAAGATACATTGGCCCAGGATAGATTGGCTCCAGATAGATTTGCAGAACAAAAATTAGCCCAAGATATTTTTGCCAGAATATTGGCAAAAATATCCCAGAATAGACCCAGAATAGACCCAGGTATATTGGCCTCAGATAAAATAGATGAGGTAGATTGGCCCAGGGTAGATTGGCCCAAGATATATTGGCCAAAGATAGATTGTCCCGAGATATACTGGACTGAGATAGATTTCCCAAGATAGTTTGGCCTGGGATAGATTGTCCTGAGATTGACTGAGAAAAAATGGCCTAAGATAATTTGGCCCAAGGTAGATTGGTCATAGATAGATTGGCTCCAGATAAATTGGCCCCATATTGACTATCCCAAGATATATTTCCTCTTTAGAGATTGGATACGGAAGGACTGACCCCATTAGATTGGTGCAAGATAGATTGATTCAAGATAGATTGACCCAAGATAGATTGGTCCATTATAGATTGGTCAAGATATATTGTCCTAGGGTAGATAAGCCCAAGATTAATTGGCCCAAGATAGATTGACACAAAGGAGATTGGCCCCAGGTAGACTGACCCAAGATAGACTGGCCTGAGAGACATTGATTCCAGATTGTCATGCTCGAGATAGATTGGCTCTAAATAGATTGGCCCAACATAGATTGGCCCAAGATAGACTGGCCCAAGGTAAATTGGCCCAAGATAGATTGGCCCAAATTAGAATGACCCAAGAAAGATTGGCCCAATATAGATTGTACCAAGATAGATTGACCCAAGAGATATTGGAACAAGGAAATTTGACCCAAGTTAGTCTGCCAACGGTAAATTGGCCCTTGAGAGATTGGCCCCAGATAGATTCGCCATAGTTTATTGGTGCAAGATTGACTGGCCCAAGATGGATTGGGCCAAGATAGATTGGCCCAAGATAGACTGGCCTCAGAAGACTGGCCCAACATAAATTGGCTGATGAGTGATTGACCCCCAATAGATTGGCTTCCATTAGATTTATCGAAGATAGCTTTGTCCCTGAGATTTGGCCCAATATAGATTATATAAATAGTCCCAAGATAGATTGACCCCAGACAGACTGACTCAAGCTAGATTGGCCTGAGATAGACTGGCCAGAAATAGATTGGACCAACTAAGAATGGAGCAAGATAGATTGGCCCAAGATAGATTGTCCAAGATACAATGGTCCTAATATACTCTCCCAAGATAAATTGGCCACTGAGCTACTGGCCCCAAATAGTTTAACCTCAGTTAGATTGGCCAAAGATAGCATGGACACAATAGATTGGCCCAAGAATGATAAGACAAACATAGACAAGCGAAGACAGATTGGCCCAAGATTGAACCAACCCAGATTGGTTCAAGATAGATTAGCCAGAGATACATTGAACCAAGATAGATTGGCCCAAAATATATTGGCCAAAGATTGATTGGGCCCACACAGATTTGTCCATGATAGATTAACCCAAGATAGATTTTAAAAGATACATTGGCCTTAGATATAATGGACCAGAATGAGAGATCCAATTTAGATGGGCCAAAGATATATTGGCCCAAGGTAGATTGGTCCAAGATAGATTGATCCGAGATAGATAGGCTTGAGATAGATTGGAAAATGATAGAATGGTCTAGGATAGTTTGGCCAAAGATAGATTGACCCAAGAAAGATTGACCCCAGATAGATTTGCCTAGCATAGGCAAGATAGTTTGCCAACAGAGATTTGCTCAAGAGAACTAGCCCAAAATGGAGTGCCACAAAATTGTTTGTTCCCAGATAATTGACCCAAGATAGAGAAGCCCCAGATATATTTGACCAGATAGATTTTTCCAAGAATGATTGGGCCAAAGACAGTTTGGCCTGAGATAGATTGGCCACATATAGGTTGGCCACACATATATTGACCCAGAGAGATTGCCGTCAGATAGTTTTTACCCCTATTAAATAGGCCAATCAGAGGTTGGTTCCAGATAGATTGGCCTCAGATAGATTGGCCCCAGATAGATTGGTAAGAGAGATTGGCCCAAGATAGATTGGCTAAAGAGAGATTGGCCCAAGATAGACTGGGCCTAGATAGATTGGCCTATGAAAGTTTGGTCGAAGATAAATTGGCCTCAGACAAATTTGCTGAAGGTATATTGGCCCAGATATATTGGCCCAAGAAAGATTGGCCAAAGACATGTTGGCAAAAGATGGATTTCCACAAGATTGATTAACCCAATACAGATTGGCCCAAATGATATTGGCCAATATAGACTGGCCCCAGATAGATTAGCTCAGGATAGATTGACCTAAAAGAGATTGACCCCAAATAAATTGTACTCAGATATGTTGCCCTCAAAGATATTGCCCTCAAAGAGATTGGCCCCATAATTTGACCCAGTTAGATTGGTCATTGATAAATTGGGCACAGATAGTTTGTCTTCAGATTGATTGGCCCAAGATAGTTTGGTCACAGATTGGCCCCAGATATTTTGGCTCAAGATATATTGGCCCAATGTAAATTGGCCCAAGATAGATTGGCACAAGATAGATTGGCCCAGAATAGATTGACCCAATACATATTGGCCACAGATAGATTGATCAAAGATATGTTAGCCACTGAGAGATTGGCCCAGACAAATTGACCCAAAATAGACTGACACAAGATAGATTGGCACAAGGTAAATCTTCCCAAAATAGGTTGGCCCAAGATATATTGGCCCCTCATAAATTGGACCAAGATATATTGAACCAGAGAATTTGGCCCCAGATAAAATGGCCCAGGATAAAATGGTCTAGAGAGAGTGGCCCAAGAAAGATTGGCTCAATATATTGGCTGAAGATAGATTCGCCCAAGAGTGATTGGCCCCAGATAGACAGGACCAAGATAGATTGTCAAGATAAATTTGCCCAAGACAAATTGGCCCAAAATAAATTGGCCCCATATTAATTGGCGCCAATAGATGGCTCCAGCTAGATTGGCCCCAGATAGATTGGGCCCAGATAGACTGGTCCCAGATACAGTGTCCCCAGTTTGATTGACCCAGAATATATTGGCCCAAGACAGACATTGGTCTTTTGATTATTGACCACTAATACATTGGCCCTAAATATATTTTTCCCAGAGTGATTGGCCTCAGATTGATTGGCTTGATTTGCAAAAGATATAAAAGCCCAAGATAGATTGACCCCAAATAGATTTTCCCAAGATAGTTAGGCACAAGTTATATTGGCCCAACATAGATGGTACCAGATATATTAGCAAAGATAGATTGGCCCTAGATAGATTGGCCCATTATATATTGTTCAAATATAGATTAGCCCAAGATAACTTTGCAAGATAGACTGGCTGAGATAGATTGACTTGAGATAGATTAGCCCAAGATATATTGACCCGAGATAGATTGGCCCAAATAGATTGACTGAAGACAGATTGGCCCCAGATAGACCCCAGATAGGCTGAAGACAAATTGGTCCAAGACAGATGAACCCAAGATAGATTGGCTAAGATACATTGTACCCGAATAAATTGGACCAAGATAGATAGGCCCTAAATAGATGGGCTAAACATATATTGACTCAAGATCGATTGGACCAAGATAGTTTGACCTGAGAGAGATTGGCTCGAGATAGATTGGCATGAGATAGATTGGACTGAGATGATTTGACTGAAGATGATTGGCCCAAGATAGATTGACCTGAAATAGATTGGCCTAAGATAGTTAGGGCAAACATAGTTTGGTTAAGAAAGATTGCCAAAGAGATTTTGGCACAAGATAGATTGATCCAAGATAGATTGGCCCAATAGATTGGCCCCAGATAGATTGGCCCAAGATTGACTGGCTCATGATTGATTAGCCTAGAATAGATTGTCCCAGGATACAGAGGTCAAATAGATTGTTACAAGAAAAATTGTCCCAAGATTGATTGGCCAAAGATAGATAGGCTCCATATAGATTGACCCCAGATAGATTGTCACCAGATAATTTTGCTCCAGGTAGTTTGTCCCGAGAAAGCTTGGCCCAACATATATTGTCCTAAGATACATTGGTCCCCAATTGACTGGCCCAAGAAAGATCAGCTCCAGATATATTGGCCAAAGGTAGATTGGCACATGATAAATTGGCCCAGGATAGAATGGCCCAAGAAAGCTTGATGCAAAGCAGACTGGCTCAAGATGGACTGTCCAAAATAAACTGTCCCTTGATTGATTGGATTAATGTTTATTGGCCCAAGATAGATTGGCCCCAGATAGACTGGCACATGATAGATTGGTACAAGATAGATAGGCCCAAGGGAGACTAACCCAAAATAGATTGACCCGAACTACATTAGCCAAAGACAGATTGGCTGGGATAGATTGGCCCAAGACTGTTTAGCCCAAGATAGATTGGCCCAAGAAAGATTCACTTATATAGATTGGCCCAAGAAAGATTGGCACAAAATAGATTGGTCCAAGATACATTTGCCCAAGATTAATTGGCCCCAAATAGATTCGATGAAAATATACTGGCCAACATAGATTTGATGAAGATAGACTGTCCCAAGATATATTGGCCTCACTAGATTGACATAAGATAGACTGGCCTCCAGATAAATTGGTCAAAGACAGATTGGTGTGAGATAGATTGGCGTGAGATAGATTGGCCCAAGATATAATGGATCAAATAAATTTGCCCCACATAAATAAGCTCCAGATAGATTGGCCCCAATAGTATTGGCCCAGCTAGATTGGCCGACGATAGATTGACTCCAGGTAGATTAACATCAGCTAGATTGGCCCCAGTTAGATTGGCCCAAGTTAGATTGGCCATAGATGATTGGCCCCAGATGGATTGACCCCGGATAGATTGGCCAAGATAGATAGATGAAGGTCAATATTCCCAAGATAGATTGTCCCCAGATAGAATGGTGTCACATAGATTGGCCTACAGATATATTGGCTCCACAAAAGTTGGCTAAGATAGATATTCCTAGAAAAATTGACTCAAGATAGATTGGCCCTGTATTGATTGGCCATTATATACTGGCACAAGATAGATTGACACAAGATAGTTTTGTCCTAGATAGATTAGCCCAAGAAGATTGACCCTGTTAGATTGTTCAAAGATAGTTTTTCCCAAGACAGATTGGCCAAGAGAGATGGCCAAGAGAGATAAGGCCAATATAGATTGGCTCAAGATAGATAAGTCCCAGATAGATTGGCCCAGATATATTTGCCCAAGATCGATTGGCCCAAGATAGGTTGGCCTGAGATAGATTTGCCTCACATAGATTGGCCCCAGATACATTGGCCCCAGAGAGATTGGCACAAGATAGATTGGTCCAAGATAGATGGGCTCAAGAGAGATTTGCCCATGATAGATTGGTCCAAGGTATACTAGTCCCAAAGAGAATGGCCTCAGAAAGATACTCCTAGAATGATTGGCTCAAGATAGAATGCCACACAATAGATTTGGTCCAAGAAAAATTTGTACAAGATAGATTGCCCAAGATTGATTGGCCCAAGAGATATTGACCAAATATAAATTGGTGCATGATTAGATTGGCTCAAGATAGATTTGCCCATGATAGATTTCCCCAGATACATTGGCTCCACATAGACTAGCCCCTGATATATTGGCCCCAGAGATATTTGCTCCAAATAGATTGTCCTCACATAGTTTTGCTCAAGATTTTTTGGCCACTGATAGATTCACCACAGATAGATTGTCCCCAGATATATTGGCCTAAGATATTTTAGTCCCAGATTGATTGGCCCAGACAGTTTTGTCCAAGATATATTCGCTTAAGAATGATTGACCCATGATAGATTGACCCAAGAGAGATTGTCCCCAAATAGACCTTCCCTAGATATATTGGCCCAAGATAGATTGTCGCAAGATACACTGACCAGAGACGTTTTGGTCCCAGATAGTTTGGCCCAAGATACAATGGCCAAAGATAGATTGGCACAAGATAAATTGGCCCAAGACAGATCAACCCAACATATATTGGACCCAGATAGATTGGCCCAAGTTATATTGGCTGAAAATATATTGGTCACAGAGAAACTGAAGCCAGATACATTGGCTGCAGAGAGATTGGCTAGAGATACATTGGTCCCCTAGAATTTGGCCCTAGAGAGATTGGACCCAGATAGTTTGGCCCAAGATAGATAGGCTCAAGATAGATGGGCAAATACAGATTGGCCCAAGATAGATTGGTCCAAGATAGATTGCCCAAGGGAGAATGGCTCCAGATAGATTGTCCTCAGATAGATTTGCCTGAGATAAATTGGCCCAAGATCAATTTACCACAAATATAGTGGCCACAGATAGTTTGGCCACAGATATATTGGCCCAAGATAGCTTGGCCCCAGAGAGATTACGCAAGATTGATTGGCTATAGATTGATTGGCCCAAGAAAGATTGGTCCCAGATAGGTTTGCCCCAGATTGATTGGATTGAGAGAGATTATTGGTATATTAGACCATGATAGATTTGCTCAATTTATATTTTCCCAAGATAGAATGGCTCCTGAGAGATTGGCCTCAGACATGTTATGCCCAGTTAGATTCACCAAAGATAGATTGGCCCGAGATAGATTGACCTAAATTAGATTGGTATGAAAAAGATTGGTCAAAGATAGATAGGACCAAGATAGATGGACCCCACATAGACTGACCAAAAATAAATTGGTCCCTTTGAGATTGTCCCTAAATAAACCTGCCCCAGTTATATTGGCACAAGATAGATTGGACAAAGAAAGATTGGCCCAAGAGAGTTTGACCGAAGATAGATTGGCCCAGAGAGATTGGCAAAGATAGATTGGATAAAATATATTGGGCCAAGGTAGATTTGCCCAAGATTGGCCTCACAAAAATTAGCCCCAGATAGATTGGTCCTAGGCAGATTAGCCCCAGATATATTTTTCCAAGATATATTCACCCCAGATAGATTAGCCCAAGATAGATTGGCTGGAATTAGATTGGGCCCAGGTAGACTGGCACAACATAGATTGGCCCAAGATACATTGGTTCAAGAAATATTGGCCCCATAAATATTGCCCAAGATTTATAGGCCCAAAATAGATTGGCACTAGAAGATTGGCTCAAGATTGATTGGACACAGAAGATTGACACATTATAGATTGGCCCTAGACATATTGCCCCAAATAGTTTGGTACAAGATAGGTTGGCCCAAGATAAATTGTCCCAAGATAGATTGTCCCAAAATAGACTGGCCCAAGATAGTTTATCCAATATAAGTTGGCCCAAGATAGATTGGTCTCACATGGATTGACCCCAGATAGATTATCCCCAGGTAGATTGGCTCAAGGCCAAGTTAGATTGGCCCCAGATATTTTGTCCCTAGATAGATTGGCCCCAGAAAATTTGGACCCACATAGAATGACCCATACAGATTGGCCAAGGATAGATTGGCCCAAGATAGATTGGCCCCACATGAATTGGTCCCAGATAGTTGGCCCCAGATAGATTGGCCTGAGGTGGATTGGCCCGAAATTGTTGGCCCAAGAAAGATTGGCCCAATAGTGCTTAGCAGATTGATTGACCCAGAGGAGACTTTTCCAGATAGATTGGCCTCAGATACATTGAGTCCAGGTAGATTGGTCCCAGAGAGATTGTCTCAGATAGGTTTGTCCATGATAGATTGGGCCCATATAGATTGACCCCAGATTTGTCTGCACCAGCAAGATTGGTTGCAGGTAGATTGACCCAATTAGATTGGCCACTGATAGATTGGCCCCAGATAGATTGACCTCAGATAGATTGGCCCCAGATAGATGGGTAAAAAGTAGTTTGGCTGGGGATAGATTGGCCCCAGATAGATTGGCCAGAGATATATGGCCCCAGATAGATTAGCATGAAATAAATTGGCCAAAGATAGATTAGCCAGAGATAGATTGACCCTAGATAGATTCATCCAGAATTGCTTGGCCAAATATAGATGGGCTGAATATAGATTAGTCCAAGATAGCTTGGTCCAAGAAACATTGGCCCAATATAGACTGACCAACATACACTGATCAAGAGACATTGGCCCCAGATAGATCAATGCAAGAAATATTGGTTCAAGATAGATTAGCCTAAGATATATTGGCCCCAGATACATTGGCTCAAGATAGATTGGTCAAGATATATTGGCCCATGTTAGTTTGGACCAAGATAGATTGGCACCAGATAGATTTTCTTTGGATACTTTGGCCCTAGGTAGATTGTCCTAAGATTGATTCACCCTACATGGACTGACTCCAGATAGATTGGCCCCAGAGAGTTTGGCACAGATAGATTGGCCTGAGAAAGATTGGCCCTGGAGAGATTAGCACAAGATAGATCGGCCACAGATTGATTGGCCCAAGATATATTGGACCCAGAGAAACTGGCCCCAGATTGATCAGTTCGAGATAGATTGGCCAATGATAGATTAGCTCAAGATAGATTGACCACAGTTAGATTTTCCCAAAGTAGAATGGCCCCAGTGATACTTGCCCAAGATAGTTTGTCCCCAGTTAGATTGGCCCAAGATAGACTAAGGTAGTTTGACCCAAGATGGATTGGCCCAAAATAGATTGGTCAAGATAGATTGTCCACATCTAGAGTGGACCAAGATGATTTGGCCCATAAGAGATGGCCCACAGATAGATTTTTCCAAGTTAGATTGGCTGAAGATAGCTTGGCCCTAGGTAGATTGGCCCAAGATAGATAGGTCAAAGATAGATTGGCTCAAGGTAGATTGGCACTAGAAAGATTGGTCAAAGATTGTTTGGCCAAAGATCAATTGGACCAGGATAGATTGGCCCCAGATAGATTGGTCTAAGATAGTTTGGTCCAAGATAGATTGGCCCAAGATAGATTGGCCCAAGATAAATTGGCAAAAGATAGGTTGGCCCCAGATAGATTGGCTACAGATAGATTGGCCCAAGATTGATTGCTCAAAATAGTTTTTCCCAGAATAAATTGGCCCAGGATAGATATGTCCATGACAGTGTGCCCACCTTCTTGGGCCATCTATCCTTGGTCCAACTATCTTGGAACCATCTATCTATCTTGGCCCATATACTTCAGGGCCATCTATCTTTGACACATCTATAATATCCCCATCAATCTTAGACCAATCTATCTTGGCCCAATCTATCTTGGACGAATATATTTTGGCCCGTCTATCTGGGCCATCTATCTGGGGCCAATGTACCTTGGGCCAAACTCTATTGAGCCAATAGCTCTTGGGCCAATGTATCTTGGACCAATTTATCTTTGGTGAACTACTCTTAGACCAATCACTCTTCTGCCAATCTCTCTTGGACCAAGCCATTTTGGTCCTATCTATCTTGGGCCCATCAATCTTGTACCCATCTATCTGGTAGCCATCTATCTTGGGCCATCTACTTTGGGCTCTACTATCTTGGGCCCAGATATCTTGGCCCATATTTGGGTGCATCCATCCTAGTCCCATCTATCTATGGCCCTTATATCTTAGTCCAAATCTATCTTGGCCAACCTATCTTGAGAGAATCTATCTTGTACAGTATATCTGGGGTAAAGTGTCTGGGGCTAATATATCTTGGGACTATCTTGGACAAATATCTATGGGGCCCATCTATATTCCTCAAATATATATTCGGTCAATCATCTTGGGTCAATCTATCTTAGCCCAATCTATATTGGGCCAATCAACCTGGAGGAATATCGATCTTGGGCCAATTTATCTTGGGCAATCTATCTTGGTCCAATATATCTGGTGCTAGTATATCTGGGGCCAATCTATTTAGGGCCAATCTATCTTGGGCAAACTTGTCCTGGAACAATATATCTGGGGACTTTGTATCTGGGTCCAATCTATCTGGGGCCAATCTATCTGGGGCCAATACACCTAAGGTCAATCTATTTTGGGCCAATCTATCTCAGGCCAATCTAACTGGGACCAAGCTGTCTGGGGCCAATCTCTCTCAATCAATCTCTCTTGGGCCAATCTATCTGCCAATCTTTGGTCAATCTATCTTGATCTATCTAGGGCCAATCCATCTTAGACCAATCTATTTTGTGTCAATCAATTTTAGGCCAGTCTTCCTAGGGTAATCTGTCTGTGGCCGAACTATCTGTGGCCATTCTATTTTGGGTCAATCTATCTTGTGCCAATCTATCTTCCACCAATGAATCTTCAGCCAATCTATTTTGGGCAAATTTATCTTGGGTTAATCTCATTTGAGCCACTCTATCTGTGGCCAACCTATGTTGGTCAATCCCTCATGGGCCAATCTATCTTCTGCCAATCTATCTTGGGCCAAACTATCCAAGCATATCTGGGGAAATCTATCTTTGGCTAATCTATCTGTGGCCAATCTATCCAGGACCAATTTCTCTGGGGCCAATTTATCTTGGACCAATCTATCTTGGCCCCATCTATCTGGGGCCAAACTATCTTGTGCTAATCGATCTTGGATCAAACTATATTGGGCAAATCTATCTTGGGCCAATTTTTCTTGGGCCAATGTCTCTTTGGCCAATCTATCTTGGGCACATCTATCTTGGGTCCATCTATCTTGAACCCATTTATCTGTGCCCATCTATCTTGGGTCTACCACTAGGTCTACCCAAGGTAGGTAGACTATCTTCGGGCCATCTATCTTGGCCCCAACTATCTTCCATCCATCTATCTTGGCCCCCTCTATCTTGGGCCAACATATCTTAGTCCAATCTATCTGGGGCCAATTTATTATTGGCAAATCTATCTTGGGCCAATCTATGTTGCATCAGTCTATCTTGGGACAATCTATCTTGGGCAATCTATTTTGGGCCAAATATCTTGGGCCACATTTTCTGGGGCAAACCTATTTCTGAGTGCAATCTATTTGGGGCCAATCAATCTGAGGCCAATCTATCTGGGGTCAATCTATCTTGGTCCAATCTATTGGGATAAATCTGTCTTGGGCCAATATAACGGGCCAATCTATCTTTAGCCAGTATATCTGGGACAATCTATCTGGAGCCAGTATATCTGGGGCCAATCTCTTGAGCCAATCACTCTTCTGTAATCTCTTGTGTCCTGATACCTTGGGCCCATCTATCTTGGTTCCATCTAACTTACTCCCATCTATCTTGGGGCCATCTATCTTGGCCCATCTATCATGGACCCTTCTATCTTAGCCTCGTCTATCTTAGGTCAATCTACCTTGGGTCAATCTATTTTGGACCTATCTATCTTGGGCCATTCTATCTTGGGCCAGAATATCAGGGGCAATTTATCTGGGGCCAGTCTATCTGTGGCCAATCAATCTTGGGCCAATTTCTCTGGGGCCCATTTATATTCCACCAATCTATCTTCAGCTAATATATCTTGGGCCAATCTAACTTGGGCAATCTATCTTGGCCCAATCTATCTGGTGCTAATCTCTCTGGGGCCAATCTATCTGTGGCCAATCTATCTTGGGCTAATCCAACCTGGGACAAAATATCTGAGGGCAATGTGTATGGGGCAAATCTATCTGGGGCCTACCTATCTGGGGCCAATCAATTTGGGCCCATCATCTATCTTGGGTCAATCTATCTTGCCCTATTCTTTCTTGGGCCAATCTTTATTTGGCCAATTAATCTGGAGCCAATCTATCTGGGGACAATATATCTGGCGTCAATCTATCTGGGGACAATATATCTTGAGCTCATCTTTCTTGGGCCTATAAATATGGGGCCCATTAATCTTAGGCCCATCTATCTTGGGCTGAACATTCTTGGGCCCATCTATCTTGTGCCCATTTATCTTGGGCCCATATATCTGGGGCTATCTACCTTGAACCCATATGTCTTTGGCCCATGTACCTTGGGCTATATATCTAGGGTCCATGTATCTTGGGACCATGTATCTTGGTCCCTAGTATCTTGTCCCCATCTTTTTTGACCAATCTATCTTGAGTCAATCTATCTTGGGCTTATCTATCTTAGGTCTTGGAACCATCTTAGTGAAGACAATCTGTTTGTGGCCAATACATCTGATGCCATCTTTCTTGGACCAATCTATCTTGGGCCAGTCTATCAGGAGCCAATATCTCTGGAATCAATCTATCTTGCACCCATCATTTTGGACCATTGTATCTTGTGACCAACATTTTGGGTTCATCTACCCTGTGCCATATATCTTGGGCAATCTACCTTGGGCCCATCTATCTTGGGCCTGTCTGTCTTGGCCACATCTATATTGGGGCAGTCTTTCTTGGGTTAATCTATCTGGTGCCAATATATCTATTTGGGGATAATCTACCTGGGGTTAATATATCTGGGGACAAACTTTCTGGTGCCAAACAATCTGAGGCCCATCTCTCTTGGAACAATCACACTTAGGCCAATCTCTCTTGGGCCAAGCTATCTTGGGCACATCTATCTTGGGGACATCTATCTTGTGCCCATATATATTGGGTACATCTATCTTGGGCCTAACTGTCTTGGGACCATCTGTCTTGGACCATGTATATTGGGCCCATCTATTATGGGCTCATCTGTTTTGGGACTGAAGCAATAGCAAAGGCTGGAGTGATAGCACAGCGGGTAGGGCATTTGTCTTGCACATGGCCAACCTGGATTTGATTCCTCTGTCCCTCTAGGAGAGCCCAGCAAGCTACTGCAAGTATCCTACCCACACGGCAGAGCCTGGTAAGTTGCCCGTGGTGTATTTGATATGCCAAAAACATAACAACAAGTCTTACAATGGAGATATTACTGGTGCCCCCTCGAGCAAATTGATAAATAATGGGATGACAGTGCAGTGCTACCATGCTATTTTGGGCTCTTCAAACATAGCCCCATCTACCTTAGGCCAATCTATATTGCCCAATCGATCTTGACTAATATATTTTAGACCAATATATCTTGCATCAGTGTATCTAGAGCAATTTATCTGGAGCCAATATACCTGAGGCCAATCTATCTTCCGCCAACCTATCATCAGCCAATTTATCTTGGGCCAATGAATCTGGTGCCAATCTATATTCAATCAATCTTGATACAATACACCTGGAGCCAATCTATCTTGGGCCAATCTATCTTGGGAAAATCTCTATGGGCCAATCTATCTTGGTCAATCCGTCTTGGGTCAATCTGTCCTGTACAAATCTATCTTGGGCCTACCTATCTTGGGTAGTCTATCTGGGGCAGTCTATCTTGGGCCAATCTATTTGTGGTCAATCTATCTGGGGCCAATCCCTCTGGGATCAATCTATCTTGGGCCAATCTATCATGAATCAATCTAACCCGGGCCAATCTACCTAGGGTCAAACTATCTTAAGCCAATCTATACTGGGGCAATCTATCTGGGGCCAATCTATATTGGGTCAATCTCTTTTGGGCCAATCTCTCTTGGACCAATCTCTCTTGGGCTCATCTTTCTTGGCCCAATCTATCTTGAAACCATATATCTTGTTCCCATCTATCTGGGTCTAGCTATCTGAGGCCTAACACTCTTGGGGCCATCTCTCTTGGCCCTATCTACCTTAGGCCAATTTATCTGGGACCAATCTATGATTGGCAAATCTAACTTATTTGTCTTGTGCCAATCTATATGGGTAAATCTATCTTGTACAATCTATTTTGGGCCAAATATCTGGGGCCAAAGTTTCTGGGGCAAATTTATTTGGGGGTAACCTATCCAGCTCCAATAAATCTGGGGTCAATCAATCTGCGGCAAATCTATCTTTTGCATTCTACCTGGGGCCAATCTATCTTGGGCCAAACTACCTTGGTCCAATCTATCTTGGGCCATTCAATCTTGACCAGTCTATCCTGGGAAATTTATCTGAGTCCAGTGTATCTTGGGCCAGTCTAACTTCGGACAAAATCTCTTGGGCAAATCACTTTTGGTCCAATATATCTTGGGCCAGTCTCTCTTGGGCCAATCTATCTTGGACAAATCTACCTTGGGTCAATTTCTCTTGTGCCAATCATGCTGGGCCCATCTACCTTGGGCCCATTTATCTTGGGGCCATTTATCTTGGGCCCATCTATCTAGCACTGACCTATCTTGTGCCCATCTACTTGATGTCATCTCTCTTGTCCCATATATCTTGGGCCCTTCTATCTTAGCCCCATCTATCTTAGGCCAATCTATCTTGGACCCCCTATTTTTGATCAATCTATCTTGGGCCACACTACATGGGGCAATTTATTTCAATCCATTCCATCTGGGGCCAATCTTTATTGGGTCAATCTATCTGGTGCCAATCAATCTTCAGCCAATCTATCTTGGGTCAATCTACGTGTGCAAACCTATCTTGAGAAAATCTAACTTGGGCAATCTATCTTGGCCAAATCTATCTGGTGCTAGTCTATCTGGGCCAATCTATTTGGGGCCAATCTATCTTGAGACAATCCATCCTGGGCCAATATATATAATATATATAAGGTCAATCTATATGGGCAAATCTATCTCAGACATGTCAATCTGGGGCCAATCTATCTGGAGAAAATCATCTATCTTGGGTAAATCTATCTTGCGCCAATGTGTCTTGGGCCAACCTTTCTTGGGCCAATCTATCTGGGGCCAATCTATCTTGGGCCTATCTATTTTGGGCAAATCTCTCTGTGGACAGTCTATCTGGGGAAAATTTATCTGGGAACAATCTATCTGGGGCAAATTTATCTTGAGTCAATAGCTCTTGGGCCAATCAATCTTGGGCCCATTGATCGAAGGCCCATCTATATTGTGTCCATCATTCTTGGGCCCATCTATATTGTGCCCATTTATCTTGGACCAATCTATCTATTTTGAGTCATCTATTTTGAATCCAAATATTGGGTCCATAAATCTTGGGCCATATTTCTAGGGCCCATATATCTTGGTCCCATCTAGCTTGCCCCATCTGCTTTGGGCCAATCTATCCTGGCTCAATATCTCTTGAGCTTATCTATCTTTGGACAATCTATTTTGGTCACATCTTTGTGAGGACAATCTATTTGTGGTAAATCTATCTGAAGCCAATCTTTCTGGGCCAATTATCTGGGTCAAACTATCTTGGGTCAATCTATCTGGGCCAATATCTTTGAGCCAATCTAACATGGGTCAATCTATCTGGGTCCCATTTATGTGGCCCCAATATATCAGGATCCAATCTCTCTTGGATCAGTCTATCTTGGGCCCACCATTTTTGGCCCATATATCTTGCATCCATCATTCTTGGGTTCATCTATCTTGTGCCCATATACCTGGGCCGATCTATCTTGGGGCCATCTATCTTGGATCCAAATACCTGGGACCTATCTATATTGGGCTCATATATCTTGAGTTCATCTATATTGGGCCCATCTCTCTAGGATTCTACTCTCTTGGTCCCATCTATATTGGACCAATCTATCTTGGGTCAATCTATCTTGGGCCTATCTGTCTTGGGCCAGTCTACCTGGGGCCAATCTATCTGGAACCAGTCTATTTGGGACTACCCTATCTGGGGCTAATCTATCTGGGGCAAATCTGTCTGGGGCCATCTACCTTGGGCCATTCTATCAGTCACCAATCTATCTAGGGCCAAAGTACCTGAGGCCAATCTATCTGGGGCCAATCTCTCTTGGGCCAAGTTATCTTGGGCCCATCTATCTTGGGCCCACTATCTTGGGCCCATCTATATTGGGAACATCTATCTTAGACCGAACTCTGTTGGGCTCACTGGTCATGGCCCATATATCTTGGTCTAATCTATTTTGGGTCCCTCTATTTTGAGCCCTTCAAACTTAGCCCCATCTACCTTAAGCCAATCTACCTTGCCCAATCTATCTTCGCCAATATATTTTGGACCAATATATCTTGGGTCAGTCTACCTGGGGCAAGCTGTCGGGGGCCAATGTATATGGAGCCAATCTATCTTGGCCAATCTTTCTTCAGCCAGTCTCTCTTTGGCAAATCTATATAGTGCCAATCTATATTTGGTCAACCTAACTTGGGTCAATATACCTGGGACTAATCTATTGTGGGCCAATCTGTCCTGGGACATCTACCTGAGGCCAATCTGTCTGGGCCTAGAGTATATTAAGTCAATCTATCTTGGACCAATCTATCTTGGGCCAATCTACTTGGAGTCATCTTGGTACAATCTATCTTGTGCCAAACTATCTGTGGCCAATATATATACTGGGTCCAATATATATACTGGGGCCAGTATATCTGGAGCAAATCTATCTCAGGCCAATCTATCCTGGGGCAATGTATATGGAGTCAATATATCTTGGACCAGTCTCTCTTAGGGCAAGCTATCTTGGACTAATCTATCTCAGTCCAATGTATCTGGTGTCAATCTCTCTTGGGCCAACCAAGTTAGGCCAGTCTACCTTTGATCAATATCTCTTGTCTAATTTATCTTGGGTCATCAATTTGGGGGTAATATATTTGGGTACAATCTATCTGGGGCAAATCTATCTGGGGAAAATCCCCCTGGGGCCAATATATCATGGGTAAATTTATTTTCAATCTATCTGGGGCAAATCTTTCTTGAGCAATCTATCTAGTGCCAGTCTATCTTGGGTCAATCAATATTAGGCCAATCTACCTGAGCCAATCTATCTATTGCCAATCTATCAGGGGTGAATCTATCTTGACCCAATCTATCCTGGGCCAATCGATCTTCCACCTATCTATCTATGTCCAATCTATCTTGAACAAATCTATGTTGGGCCAAACTCTCTTGGACCAAAATTTCTGTGGACAAAATATATTGTGCCAAACTATCTGAGGCCAATCTATCTGGAGCCAATCTATGCTGTGCCAATTTTTCTTGGGCTATTCTATCTTGGGCCAATCTTTCTGGGACCAAACTCTCTTAGACCATTCTATCTTGGGCCTTTATATCCAAGGCCAATCTGTCTTGATCCAATCTATACTGGGCCAATTTCTCTTGTGCCAATCTATCTTTGTTCAATCTATCTGGGGTCAATCTATATTGGGCCATATGATCTTGGGACAATCTACCTAGCGAAAATCTATCTTGGGCCAATCTTCTATTTGGGCCAACCTATCTTTCCCCAATATGTCAGAGGCCATTGTATATTGGGACAAAAAATCTGGAGGTAATTTATCTTGGGCCAATCTATATTAGGTCAATCTATCTCAGGCGAATCTTCCTGGGGCTAGTCTATCTAAGACCAATCTTTCTTGGGAAAATCTATCAGGAGAAATATATCTTGGGCCAATCTATCTTGAGTCAACAGATCTGGAGCCAATCTATCTGGGGCCAATCAATGTCGACCTAACCTATGTGATGCCGTTCTAGCTTGGGCCAATCTATCATGGCACAATCTACCTGGGACCAATATATCTTGGCCAACCTATGTAGGACCAATCTATCTGTTGCCAATATGTCTTGGCCAAACCTCTCTAGGGCCAAACTATCTTAGGTCAATATATCCTGACCAATCTATCTTTGACCAATCTATCTTGGTCAAATCTATCTTGGGCCAATCTATCTTTCACCAATCAGTCAGGGTTCCAACTATCTCGGGACAATCTAACTTGAGACTATATATATTTAGCCGATCTGCCTTGGGCCAATCATATCTCTTGGGAGAAAATATCTAGGGCCAGACTATCTTGGGTCAACAACAAGTATAACATGGGCCAATCTACCCTCCACAAATTAGTCTCACCAATCTATCTTGGTCAAATCATTATTGGTGCAATCTATCTTGTGTCAGTCTATCTTGGGCCAATTTATCTTGGGCCAGTGTATCTGGGGTATATATCTTTGGCCAATGTATCTTGGACCAATCTATCTGAGGCCTATCAATCTTGGACTAATCTATCCTGGACCAATATATCTAGGGCCAATCTACCTGAGAACAATATATCTTGGGCCTATCTATTTGGGGCCAATCTATCTTGGGCCAATCTATCCTGTACCAATCAATCTGGGGTAAAACTATCTCAGGCCAATTTATCTTGGGACTATATATCTTTGGCCAATCATATCTCTTGGATAAGTCTATCTAGTACCAATCTATCTTGGGCCAATAACCAGTCTAATATGGGCCAATCTATTTTCCACAAATTAGTCTCGCCAATCTATCTTGGTCAAATCAATATTGGGTCAATATCTCTTGGGCTAGTCTATCTGGGGCCAATCTATCCTGGGCCAATCTATCTGGGCCTATTGATCTAGGGCTAATCTATCCTGGGCCAATCTATCTGGGACTATTCATCTAGGGCTAATCTATCCTGGGCCAGTGTATCTGGGGTAATATATATTTGGCCAATCTACCTTGGGCCAATCTACTTGGGGCCAATCTACTGGGGCTAATTTTACTGTACCACTGTATCACTGTCATCCCTTTTTCATCGATTTCCTTGAGCGGGCATCAGTAATGTCTCTATTCCTCCCAGCCTGAGATTTTAGCAGCTCTCCTTACTCATCTTTCCCAATGATTGGAGGCTCTTTCAGGTCCAGAAAAATGAGACTTATCCTTACTGCTTTTGGCATATCAAATACACCATGCATAGCTTGCCAGGCTCTGCCCGTGCGGGTACGATACTCTCAGTAGCTTGCCAGGCTCTCCAAGAGTTATATATTGGTATTCTTTAATGGGAGACTAAGGATGTATCAGGACATTTTAAGGAGGTAGTGTGAGGACATTGCAGGAAGGTAGTCAACTAGGGAGGCATCAGGAGACAAACCACAGTCTTATCTCTACATATTTTTCCTGCTTGCTTTGAGGATTATCCAGAATTACAGATCTCAAACTAGTTCCTTAGACCAATAACCTAACTTGTTCTAGAGTGCATCCCTTTGATAATATATTTGCTATTTTCTGCAGTCATTCAAAAGATCAATACAATTAGTGTGAAAGTGTCCATCTTTGTACATCTTTACTGCTTGTGCCTGCAAGGCTATCATTTAGAGATAGTACAGTCTCCGTATTAATTGATATCTTAAGTTTGATAAGTTTTGAGAGAGATAGAGAGAGAGAGAGAGAAAGAGAGAGAAAATGACTGCTCCTCCCAGACGGGAGTATAAAATGAGGCCCCCATAGTCATGTCACCAGACTCTGCGCCAGGCTGTTTTCACTTGGGGTGCCCCAGAGTGAGAACCCTCCCACCCCAAGGGACCCAACCCCGGCAGCCAACCTCCACTACCCAACCACTGTCACGCTCCAGGCGGCTTTCTGGACTGTGCGGCTGCTTATAAGACACTTCCTACCCTTTTTCCATAATTACCACACCATATTTAATGGAGTTCAGACACTAGCCAACAAATCATATATATGTGTGTGTGTGTGTGTATACATACATGTATATATATACATATATATATATACACACCCCAAGATTATCCCCTTCCTGCACAGGCAGAGACTGGCAAGCTATGCATGGCATATTTGATATGCCAAAAACAGTAGCAGTAACAGGTCTCATTCCCCTGACCTTGAAAGATCCTCCAATCACTGGGAAAGACTAATAAGGAGGCTGCTAAAATCTCAGGGCTGGGAGGAATAGAGACATTACTGGTGCCTGCTCGAGTAAATCAATGAATAACGGGATGACAATGATACAGTGATCTATGCACCATGCTTTCATTATCTAGTCATCTGTTGCTGGGCACCTAGGTTGATCCCATATCATAGATACTTGCTGGACAGTGGTGTGAGTGTGCCTTTTCTGAAGGAAGATTTTTGTGTCTGGGGATAAATACCAAGGAGTGGGATTGTTGGGTCGTATGGTAGCTCCATTTTCATTTTTGAGAAACCTCCATACTGTTTTCCATAGGAAATGAACCATGCAACAACAACCGCCCACCCCCCACCCACTCCCAGCAGTGAATGAGAGATCCTTTCTCACCACATACCCTCCAGCATAGGTTGTTCTTCCTCTCTCTTTTCTTAAATCTTGGTCTTTCTTGCTTGTGGAGAAGATACCTCAGTCATCTTGATTTGGATTTGCATGATAATAAGTGATGATGAGCAGTTTTTCAATGTGTCCATTGGCCATTTGTCTGTCTTCTTTAGGGAGGTGTCTGTTCATTTGCTCTCCACATCTTCTGGGTAGGGTTTGTGGGTTTCTTTTCGTTGATGTTTTTATATCCTGGATACAGAAAGTGAGTGCTCTCTCGCTTTCTCGCTCTCTCTCTCTCTCTCTCTCTCTCTCTCTCTCTTTCTACTGGATATTAATTCTTTATCTGAGGTGTTAAGAACGAATATTTTTCTCCCATTTTAGTTGGGTGTATCTTGCTTTTTCTCCCATTTAGTTGGGTATATTTTGCTTTTTCCCCCATATTTTTTAGACATGTAGAAATTTTTAATTTGATTCAGTTTGTTTATTTTTGTTTCTGTTGCTTTGGCACAGACATATCATTTAAAATGCCTATGAGGTGGGGCTGGAGCGATAGCACAGCGGGTAGGGCGTTTGCCTTGCACGTGGCAGACCCGGGTTCGATCCCCGGCATCCCATATGGTCCCCCAAGCACTGCCAGGAGCAATTCCTGAGTGCAAAGCCAGGGTCATCGCTGGGTGTGACCCAAAAAAGCAAAAAAAAATGCCTATGGGGTTCATAGCTTGGAGTGCTTTGCCTATATTTTCTTCAGTGTGTTTTATGGATTATGGCCTACTCTCAAAGTCTTTGATTCATTTTTGTGTAAGGTGTAAAGTATGGGTCCAGTCTCATGTTTTTGATGTTGACTAGTTTTCCCAACTGAAAAAGTTGAAGAAGTCATCATTACATCACTTCATATACTTAGCACTTTTGTTGAAAATTAGTTGGGCATTCATATATGGCGGTTTGTCTTTGAATATTTGATTCTAACCCAATGGTTAGAAAGTCTACCCTTATTGCAGTGCCATGATTTTTTATTTTCTAGTGCATTTTTCAGATTGGGTAATGAGATACCTCCCAATTTCTTATTTTTCAGTATGGCTTTGGTTATTTGTTTTGATTTATGATTTCATACTAACCTTCTTATTGAAGATTCACTCTCCCTGAGGATTGTCATCAGAATATGGATTGGTGTTGAATAAAATATATACAGTAATTTAGGTAGGATGGTCATTTTGACAGTATTAATTCTTCCAATCCAAGCATAGGAAATATTTTCCCACTTTCTAAGGTCTTCTATTGATTAAGAGTTTTATAGTTTTTGTGGTGTAGATATTTCACATCTTTTGTTAAGTGGATTCCTAGACACTTATCATTTTGGATTCTATTTTGAATGGAGCAGACTCTCTGATCTCTTTGTTGGAATTCCAGTTCATTATCTGCATATTGTAATGGGATAGATTGAAAGTGTGTGTGTGTGTGTGTGTGTGTGTGTGTGTGTGTGTGTTGATTTTGCAGTCAGATACTTGCTGAATTGGTTTATTGTTTCTAGAATCCTTTTAGTAAACTCTTTAGTCCACTAAGTATATACAAGGTATTCTATATATATTGCCATGTCATCTGCAAATAGTGATAATTGGACTTCTTCCTTCCCAGTTGAAATCTCTTTGATTATTTTTTGTCATTCCTGATTGCTGTTGCTAAAACTTCTCATACTCTATTGAACAATAGTGCAGTGTGAACATCTTGCCTTTTGCTTGACCTCAGAAGGAATGTTTTTAGTTTTTCACCATTGAGAATGATACTGGCTGTGGATTTGCTCTAGGTTCCTTCCATTTTGAGTCCTATTTTGTTGAAGGTTTTATCATGAATGGATTTTTTAATTTTATAAAGTAGTTCACAATATTTCATTCTATTTAACATTCAAACACCAATCTCACCACCATTATGCCTTCCCACCAGCATATTTCAGATGTTTCCTTCCTGAACCTCAACCCCTGCTCCAAAGCAGAACTGAAATAATTTATTTTGTACTGTTTGTTATGAAATGCCACTGAAAATGCTACAAAACAAGTTTCCTTAGAGGAAAGAGTGTGAAGATTGTTGTATTCATGAATGGATTTTGGGTCTTGTTAAAAGTTTTCACTGCATCAACTGATGGGATCATATGTTTTTTTACTGATGTGGTATATTTTGTTGTGATTTGAATATGTTGAAACATCCTTGCATTCCTAGGATAAAGTCTACTTGATCGTGGTGTCTGATCTTTTGGATATGCCGTTGGATTTGGTTTGCCATAATATGTGGAGAAGTTTTGCAAAAATAGTTATCATAGAAATTGGTATTAATATTTTTAAGTATTAATGTTTAGGGTAATGTTGGCTTAATATAAAATTTTATGAAGGATTCCTGTTCAATATTTTGGAAGAGCTTGAAGAGTAAAGTTAGTAAGTCTTCTTTGCTGTAGGGAGCCATTTTACCTTACTGATCTTATCCTGTCACTATTTGTTTATCACTAGCTAACCCCATGCCACACCAAGCAAAGGTTGCCACTCCTAATCTTACTGATCTTATCCTATCAGCATTTGTTTATTACTAGCTAAATCCCGTGCCACACCCTGAATTTCTGTTGGGGGTCCTGGCACCACCTCCTCCCAACAGGGAGGTATAAATACTGTAACTGCCATAGAATAAAGGCCTTTTCTCCCTCCTCCGGGCTCTGCGTCCGTTCTTTCGGCTGCGCCCTATGAAGGGTTCTCCCTGCTGACAGAACGAGACCTCCACATCGACTTCCACACTTTGCATGCTTTATAATAAAACTCACGGATGCGTCCATCTAGACTAGAGCTTTTGTGCTTGGAGAGATTTGCAAATACTCTTTCAATTTCCTTATTTTTACACTCCTGTTCAGTTTCTCTATTTCCTTCTCACTCAATTTTGAGAGGTTTAGTGATTCTAAGAATTGATCTGTTCTGTCTAGGTTCTCCAGTTTAACAGAGTAGAGTTGTTCATCATAACTTCTTGTGATAGCTTGAATTTCAGTGTGATCTTCTGAAATTTTCCCCTTCCATCTCTGACCCAATTTACTTATGAATCTAGTCAAAGGTTTGTCCATCTTGTTTATTCTTTCAAAGAACCAGCTTCTGGTTTCACTGGCTCTTGGCGTTGTTTTTTTTTTTATTTCTATGACATTGATTTCTGCCCTAATCTTTATTATTTTCTGTTTTATATTCCCTTTGGAATTTGTTGCTTTTTCTCTAGATGTTTATGAAGTGTCAGTACACTGTTAACTTGAGCTTTCTCTTCTTTCCTAATGTCCTTTATTCCTCTGAATTGCAAGCCCTTTAGTACAACTTTTGCTGTGTCCCACTACTTCTGAGAGGTTTTTTTTTTTTAATTCTTATTAGTTTCCTGCTATCTTTTGATTTTTTAAAATTTTGGTTTTTGGGACACATCTGGTGAAATAATTCTGTGCATAGAAATTACTACTGGCAGTGTTTAGGGGCCCATATGGGATGCTGGGGATAAAACCTAGATGGTATCACAAAAGGAAGACCCCCCACCTGCTACATTATCACTCCAGCCCAGTTTCCAGGCATCTTTTTTTAATTTCCTCCTTGATTTCTTTTTATGACCCAGTTGTTTTTAGGAGTGTTTTTGATAGCTTCAATTTGTTGGAATTTTCCCCTACTTTTTTTAAAATTTTTTTTCTATTGAATCACCGTGAGCTACACTTACAAAGCTTTCATGTTTGAGTTTCAATTGTACAATGATCGAGCACCCATCCCTCCACCAGTGTACAGTTTCTACCACCAATGTCCACAGTATCCCTCACCCTTCCTCATTCCTAGCCCCTCCCTGCCTCTATGGCAGACAGTTTCTCTATCTCTCTCTCCTTATAGGCATTATGGTTTGCAGTACAGATAATGAGAGGTCATTATGTTTGGTCCTTTACCTACTTTCAGCACACATTTCCCATCCTGAATGATCCCTCTAACCATCATTGACTTCATGATCCCTTTTCTATTCCAGCTGCTTTCTCCCCCAGCTCATAAGGCAGGCTTCCAACCATGGAGTAATCTTCCTGGCTCTGTCTCTATTGTCCTTGGATGTTAGTCTCAGATTATGATATTTTATATTCCACAAATGAGTGCAGTCTGTGTCTGTCCCTCTCTTTCTGACTCACTTAGCATGATATTCTCCATGTCCATCCACTTAAGCAAATTTCATGACTTCATCTTTTCTAACATAATATTCCATTGTGTAGATGTAGCAAACTTTCTTTAACCAATCATGTGTTTGGGGCACTCACATTGTTTCCAGATTCTGACTATTGTGAACAATGCTGCAATAAACATACAGGTGCAGATGTCATTTCTACTGTGCTTTTTTGGACCCTCTGGATATATTCCCAGAAGTGGTATTGCTGGATCATATGGAAAATTTTGTTTCTAGTTTTTGAAGGAATGTCCTCATTGTTTTCCAAAAGGCTGGACCAGTCTGCATTCCTACCAACAATGAAAGAGAGTCCCCACATCAGTGCCAGCACTGGTTGCTCTTATTCTTTTTCACGTATGCCAGACTCTCATGTGAGATGGTATCTCATTGTTGTTTTCATTTGTATCTCCCTGATGATTAGCAAAGTAGAGCATTTTTTCATGTGCCTTTTGGCCATTGGTATTTCTTTTTTGAGGAAGCTCCTGTTCATTTCTTCTCCCCATTTTTTGATGGGCGGGAAGATTTTTCTTGTACAATTCTACTAGTGCCTTGTGTATTATGGATATTAATCTCTTATCTGATGGGTATTGGGTATTTTCCCCCATTCTGTAGGCTCTCTCTGTATTTGGTCACTGTTTCTTTTGTGCAGAAGCTTCTTAGTTTCATATAGTCCCATTTGTTTATGTTTGTTTTCAGTTGCTTGATCAGTGGTGTTTCATCCCTAAAGATTCCTTTAGCTTCAATGTCATGGAGGGTTCTGCCTACATTTTCCTCTATATACCTTATGGATTCAGATCTGTTATTGAGGTCTTCAATCCACTTTGATCTGACTTTTGTATTGGCGTTAGAGAGAGGTCAGAGTTCAATATTTTTTGCCCCTCTACTTCTTTTTGTGGTTGATTTCTGCCTGTATGTCATTTTAGTCTGAGAGGATGCTTGGTGGCATTGATTTTATCTTCACGGATGATGTCATTTTGTTATACCCTACTATGCGATTTTTCCTGAAGAATGCTGCATGTGGCCAAGAGAAGAATGTGTATTTGGCTTTTGAGGATTGATGTATGTATGCCAATTAATCCCAGTTCTTCTAGCTCCCCATTTGTATATTTCCTCATTGTTTTTGTCTGTTTGATCTAATGGAAAACGTGGAGTATTGAAGTCTCCCACTATTACGTTTTTACCCAATGTATTTCTTCAGGTCTGCAAGGAAAACTTTGCCAAACTTTCATTTGGTTCATAGATGTTGATAAGAGTTAGTATTTCTTGATCAGGGAATAGGTAGTGTCTGCCCCTGTGTCTAATTACTTTCCTTGTGGTCTGGTATAAGTAACAACTGTCCGACCGAGTGTTTTTGGTCTGTCTTTGGCTAGCAGCTTATTCTGAGTCCTTTCACTCTGAGTCCGTATTTTTCCTGTAAACTTAGGTGCGCTTCTTAGAGTTAGCAAATTGATAGATTTCATTTCCTGATCCTTTCAATCTATGCCTTTTAATGGAAGAAGAGAGATTATTGCTATAATGCTGTGCCCATTTTTCTGTATATGTGGTTTAAGTGTTTTTGCATTTGGCTATTCACTTGTAATTGTTAGCGTTTAAGTCATTCTTGAGGGTTGGATAGTGTAGCAAATGTTGCCAGTTCTTTATCAGACTGAAAGTGTTTCTTATCTCTCCTTCAAATCTAAATAACAGCTTTTCAGGGTTGGGAACTCTGGATTGATTTTTTTTTCATTCAGTATTTTGAATATGTCATTCCACTCTTTTCTTCCTTGCACAACTTCTTAAGGGAGGTCTGTCATAATTCTTGATAGGTTACAAATCTCACCCAGCACAGACAGAGGGACAGAAAGAAGTAAAGTGAACAAACAGAAGTTGATTGGAGTGTGAATCTTAAGGAGCAGCCCCCTGGCAGAAATGGGATTTGAAGCTGTCTTGGGCAGGAAATATAACAAAGAGAAGTGGGGGTGGTACATGCAGTAAGCAGGCATATAGCCTGAGGACTACCAGGCTTGGGATGGGCCATAAGCCCTGTCTTTGGTGCCAGAGGGGACAGGGTGATCTTTGATTCTGGGAATGTCAGTATTTCATCAGCTGTTCACCGCTTGGTCCCATGCAAATCTTAAAATTCTTGTTATTTCCCTTGACTTAGAGATTATTCTTCTCTCTTGATGCTCTAAGTAGACCATCTCTCTTTGGTTCTTATGATTTTGGTTATGATGTGTCTTGTTGCTTTGTTGGAATCAATTTTGTCTGATACTCTTTGGGCCTCTTGAATGTGTGCAGAAGCCTCCCTCCAAAGATTGGGCAGCCTCTGAGCTATTATCTCTTCCAGTCATCCTTCTCTTTTTTCTCTCCTGGTATTCCTAGAATTCAAAGATGATTTCTCTTGCTGTCGGTGAGTGGTTTCTTATGTTCTCTTCCACTACATTCTACTTCACTGTGGTTGATGAGCTGTATTTTGTCTTCCAAATCACTGATATGGTTCTCCAGGTTCTTAATTCTGTTGTTGTGGTCCGTAATTGCATTCTTTATCTCCTTCAATCATATTTCTATGCATTCTTTCTTCCTCTGAATCAATTCTTCTTGGATTTGTTTGAATTATTTTCTGGTGATAACTTAGTTTCCATTGCCAGGGAGTACTAACTTTCCATATCCATCACATGGACTATTGAGTTATGGTCCTCCTCATTTAGGCTTGGGAAATTTGAGGAATTAGAGGACTTGGATTTGTGAACCTGCCTACTATTACAGCTGACTTCCTGGCTTCCCACTGTTTTGTGTAACGTGACAGTGGAGCTTCTATATCCCGGATGATTTGAGTAGTGACCTGATGTGCCATTTTACACTAGCAGGCCTGTTATTCAGACTATACCCATACAGATGTAGGTCTAGTTCCTCTCATTTATTTATTTATTTGGTTTTTGTTTATTGCTTTTTGAGTCACACCCAGCATTACTGAGCATCACACTCCTGCCTCTGCACTCAGGAATTACTCCTGGTGGTGCTTGGGGATCATATGGGACATCAGGGATCAAAGCCAGGTTGGCCGCGTGCAAGGCAGACAACCTCCCTGACATAGTATCACTCCGGCCCCAGTTCCTCTTTTAATTTTAAATGTTTTAGAACCTGTTGTGACAGTAACCTGCACTGAGGAGACACTGTGTCCTCACCCACCTTAAAGTGTGTGTGAGGTAGTGCGAGATTCGTGTGACGCGAACACGCCCCCTGGGTAATGGACATTGGCATGGTCGATAGGCTTGAGTCAGTACAGAGTGACTCCCAAGGGTCCACAAGGTCTCTGGAGAGAGGACGGGGTGGGGGTGTTTTGAATGAGGAAGGGCAAGGCCACTGAGGTTTGTCTGTCTTCTGGCTGTGTGGGATGGAGAGGCCCAGTTTGGTCAGTGCACCTGGGGTAGGAGAGTTCACTGCTGGCTGGCAGGCAGAGCTGTTCATCAGGACGGGGCTGGTAGAAGCTCAGGGCTCCAGGATGGAGGTGGAGTTTGTCTCTCTCTAGCTGCAGGAGGTGGGGGAGTATTTAATTTTTTATTTCTAAAATTTCCTGTCCTTTTTCTGAGGTAGTACAGTGGGTAGGGCGCTCACCTTGCATGACCCTGACCCAGTTGTGATCGAAGGCATCCCACATGGTCCCCAAGCACTGCCAGGAGTCATTTCTGAGCACAGACTCAGGAAGAACTCCTCAGCATTGCCGGGTGTGACCCCCAAACCAAAAGTTCCACAACGGTTTTCCTCTGTTTTCTATTCATTTGCAGAGGTTTTCAATTTCTAGATTTGCTGAATTGTTGGGGCATTTTGTGTATTTACTATTTTAAAGATTTTAGAAACCATAGCTACGCTTACGTTGATGTTGCAGACTTTGATATTCAGTTCACTTTCCCCCAAAGAGTTGAGATATTCCTTTCTTTTATGCCTAATAATTTTGTTTTAAACTATTTTTATAATTCTGCAGTTTTCCTAGTGGTGCATAATACAGTTGTTTCAGACATTAAACGTTCCAACGCTGATTCCTCCGCTCTGTATGGTGTGCCTTTCCCTCCACCAAAGTCCTCAGTTTCCCACCCACCACTCCAGCCTTGCACCCTTGTAGGCACAATCAAATCTACTTCCTATTGCTTGTTACAACACAAAAGCAAATGAAACGATCAGAACTAAGATCAAGAAAAGTCCATTTGTGACCATTGTTAGAGCTCACAATGATGTTGCTAAAGTCATATCTGAAGATCTCCGTTGCTGGTTAGTGCCCCTGAAGGCTTCTGTGTTATTGTTTCGGCTTGTTGGAGCTGCATGGTCTTCTCTGCGACTTTCCACCAGATTTGCTGTGATCCCATTGGGCTGACAATAAGAAGTGACACAGCCACACAACCCAATTTGGTGGCTTGGCAGTTCGAAGAGGTTCCGTTGTGGAGCGGGCCCTTTCTTATGCAGGAGGGTGCCATGGGTGGCCGTGGGCTGCTGTGCCGTCAGGAGGAAAGGGGAATCTGCCCACCCCATTCTGAGACGGACCTGGAGTTATCAGCCTGGACCAGTCTTCCTGGAAGAATCAGTGCTATCATGTTCCCTTGTTGCTGTGTCTCTGGGCCATTTCTCTGCCAGCTAAGATGGCAGGCGTGGGAGGTGACTGCTGGGATTGATGGTAACTGGGGAGTGGAAACTCTAGGGTATATCAAGCAACTTTAGATTGTATCATGGGTATTATGGATATTTTGTTATGTGTTTCTGGGTTTTACCTACAAGAAAACGTTATTTTTATTTTAATAGGAGAGTCACAAACGTACTTTCAGGCAACTAGTTTTTCTTGACTCTGTGTGTGTATGTGTGTGTTTACTATGATTCAACAACAACTCTTAATTTCTTCTTTGCTCTTTTGATATTTCTCATATCCAGTCTAGGATTTGAGATATTGTCTATTCTGCAGCCAGTTTTCTGTGATTTATAGCACATATGCATGGGATAAACTCAGGAGTTTATAAACAGTCACTTTCCCAAGTACCTCTTTCCATGTGACTCCCTGGTTTCCCAGCCCCAGGGCATCCCAGTTTCAGTCATATGAAGAGACTTGGACTCTAGAAAATACTCCAAATGACTGCAGCCAAAATTGTGGCAAAGAGAGGAAAGAAGCCAATAGAGGTCTCCCTAGCATCTTGGGGCCATGGGTCTTTCAAATGCAGAGATTCTCTTCCTTTATTTTTCTCCCTCAAGGTTTTTGGGTCCTTGAGGCTCCCACTGGGGCATGCTTGGAATTGTGGAATGGGAGAACACATGGAATAAAAAGAAAATAGGATTTTTCTCCCCCATTCTCTTTGAGCATCTGCTTTTCTGAACATCACCACAGGGCCTCTTTCCTTTGGAGAACTCTTGGCCAAGGGCTTGTTTCCCTTGATTGCTCATCTTGAAGCCTGTGTACAGACTGGGCAGAGCAATGAGATGCAAAGCTCTGGCCCTAGGTTATCCAGAGTAATGGCAACTTCTCCATCCATGGCTGCCGAGGTGTCAGCACCGGCTCCATTCTTGGTCCCTGGCAGGTGGTATCTATTTCATGGGAGCCCATTCATGCATTTTTAAATGTGTCTTGGGGACTGGAGTGATAGTCCAGTGGGGAGGATGCTTGTTTTGCATGTAGCCAACCTGGCCAAGAGCACCACTGGGTGTTGCCCCAAAACAAAACAAAATTTTGCATATATAATAAAACATGTAAAGGTGTTAATGAAAATGTTGTCAGGTGAAATTTTCTTCCATATTGTCAGAAAGCTTTTGTTGAGGTTTATGCTCAAACCAAGAAATATTATAGTCATCATTTATGTCATAGCAGCTTGCTTCTGTTAAAAGATCTGGACCCTAGAGGTCCTAAGGTCAGATTTCCAGGATCTCACTGTTTTCATGAAATTTTTTGTGGCTCTCAGTTGTGATTTTGTGTAACTCCTGGCTCTGTGCTCAGGGATCACTCCTGATGGTGCTCAGGGGACCCTGTGCGGTGCTGAGATGGAACCAGTGTCCATCACATGCAAGGTGAGCACCTTACTTCCTACACTGTCTCATCAGAACACCCCGGACCACTCTTGCTAAGTCACCTCATTCTATGAACTTCCTGGGGCAAGACTCATTGCTGTTTCATAATTTTTTAATTATCCTTCTACTATTTTATTCTCTTCTCTTTCTAGTCTTTGAAATGCCTTTAGATTTATGCTCTACGTTTCTCATCTATTTCCCAGGTCTTTGTCCACTTTGAAAGAAAGGCTGGGGTATCAAATATACCTCTGCACTGAAAAAGAGCTGTTTCTCCTTTTATTCATTTACCCACATGTGGTCATTTGGGTTGTGGTTATTTTCTTAATCAACCCACTTCCAGAATTTTTATTTATTCTTTTCTCCTTGTATTTGATTTTGTTTCCATGACTAGGGTTAGACTTCTAGTTATTTTATTTTCTCTCTAGGCATCACACACTTAATATTTATTTGACTTCGATATACAAAGCTTTTATAAACAGAGTTTGGGGCCTTCAATATTCCCATTCTAAACAACCAGCAGCTTCTGCATGCCTCTACCAATGATTCAGTTTCCCTCCCTTTTCCCACCCCATAGAAAGTTATCTATTTGCCTGCAGTTAGACATTTGGCTCTAAATAATTACCCCATATTTTTTCAGTTAAGATATAATAAAACCCTGAAAAGTGTATAGCGTTTTGTATTGTTAAATTAAAATAATTGAATGTCCATCTGGAGTGTATTGTTAAATTAAAACAACTGAATGTCCATCTGGAATGTATTGTTAAATTAAAACAATCTAATATCCATCTGAAGAATGTTACACCTAGCCTATAGAGAAAAATTCTCTGTACTTAAAATTTTGTGGGGCTGGAGCAATAGTACACCAGATAGGGCATTTGCCTTGCATACGGCCAACCTGGGTTCAATTCTCAGCATCCCATATCATCCCCCGAGCACTGCCAGGAGAAATTCCTGAGTGCAAATCCAGGAGTAACCCCTGTGCATCGCTGGGTGTCACCCAAAAAGCAAAAAAAAAATTGTATTCCTGAGCTAAATCCCAAATACTGGAAGAAAATGAAGTGACAATCTCCAGGAAGGTCCTTAGCTAAAAGAAACCAAAGTCTTGACTTCCTTACTCGCCTTAACCATGGAATTTGTCACTCTGCAAGGCTTAAAAATGATTTCTCAGATACACAAACATGTTAATTTTGCATGATTGAACACATTACGGTGAGTGAACATTGGATTTGGATGATGAAAGACAGGACTGTCTGTGATAGGGGAAATTACAGCCCCTAAGCAACCTTTGGCTCTTTATGGCAGGAGAAGAAAGAGGTGAGACTCTCAGCCACCTTCTCCCTAGGTGACATGATAAAAAGAATAAATCAATATAAACAGGGATTCTCTTTTTTAAAAAAGAGAGATTTGCACCTTCCTTGTTCTATTGCTGCTAAACCTACAAGAAGATGACGTTGATATGGTCAAGGTAACTGTGGGCCCTGTCCTGCCATCTTTAGTTTAACCCATTTCCCAATCTGCCTGCTACGAGCCGCGTTTACTTGCCTCTTCTTCATGAGCCCAGACCAGATTGTTTGTCATGCATTCACCAGTGATGGCATCCTCCAGCTGCCTCTGAGCACTATGGTGCTTCTTGGGTGCTATTGTTCTTATCCTGAAAGCCTTCTGCTTCTTGAATCTATGTCTGTCTCTTCATGAACAAACCCCCGGAATTCATAGGATCCTGTTTTCCAACCCATAGCACCCACCCACACAGAACAAGCCTTACATCTTCTATATAGCCTACGCACTTTCCCTGCAGTTCTAGGAGAGAGATATTGGTGTTCCTCTTTTCTCCATCCCTCAGGTGTGTGTTGAGACCCTTAAAAAGTGGAGTAAAATAATAAAATGGAAATCACTCACCTCTAAGTTTAAACATGTTAATCTAAGTAATCACATTCAGGTTATTGAAGACACCATCAAACACCTGGTGAGTGAGGATCTCTGAGAAAACTCAGCACAAAATTCATGCTAGAAACGCAATGGCCAGATAAGTCAGGTGGATACAATAATAGGAGAAAAATTCCCTTTGTTCCTGGCTTCTTCTCCATCACCAGTGCACCAAAGAACCTATTTTATTCCCTTAATATCCCAATCTCTATCTTCAGAGACTATGGACATCTAGCAGGTGGGCAGAGGGTAATGACACAGAGACCACCTTAGATCTGATTAGACAAGATCGATGGAGGCAGAAGTCAGCAGGGCTGTAGGCCAGTTGTCATGATGTTGAATCTGTGGCTGTTCAAGTCAAGGTTGGCAGTACGTATTGAACAGTCCATAGTTATGTGCTAACTGATGGGGCAGGTATTAACATGAGAAATTCTAACATTAAGAATCTTAATGCACAAGTCAATTTACAGTTTCCAGAGCACTTTGCATCCATCATTCCACTGGAAACGTCACACTTTCTTTTGAAAGAGGTTGTGCAGATTTCATATCAACTCTAGGGAATCAGGAACAGAACTCAGATCTGGGATGTCCTGGCACCACATCACGATTTGTCCCTGACCTTGCACAAGAGCAAGTTTCTCTTGATGCACCTATCACCTATTCTGCTCTGATGAGGGGGTGATTGTGTCAGAGTCTCTCTGTTTCTGTGGTTGAAGCTGGCTGAAGCCAGGATGCTGCTGCACATGTACAGGGGGAGGGGCCCAGCTGGAAGATGCTCTTTACCCGCGTTCCCATGGCACACAGACCCCGCTACGCCCCACTAGCTGTAACCAGCCTATCTGCTCCTCAACTTCACCCCTCTTTTGCCCCATAGGTACACAAAAGAAAAATGGAGGTGTTGGGAACACTGCTCTTTGAAACTTTTGAATTCCTCAAGAGCCCTCAACCCTTTCTGAGGATCAGTGCACTGCAATTGATAGGTAATGCTCTGCTCCTGGCCTGTGTCCCAACACTCTTCATCAGGGGCACTTTGTGCTAAAGGCTAAGCCTGGATCCTGCAACAATGAAGAAGGTCAGAGGCTCTCCTCACTCTAACCTGGTCAGAGGTCTTGTGACCAGGTCTAAAGTCCTCCCAAGGCAAGGTTCAGGGAGGACGAGGAGGCAGTGTGCCTTTGCCCCAACTCTGCAAAGTGGGCTGGATGGGTGGGGATGAGAAGCCTATACAACTGAGAGTCAGGGTCCAGGGACAGACACTATACAGGGTCATATATTACACAGCACTGAGGCTGGTTTCATCAGGGCATGACACACTTTCTCCAGGCAATTCCAGGTACAGCCCTGGAGAGCACTCACATGGCCTGGGCTGGCCCTGGAACACCACAAGCCCCGAGCAGCACCAGATCCTAAGTCCTTCCCTGCAATTTCTTTCCTAGTTGGCTGCTGAGAACCACCAAAGGGGCCCCTGTTCCTGCAGAGAAAGCTCCTTAGGAGAGTCCCTTCATCCTCCAGCAAAAAAGAGAATAAAGGATTTTCAGCAGAAATTCTTGATTCATGGAACCCCACGGTGTTTGCCACAGAATTGGTTACAATTGTTGTACCACAAATTCATGATAGAATGCTGAACTCTCTGTCTGTCTGTCTCTCTCTCTGTATCTGTGTCTCTGTAGCACTTTTAAAACCTAGAACATTTGGGATGGAATATTTTCCCTTGCCATAACCGAAATACATGAATTTTATACTCTTCACATATTCTGTTTGTCTTTGGATTTTGCCACACCCAGTGATGCTCAGGGACAACTTCCAGCTCAGTTCTAAGGGGTTGTTACTGGTGGTTCTTGTGAGTCCGTATGGGTATGCCAGGGACCAAATACAGGCAAATTAATGCATGTATGACTGCATGAGTACTCTCGCCCAGTTAGGCATGTTTTACATATATTCCTTGTTCAGATTGGATACAAATATACAAGCAAAAACTGGGGAATGAGGTTTTTCCAAAGGCCCAAGAACTATGGAAGGACTTTAACTCTGACTTGTTTTTAGGAATCACATTAAAGAATCTGCCTACAATCCACCAGGAGGATTCAGAAGTTATAAAAACTGGTGAGTTTCCACCTTTTACCTGGCTTCTGGGTTACACAGAGATTGTGGGATACAAGAAAGAGGTAAGATGGGGCAATCCTTAGAGGCACATTCCGTGATCTTAAAGGAGAAATTTTCTGTTGTTATTGTAGAACAGTAGATGGGCCACCTGAAGAAATTGTTTGGTTTCACTGTTCCCATTCTTCTGTCTTTATACTTTCTTTTACACCTTGGATGTCTACCCAGTAGACCCTTCTTGCCAACCTGCATGAGGAATTTCAGAGAATGTGTTAGCAGGATGGAATCCTCAACTGCTCAGAATACCCAAGGGCTCACCTTGCCCTCCCCAGATGCCCAGTCCTGCAGAAAGACTGCCTCAATATCCTGGTCTAGAGCATTATTATGCCCAGAAATGTTAATCTGCTGACACTTGCACTCATATCTGACACCTGACAAACCTGGAGAGAGGAAATGATTCTTCTAGTGTCCTGCATCTTTCTGTGTACCTAAAACCCACTCTTATCTCTTGTCTGGAGCAAATGAGGTCAAAGTAGGCTATACTCTGTGATTGGTTGGAAGCCCTATTTCGTTTTATCAGTGAAGATGCCTGTGACTTGTACTCTTTGCATGTTAAGGAATATCCAATCTCCCCCAGGAATCCTCACCCACCCATCATTCCTTAACTAAATAGTTTTTTACTGTCACAATTCATTGATCTTTTTCTGCACAGTTCTCCACCTAGCAATCAGAGTCTCTCAAAAGCATGTAGACTGGATCACATCTGCACGCTGGTGCTAAAGTCATTGGTGGCTCTCTGCTTGTCTGTGAGAGCCAGAAGGGAGCCTCTGGTTTTGTCACAAGCCCTGAAAGACTTAACCACTGACAGTCTCTCCAGCCTTCTCTCCCAATGTGTTTCTTCTCACCAGTAGCTATATCTGCATTGGTGATTTTCTCCAAGATGAGTAGATCAGCCCCTCTGCCCACTGGAAATATTTCTCTCCTTCCTCCTCCTGTGCCTGGATGAGGTGCTGGCTCTCATTCTCTAGACCTCAGATGAATTGTCGCCCTAACTAGTAACTCTTGTTGATCACACTGAGAGTTTGCAAAAGCACCTCCTTCCACACTCTAGGGGTTCCTCAAGGAAATGACAACAAAAGCAGGTTGTGGGGCCCAGCAGAGAGCACAAGTGCTAGAGCACATACCCAGCACATATGTGTGAGGCCCCGGGGCACATTCACAGCACTGCCTGGTCCCAAGTTCTGTCTGTGACCTGTACAAAACATCAAGACATGAAATTATTTCATCTATAGTCATATTTTATGGAAAAATAATCAAAGGTATTTTTGTAAAAGGAACATTTTGACATTATGTCTTTAAACATACCACACACAGGGTTTTGCATGTATGTAGCTCAGGCAGATTCTACCTCTCCTGGGCAAGACCCTTGGTGCAATCTCAGACACTACAGAATAAGTGCTGTAAGGATAGTTATGAAAATATAAACTGTTAAGGTGTTTTGTGTTGAAGGAATGGAAGTATTTCTCTTCCTTGCCTTCAAAAGTGCAACTTTCTACACTTTTTCACAATTAAATCACTCTCACTTCTTTCTTCTTTTCAATAGCTAAAATGATTTTTTTACAAATGTTTCTTTGTTTTGCTGCTTTTGGGGGTCACACCTGGCAATGCTCAGGGTGACTCTTGTTTCTGCACTCAGTAATTACTCCTGGCAGAATTTCGAGGACGATTTGGGATGCCAGGGATCAAACCCAGGTCTGCCACATGTAAGACAGATTCCTTACACACTGTACTATTGCTCTGGCAAAACTAAAATGATTCTTAATGAAATTTCTTAACCACAACTTGGTATTTGAGGTGAAAATACGGGACTTGGCTAGAGTGTCCTGGAAACAAAAAATCTGAATTAACTTCCTTTCTGGTTGCAGCTCTTTGAAACAGCAAATGATTCCATGCCAGCCATCCAGCAGTTGATTGGATGATTTTTCACTTTGGCAAAAATGAACCTCATACCTGCTCCCAAGACTGAAAAAGGTTGTCTCAGGAGATTATACAACCTAATTTTATGATCCAATAGAAACCACCTTTTCAAGTCTGTAGATGAGAATGGAAGTGAGAAAAACAATGGAAGCAAGATAAGCCCTATTAGGGCCTGGTGGCAGAAGCACCGAGGAACTGTAAAAGATTCCTCACAACTCTAGAAGATGAAGTAGACCTAGATTATGAGTTCCACATGTATATTAAGAATGTTAATAAAGGTTAGATTCCAGTTTTCATATGGTCCCCTGCCATTATGAGGTGGACATTGACACCATGAGGAATGCCCCAAAGCAGGGCGTATACCTGGGAACTAGTCTGTATCTTTCTTGTTTTACCCAATATCCATCTGATAAGGGCTTAATATTAAAGGTATATAAGGTACTGGTAAAAATTTGCAAAGAAAAATCATCCAACCCCATCAAAAACTATGGAGAAGTAATAAAAAATTCCTTAAAGAAATTCAGATGCCCAAAAGGCTCATAAAAAGTCCTCTACAGCACTAGTCATCAGGGAGATGCAAATCAAAACAATGAGATATCATCTCACACCACAGACACTGTCACATCAAAAAAGGACAAGAATGAGCAGTGCTGGAGCGGATGTAGGGAGAAAGAGACTCTCCTTCATTGTTGCTGGGAATGCAGACTGGTCCAGCCTTTTAGGAAAACCATATGAATGTTCCTCAAAAAAACTAGAAATTGAGCTCTGATTTGACCCTGAAGTATCACTTCTGGTAATATACCCTAGAGGACCCTAAAACACAACAGAAACGCCTTCTCACTCTTATGTTCATTGCAACACTCTTCACAATCACCAGTATCTGGAAAAACCTGAGAGCCTGAGAACAGACACCTGGTTAAAGAAACCAACATACATCAACATAATGGAGTACTATGCAGCCACTAGGGAAAATGAAGTCATGGAATTTGCTTATAAATGGATGCACACGGAGAGTATCATGCTGAGTGAAATGAGTCAGAAGAAGAGGGACAGATATAAAATGACTGCATTCATTTTTGTGGGATATAAACCAAAATAATATGAGACTAATATACAAGGCCAGGGAAAAAGGACCAGGAGGACTGGTCAATGGCACAAGTTTGTGGGATGGGGGAAAGGGTAGTTAATATAGACAAGAGACCAGTATGATAATAATCATTGGAAATGATCACTTTGGACAGGAACTGAGTGTGGAAAATAGGTAAAAATCAAAGTTACTTTCTTTTCACCCCTTTTTTAAAATTTATTTTATTGAATCACCATGTGGAAAGTTATAAAGTCCTCAGATTTATGTCTCAGTTATACAATGCTCAAACACCCGTCCCTTCACCAGTGCCCATATTCCACCACCAAAAACCCCAGTATACCTCCCAACCCCCGCCCCCCCACCCACGCCTGTGTAACTGACAAATTTCACTTCATTTTCTCTTTACCTTGATTACATTCCATATTTCAACACAAAATTCATTATTGTTGTTGGAGTTTCTTCCCCCAAAAAACAGCCCTACTGACAAGGAAGCATTTGATAATTAGTTTTCCATTGCTGAGAATGAAGAGATATGAAGTTCGGGGCAACATGGTTTAGAATTTCTGTATTTTAGTAATTAAGTCCAGGGAGATTTATGTTAGAAATTGCATCATTTCCCTTCCTGGAGCAGTATGGGGCAATGGCTTAGTTCACAGTCTAGAGACATGGCTGCAAGCAGTTTCTGGGGCCCAAAGTAGTCTAGCTGGCCTCTAGATCGTGGTCAATCAGCAGCAAAGCAGCCGCACCAAAGTGTGGCCGCCCAGGTCAAGTCCTTTTCACCATTTTTACAGGGAAAATAGGTAAAAATATCGGATAACCTTTCAGTACCTGTATTGTAAACTATAATGTCCATAAGGGGGACCAAAGGGGGTGTGTGAGGGAGAGAGGGAGACAGAGAGAGGGAGAGGTAGAGGAAGAGGAAAAATGCCTGCCATAGAGGGGTGGGGGGCGGGATGGGTTGGAAACTGAAGATATTGATGGTGGGAAATGTTCACTGGTGAAGGATGGGTATTGGAACATGATATGACTAAAACCCAATCATGAACAACTTTACAACTTGTGTCACTTTAATTTAAATTTTTAAGGCCTTGAATAGCTTTATTGAAATCTGTATAAATAAACATGCACATTTCAAATGTAAACTCAAGTGAACTCAAGTGCAGACAAAATTTTAACCTCTGTCATGCAGGAGGTTAGTTTGCATTTAAAAAAAAAAGAGAGAGAGAAAAGAAAAAAAAAACTCAAAGCAGCTTTTAAAATACCAGGATGAAAAACCAGCTTTAATATCAAGGTATAAAGCAAAGCCATGATCAACATACCTCATTTATCCTGGTCAAATGCATATTTTTTAAACTTTTAAATGCTAACATAAATAAATATTTACCAAAATGTGCACTCACAGAGTGAACTTTTATTTACAATACACAATTTATAATCTATTGTATTTGATTAGTTCAAGTGAAGAACATTATAATTTTTGCTTTAATAACAGTGGGACACAAAACAATTTCTCAGGTAGTCAATATGTGAAATGTGTCCCATTTTTTATATTTTCTATTAAAGGCAGTACTGTATGCCAATTTACAATACATTCTTTTAACTAGATCAAAGGGAAAAAGCAGCAAATGAAAAATGTTTCAAATGTTCACACATATTTTTGGCATCCTGGATCCTTGAACGTGGTGAACTAAAATCAAATTCCAGGTTTTTATGTTTTATATACTGTCCAGGTTCAGATTCTGGAACACGCAGATGCCACTTCTAACAAGTCACCTTCTGAGGAAAGCTGTAAGGCTATGGTGAATTCCATCAGGAATACACAAAGAGAGTTAACAGACCTACCTTTAAAGCCAATTGTCCATTAATTATTTAAAGGCCAGTATATGAAAAAAAACCTCAAAGCATGATGTAATCATTACTACTGATACAGAGTACAATTAAATCTGAGTTAACTGATGACAAATGTTAAATTTGTGGATGTTGGTCATTTATTTTGCTCTAATATACTGCAAGAAAATTATGGCTGAACTTAGTTTTTGTATAATCTAGGCCATGTGTATTAGGCTGCTACATATACTATTATGATATTTAGCTGCGGTATCAATGTGGCATAAATACTGCAGTAGTATCCTTGGAAAACCAAATTTTCAAGTCTATCCCTGGCAATCAATGTAGACCTATTTTTTAAAAATGAATCATGTTACATGGAAGTCTTGAAAAAGTTATTTCCTTTCATAGTATTAAAGCTAGAATATTATGTTCATCTAACTGCTATTGTAGAAAACAGGTTCTAGATTTCACCCTTCATCTAAACTATTTTTCAGTTATATGTAAGGGGTTTTTTTTTATGTTGATGTACTTTTTGTTGCATTTAGAATCTGTTCCTCTGCCATTTAAATTTTCTTTTACTTACATTAAAATCCATTTATTTTAATTTGGTGTTGGTCCAAAATCAAAAGTTTTGCTGTCTGTTTTTCTCTACCCCATTATTTTGTAATTTGGCAACTTCTAACCTATGAATTATTGTAACATAATTTAATTTTTAAAAAATAAATTTTATTTTTTAAATTATTTTAATGCCCTCTCAGAGAGCTCGGCAAGCTATCGGAGAATATCTCGCCCACATGGCAGAGCGTGGCAAGCTCCCCATGGCGTATTCTATATGCCAAAAACAGTACTCACAAGTCTCACAATGGAGACGGTACTGGTGCCTGCTCGAGCAAATCAGTGAGCAACGAGATGACACAATGATACAGTGATATTGTGATTTTAATGCAGCCAAAAGCCAATACTGATACTATTCTAGGACTAAAATATATTAGATACAAAGTTCCAATATTAAAATCAGTAAGTCGATTTTCAATAATTGTTTCAAAACCAAAGACTGAACAAAGTCTGACCTAGAAGGCTGTGACCATGTAGCTATGTGTATCTTTGGTCAGGATGCCCTGTCAGGACTTCTGCTTATCACTAACTTGGTAATGAGGGGCCAGGGATGTGGCTCAGTGGTAAGAGCATGCCCGGCTTGTGTGAAACTCTGGATTTAATTCCTGATATTGCAAACAATAATTATTATAGTTAAATAAAATTAAAACGGTGATGACAAAGGAAGTGCTGGCCGGGGACAAGACTTTGTGGCCACGCCATCGTGGGATGGGGATGTGGACAGGTGGTCCAAGCTGTAGAAAGCTGACGACGTGCATGTGTGAAGTAGATCTAGAACCCCACAAAGCCTGGGCTGTTTGGGGCCTGAGGGATTTGGGGCCTTTCCAGCTCCTGCTGGTCACTGACAGCTGCCTTGGCTTAGGAATGGCTCCTTGGCGGCACAGATGCGTTTCCCTGGGGCAGCAAGGGCTCTGTGGCGAAGGGAAGGGCCCTGGGGCCACAGACTGGTCTGTAGGGAGCAACACCCCGTGATGCCTCATGCTTCTGTGGGCATTTACAGAGCTCTGGAAGTGCCTTGGGGGGTTTCTGGCACAAACAGCCCCTGGCAGGGGCAGCTCAGAGTGACAGTGGGGGAGGGGCCCGTGTACCTAGAGCACCGCCCACCCCCACAGAGGAGACACAGGCTGACAGGAGCACGTTCTTCCCTAGGCCCAGGGGCACCAAACCTTTAAGCAAGCCGCCCCATCACTGCCTTACTGCGGAGCCTGCCAGTCCCAGGGTCGGGCTCGGCGGGGCTCTCGGTGCCCGCCCAGCGGGGGCGTGTCCAGCACTAGGAGCAGGAAGATGGAGCAAGACTTGGAGGTCACTGACCTTATCCCGTGGTCAGAGGACCGTGGGAGCTGCCGGTCTCACCTGGAGGGGCCGGGGGGAGACCGGGCCCTGCACGCGGGACTCGGAGGGGACAGACACTGGGTTTGGGGCACGAGGAGAGACGGAGTTGGTGGCGGGGGCAAGTCCCTCCTCCTGCTGAGGACCCGCTTGTAGCTCTGAGTGCTGGGGGGCGGCTGTGCAGCCCTCACGCGGACGGGGGCTCCTGTCCCTTTGGGAGACGGGCTTGGGGGCTTTCCTTGCGAGACCTCTTTACCCTCTGGGGACGCTGCTCCCCAGCCAAGGTAGTGCCACCACTAGGGTCCGTGAAGCCTTCCCGGGGCTGTGAGGGCTGGAGGCTGGGGGGTGCTGAGGGCTGCTCTAAGGATCTTGCCTTGGACAGGATGTGCTGGATTCTGGACCTGATCCGGGGGCTGGAAATTCTCTTTCCTCATTTTCCCTTTTGCATCTAGTAATTATATTGGTCAGGGCTATCTCAAACAGTGTATGGTCCTCCAGTTTGTCATCCTTTGCAATAACCTTCCAATCATCTTCTTTCTGCTTTGCCAGAGAACCTGAGATATAGAGCAACGCATAATATGTTTATCTTGTTAAGATTGATGGGGAACTATGTGAAATCATTGCTTGAAAACTTGTCATTGTCTGCAGATTTTATTTGGGTTCTTTCAAGTTAAAATTCAAGTTGTGGTGACCCTTGAGCACAGAGACATGGGTTAGCTCTGCAAAGCCTGATGGTCCAGATTCTCCCCCAAATTCCAAGCATGGGAACCCTTAGACTTACCCACGTGGGAGTATGGCTAGGAGTGGGCTGGCTGCAGAGCTGCCCTCAAATTGATAAAAAGAAAAGCATTGTTTCAAAAGACACACTGGGGTAGAGAACACTTATTTCCTCTTTCATCAAGGTTTATTTCCTTGAGAAGTGGATAGAAGAATCCTTTCCATTGGCTGTTCAAGAAGTGGTCCAGTTTGGGGGACGTAGGTCACACTCAACATCGTTTGTTAGTGTTTGTTTGATAGTGGGCACTCAGTACACCTGAAATTATTTGAAGACTATAGATTTTCCTAATGTTCAGAATGTTTTCTTGGCACTGTACACAGTGGATCCTCAGGGATCCTCGTGGCCCGGGTACGCTTCCATCAGCAGGGGACAGGAGGAATCTTTCTCCTTCTATGGTCACAGGGGCACTAAAAGGGTTTATCTGACTGCTTTTATGATTGTCATTTGCACTGTCCTCCCTGATTGGGTTAACAATCCCTTCCTTTTGATGGCAAAATGAGGTGGAAAAGGGTTTCTCCTCCTGACAGTAGGAATCATATCTAGTTCACATATAAATATCTTTGCTGACTCCTTCCCCTCCTCTCACTGACCCAGAAAAAGGGGTCTAGGAGAATCAAGTTTTTTTAAAAATTTTTTATTAGAGAATCACTGTGATGTACAGTTACAAACTTATGAACTTTTGTATTTGCATTTCACTCATACAGTGATCGTTTACCCATCCCTCCACCAGTGCCCATTCACCTCCACCAATGATCCCAGTATCCTTCTCACCACCCCCACCCCATCCCCCACCACCCCATCCTGCCTCTGTGGGAGGGAATTCCCCTTTGTTCTCTCTAGGAGAGTCAAGTTTTGAGAAAACAGGTGGAACATGAAAAATCGGCCAATGGGATCTCAGAAGTGGAGGGCTGGTACGGGGCTTTGCAAAACCTTGCTGTGCACAGATGTCTCTCAATTGAATGCTGACTGCATGAGGAAGAAGAGTTGGGCAATGGACTGAGTTGCCAAGGGACCCATGGGAGATTAGTGAAATATTCCAGTGGCATCATGCTCTAGCGTACTTACTAGTCTGAGGCGCACAGTTAGGTTTTTTTTTCCCAAGGAGACACCTCTCTTCATGGGAACAGGATCATTTTAATTTGTTTTACAGAATCAGGCTAAAAGAAACAGGCTCTAGGCTCAAATGCTATGGGTACAAGAGAAAGGTAACTAAGAGAGGAGCGAAGGTCATGTGCACTGTGTACCCCAAGCCCTCCCCCCAGCCCCATACTCAGGGCAGAGTTACACACAGGTGGCAAGAACCTATGGGGCAATGCCGACAGGGCCTGTCTTTTTTCACCACATGCTGAGATTCACAGGGAGCGACAGAGTTGCTGGTCCCCTCTCCAGGAGTTGAGGCCCTTGAAATTGTCCTGGATGGTGAAGCACCCCGCAGGCTTACACAAGACACCCAGGGCCTCTCCTTGTGCTCCTCAGCCAACCGGGATGTTGCTGAAATCACCAAAAAGTATTTTTTAGTGTTTTCAGTTCTTGGAAACAAGTGACGGAGCTGTGAGACCCCCATCCCCCAAGCAGCTTTAGATTGCTCATACCTATACGTCCAATTTCTTTCACAAATGGATCAAGATCATTGATGTATTTTTAATTTTTTTACAAACAATTGTGTCACGGGAGGCAACAAGATCCCAACCAGGGAATATATGCCATGCACACAGAAGGTGGCATCTCTCCCCAGCACTGGGAAAGACTTTGGGGTTTTTTTTGGGGGGGTCACACCCAGCGATGCACAAGGGTCACTCCTGGCTCCACATTCAGGAATTACCCCTGGTGCGCTCAGGGGACCATATGGGATGCTGGGAATTGAACCCAGGTCAGCCGCATGCAAGGCAAACATCCTACCTGCTGTGCTATCACTCCAGCCCCCCAATTTATTTTTGCTCTTTTTTTTTGAACATTTAAACAGAGAGTCTCTTGCCCGCATGCCTGGCTGTCTTCCCCGGGTCCCCTAGGAGGGAATGGGCTCCAGCTTCCCTCTCCGCCCCAAGCAGAGCTCCTGGTGGCCAAAGACCACCAGAACCTAGCCACAGCCATGCTCAAGGCTCCTCTCCACATGTTTGGACAAGCCTCATGCATGAAGGTACTGGCACTCTTGTACCAGGAACCCAGCTGTGTGTAATCCCATCAATGGCCAACATCCAGAGACAAAAGCAAGCTCCCAGAAGCAATATCTTATAACCTACTTCTTCCTCTGGGAGAAACTATCAAGCTACTGAGAGTTTCCTGCCCACATGGAAGAGCCTCTCAAGCTTCCCATGGTGTATCCATATGCCAATACCAGTAACAAGCTGGATCTCATTCCCCTGACCCTGAAAGAGCCTCCAATGTGGCATCGTTGGGAAGGCCAAGTAAAAAGAGGCTTCTAAATTCTCAGGGATAGGATGAATGGAGAGGTTACTGAGACTGGTCAAGAAATTCGACGATCAACAGGATTTCGTGATTCATGATCGTGATTTTTTTGAACATATAGAGACTTTGGGCCCAGACATTCTCACAGTAATCTACACTGTCCAACATGTGAATGGTCATATTCAAAATTCGGTCGATACTGCTAAGGGACATTTGTACATCAGGGCCCTAGTGGGGAAAAGAAATTTGAAGTGTTGCTGTGGGGTAAGTGTGGCGTGGGTGTATGAGGGGTGGGCTTTGAGGATCAGGGCTCTCCGTGGCTCTGGAAGAAGAAAGACAACAGAAGTCAGGTAACCAGAGGATTACTTATTCCAAGTAGTTCAATTTCTTTTACTACAGTACCAGGATCAGGAATACCTTTTTAATTTTTCACAAACAATTGTGTCAGAAAAGGCAGAGATCTCAAACACGGAATATATGCTTTGCATGTAGAAGGTGGAGTCTCTCCCCAGTATTTGGAAGTTCCTCAGCATGATGGGCTACAGACTCTGAGAACTTGCTCCCATGGTCAAATATAAACCCACCCCCCAAAACAAAATTTTGCAATATGCACATGGAGTTGGTTAAAAGGGTTAGAACAAGAATAATGATGAATAGCGCTTTGGCATTGATCTGACATGGTTAATGAGGAGACAGGACAGAGTAAATGTCAAGGATTTGAGGTCATGTTTGAAGGAAAAAGATTGTCTGGTCAAACTATATTAAAGCTCTTTGTGTGGTCCATGATAAAGGTCCTAGAGAGAAGCTTCTGACTCATGCTACAGTGATGTTCCATAAATGGAAAGGTAAAAGTTATAATCGAGGCTTTCAACATTGGACAAGACTATAATTGTTGTTAAACTGTATGTTTTATGTTCTGCTTCTACACATTTTACACCTTTTTTTAAATCACAGCAGATGGGCTGATTGCATCTTATTGTGAGTACAGTGGAGTGCTTGCTTTTCTCTCTCCTTGGCACTTTCCGTATGTTTTTAAATGCTTTGTGGCACCGCGTTGTTTTACATGAATCCAGAAAGGAAGTCTGTCCTCTCTGAAGCAGGATCTATGCCTCGTATAGATAGGAAATCCCAAAGTCAACTGTGGCACCTCAAAGTCCTCTTCTAGAGAACGAGTTAAAAGGGGATGAGGCTAGGTGACAGGAGCAGATCTTCTAATCCCAGGTACTGTTACAAGTAATCTACTAACCTCTGGGAGAACCTGGAGGAAGGGTAGTTCTAGGAAGACATGGAAATGGTCTCTGCTCTGGAAAATGAGGAATGCCCAGACCTGCAGTGACTGGCCACAGCCTGGGCCCTGCTGTCAGCATCCAACAGATTCCTGGAGACCAGGATCTCTCCCAAGCCTGGAGAGGGATGGGATGCATGCCTTCCAGCCAGGAACTTCCTAGGAAAAACGAAAGGTCCAAGGCCACTCCTGGCCCACTCAGCTGACCCAGCCTTCATATCTTTACACTGGCTGAGCCTGGGTAACCCTGACATGACAGGTAAAATAGTAATGCGTTGATTAGTGTGTCTCATGCTCTGCCCCTAACAAATCCCCTAGGGCCCTCTCAGCACATTACAGTTGCCCCAGAGAAAATTCTCAGGGCTTCCTGTGTTTATGCAAAGTAACTGGCCACAGTTATTCAAAACAAATCATTTGGCAAGCTCAAAGAAAAGGTAGAGAGAAAACCATGTTTCAATAACGTGCCTTTTCCTAGAGATCAAATACGAGTGCTACAGAAGTGATTGAGCTAATGTGTTCCAGTAGGTTTGATTCAAAAACACCTTGAGGATTCACCACTCTGGAGTCGAGAAAGCTGCACCTAAAGAACTTGAGTGGGTTTGACACAAAATCCACAGTATTCCCTCTGCTAGCAGATTACCGGAAACTGGAGAGATTCCAGTAGAGCCCTCAGTTGATCCTGGAAGCTGACTGGCCACCAGTACATAAACTTCTGGTGTGCTGCATGCACCAGCCCTCCTCAAGCATTGGTCCCTGCTCTCAGCATCAGGAAGAGGGACTTGATGCCATGGGGTGCCTCTCCGTCTGTGAAGCATGCTGCCACTGACTACGGCTGCCCCTGTGCAGAGCTGCCTGCAAATAAGACTGGTGGCCACTGTCCCTGAGGATTGAGACAGGACAGAAAAGACTTTGTCAGTGCTATCTGGGACTCAAAATTTAATTTGTGCTTGTTTGCTTCCGTTCATAAAGAGTTGACTGATGTAGCCAAGAAATGGGAAAAAGGAAGGTTGAAAATTTTGTCTGGACTTAGTTTCAGGGTTCTTGGGTGCACCGAAGGCCATGTTCACTTACCCCAAACACACTTTTGTAGGCCTCTGTAAGTAGTTTTGTGAATCCTGTGAGATGGGTGGCCGCTGAAATGCTGGTCAGTGGGAGACAAGGCTAGTCTGCATTACCTCAAAAGGTGAAATTGTCTAAGGGTGCAAAATAATTTATACCTGCAATGCTTGCAATCCCTAATTGTGTTTTAGCTTCATACATCTCCTGAACATGTACTCAATGAGAGCCCAATTCTGGGATGTACGAGTCAGGAGTCAAGTAGAGAGACACAATCATGATCATGAGGATGATTTTAATCGAGGGACCTCACTGAGCTATGTCCAGGAAGTAGATCTTTAAGGATTTGGGAGAAATGATTTGTGAATCCACCTGGGTTCTGCCCTTATATTTTTTTGTGGAGACTTTGGATTTACACATCAGTAGTTGATCTACCCTGGGGTTCAGCTTCGTCCTGATGCCATCTTGGAAGTTATAAGATCCCCCAAGTTTATCCATTCCTTCTAGGTTCTTCAATTTTATGGCATAGAATTTATTCATAGTAATCAGACAAACTTGTGAATTTCCGCGACATTGGTTTGAACTTCTTTCCCTTCATTTCTGCTCCAATTCATTAGTTTTTCTTTCTGCCTTGGTGATTCTAGCAAAAGTTTTGCCAAATGTCTATTATTTCAGAAAAACAGCTCTTGGGTTCATTAGACCCATCCCCCTTTCTCGTTGTAATTGCTCTTTTGGTTTACGTGTTTGCCTCACCCAGCAGTGCTTAGGGTTGGGGCTCAGCATCCCATAGAGGGGCCCTGGAATCACCCAGGTTGGCTGCATGCAAAGGCATGACCAACTCTTCTACTTTTGCTTGGCCTCATTCAATGGATCCATTTCTTGTTATTTTTTTTATTGATTTTGGTGTTGTTCATTTCTGCTCTAGGGCTAGTGATTCTTCTGCTGTTGACTTTGTGCTTCCTTTGGTGCATCTTTCCAAGTAATTTACAAAGTGCAGTCATTTATTTTGGTCTTGTTTCCGTAAAAGTTGGATGTTGCTATGAAATTTACACTTAGAATTTTTGGTGTATCCCATATATTCTGGTAACTCATGTCATTGTTCTCATGATTTTTCCCCCCAGGGAGAGAGGAGGGGCTTCTGAGTAGTGTCCAGGAGCCTCCAGGGTTCTTGCCATGGTTTTGGCTAATTGAAATGGTGGTTCAGTGGGACAGCCCACATTGCAGAGGCATGAGAGGCCTAAGGATTGCCCAGGATACCTGGACTGCTTGGGATGCATTCAGCAATGTTCTAGGGACTATAGGGTGCCAGGAATCAAACTGGGGTCAGCCAGGTGCAATAGTGTACACCTACAGCCCTCTTGTATTTCTTCAGCTAACGCAAATGAACTTTTGTTCTTCCATTCATTGACTTTGTAGGTTTTTTATGCTTTCACTTCTACTTTCTCATTCATTGCTGTAGGTTTCTTCTATCATAGGTAACTGTATGCATAATTATACACAGTTCTGATATATTCATAATTATACACATCTCATGATCATATTCTATCACTAACCTCAATTCATTAAATAGCCTCCGAAGAGTAACCTTAAGATCTGAGAGTCATATCATGATCTGAGAGGATAGAGAGCTGACAGGTGCTGGAGAAATCCTCCAGACTATTGTCTTCACCCATTAACCAGAAGGGGGTCCTGCATGAATGAGGTTTTTGTTTGTTTGAAAAACAAGTAGTCTTTAATAATAATTTGGTAAAAGCATCTTTGCACAGATATGCAGGTATAAAACACATAAAAATAAACAGAACTTTCCTTTAGCTCCTTAAGCACTTTTTAGAACAAATGTGACTTAAGTATTTAAAAGTTTAAAAAGGCCAAGGCAACAATAGATTTTTGTATGGTAAAACTTGAAACACATACATTTAAATGTCCAACACTGAAAGTATTTTAACATGTGACTTATTATATTTTTTTGCTTTTTTTTTTTTAGGTCACACCCAGCGATGCACAGGGGTCACTCCTGGCTCTGCACTCAGGAATTACCCTTGGCAGTGCTCAGGGGACCAGGTGGGATGCTGGGAATCAAACCCAGGTCGGCCGAGTGCAAGGCAAATGCCCTACCCGCTGTGCTATCACTCCAGCCTCTATTATTCTTATTAGGTTTGAATTTTAAGGTTTACCTCAGTGAAGATACAAGTAAAAATATATTTAATATATTTGTATAGCTAATCCATCCTTTTTTGAGCATTACTTAGAAACTAGTCTTAAAATCACATTATCTTGAAAAACGTTTACAAAATTCTCCCGTTTTTTTCTTATTGTCAACATCTCTTCTTGAGAAGGATATGTGTATTAAAAAGTCTGTCGACATAGAGGGACTGCACTCATTTGTGGAGTATAAAATAACATCACATGAGGCTGACACCCAAGGACAGTAGATACAAGGGCCAGGGGGATTGCTCCATATCTGGAAGCCTGCTTCATGAGCGGAGGGGAGAAGGCAGATGGAATAGAGAAGGGATCACTAAGAAAATGATGGCTGGAGGAACCAGTTGGGATGGGAGATGCATGCCGAAAGTAGATAATGGACCAAACATGATGACCTCTCAGTGTCTTTGTTGCAAGCTATAATGCTCAAAAGTAGACAGAGAGTATGGGGAATATTGTCTGCCATAGGCAGGGGGAGGGTAAAAAAAGGGGGGTGTATACCAGGAATATTGGTGGTGGGGAATGTGCACTGGTGGAGGGATGGGTGTTTGACCATTGTGAGATTGTAACTGAAACATGAAAGCTTGTAACTCTCTCATGGTAATTCAATAAAATTTAAAAATTTTTTTAAAAAGCCTGTTGAAGTATTTGTGGGATGAGAAACATACACTGTGTTCATATATTCAATATATGAGAGAGTGCTAAAAGAGACCAACACGAAGAGGTAACAAGAATTTTCAGAAGTCAACTTTAGGAGATCATTCATTGCAGTATAATTCATTCTTCCCTTAGGTTTCCTCAGTATAGTTCTAGAGAGATGCATATCCTAATTTCACATATATTGAACAGAGATCTGTTTCCTTATAGGTATAAAACAGGCTTACCTCTTTGACAACACCAGTCTTAACTGCAAAGACAAGGTAATTACAAGAACCCAATTCTAGGTGACTGGACTGTATTTTATCATCACAAGTGGCTGCCAGTGTTTCCTAAGGAGTATCATTAGTATTGTGGCGAATTCACAGTTGTGTGAGGCCATTCCAGATACTATAAAACACTAATCATTCCTGGCCCACTCCCTGAAACCAGCAGTTTCCGGTCATTGGGGTAACCAAAGAATATACACATACACTTCCAGCTGCCCTTTGATGAGAACCAATGAGCTCAATGATCCAAGATTAATACCTACTAACTTCTTTTTGTTTCTTTTTGGGTCACACCCGGCGATGCTCAGGGGTTACTCCTGGCTCTGCACTCAGGAATTACCCTTGGCGGTGCTCAGGGGACCATATGGGATGCTGGTATTCGAACCCGGGTTGGCCGCATGCAAGGCAAACGCCCTCCCCACTGTGCTATCTCTCCAGCCCCCTACTAACTTCTTGACTTGCACAGAAAGTAACTGTTTCATTACCTCCAGCAAACAATGACTGAAGAGAAATATTTTATTTAAAAATTTTGTAATTACATATTATTTTGGAAAGGCAGGCAGATTTCTTCAAGTGGTATTCTGAAAAGAATAAATGCACAAAGTACAATACTTCTTTATCCCAAATGCACACATACATTAACAGGAAAATGACAGTTTATGACCAACAGGCATAACTTACCCCACCTATCTTTAGTATAAAAAAAGTTCAGTTATTACAGTAAGATTCAAAGCATGTATATCTTCTTGATAAATTCCTTCACACTGATGTTCCTGGAAATTGTTGCTGTCTCTGATCCAAAACTTACTGAGTTAATAGTTGTTGCTGTTTTTGTAAAACCTGCACCACTTAAGGATTTCTTAATAATGACAGTCTTTTCTGATTTAACACTTGTTCTAAAAGGGCTGGTCTTGCAGGTCTCTCTCCCAAAGATCCCAATCTTTGTTTAATATTAGAGAGTATATTATCGGTACTTTCCATCCTCCGAGCTCGCATTTCACCTTTTCACCGAGGTTCGTAGGTTCTTTGCCTGCTTCTTGAGCGATGATCGCATCCCTCGTCTGCTCCTTCTGTGTCCCATCACTTGCACTGGAATGGACTCATCTAGCCCAAGGAGGTATCCGAACTGTCGGGCTCTGCACAAACTCCTCACAACGTGGGGCAAGCACTTCCTAACTCTGACTTCATGTCCAGCCAGCCCCTCCGAGCAGGTGGGCAGGCTTGGGCATGCTGGAGCGGCCCCCACTGGAAATGCGGGTTCTCTTCTTCCATCTCCCCGGCCAAGGTCCCCCTACCTCCGCCTTGACGCCGCCGGAGCCGCTGGCCGGGGCAGTCCCGCTGCAGTTCTGGGCCTGATGGCTTTTCCTCTTGTGCTTGTCCTTGTACATCTTGTTGCGGGGCTGCTTGCACATCAACGACTTGCGCTGCTTGGCCACCTGGCGGGGGGTCTCGCTGCAGCCCTCGTAAGCCCACGTCTTGCTCACGCAGCCCCCGCCCTCGCCCCCGGAGTGGGTCTCCTGGTCCTCCAGATCCTCCAGACTCGCCGCGCTCTCGCCTCCCCCGGGAGGGTCCGACGTGTCCAGCAGTTCCACGTGGTCTTCCCCAGTCTCCTCTTGGCCATCCCCCGCCGCCTCGCACGGGTACCCCCGGGCTTGCCCCGGCCGGCGCTGCCCGCTAGGGCGGCCGCCGCAGCCTCGTCCTGGCCCGCGCAGGGCCGCATCACCTATAGGGCGAACTGCGAGGCCGGGGCCGGCGCGGCGGCGGGAGCAGGGCAGGGCCGGGCGCGGGGGCTCCAGAGCGGGGCGCGCCACTGGCGGGGCGGCCCCGCGGCCTCGGCTGCTCCCCGCGCCTCAGTGCTGCCCAGAGAGCGCGCGGGACCACCGCCCGCGCCTGCCCATCTGCCCGGCCCCAACCCCCGCCACGAATGAGGTTTTTATACAGTTTTGAGTAGCAGGTTCTACTTCGGCCAGAGGCTGCTTCTGCAGCTGTACTGATCGTGTTCCCAGTTGTTTGCAGTAAAATCAGCACCACCGGCCCGCCTCTGCAGTTCCCAGAGCCTCACGACGGTTTTTGGTATCTTGTTTATTTCCTGACCAGGACCTGGAATCCACTCTTTTCCAAGAGGCCTGGTTCCTCTTAGAATGGAAATGGTATTTAAAGACCGCAATCTTGACTCCGGCTTGGCTGATCAGAATCTGTTCACAAGGAAGACTTGCAGAGCTTCCAGGAGAATCTTTGTATTATCCGAAGGATTGCTTTTGCTCATCAAAGGGGCACTAGAGTTCTCTGGAGTTGGATGTGCAGGTTTCATCTTCTACTCTTCTTGTAGATATACATTTCTGTGGGATCTCTGTTCCGTTGTCAGCTTGATGGCTCTATCTTGACATCTGGCAGTGCATCGTAGGTCAGTGAATGGTTCATGGTTTGTGCTTCCAATAGCACTCAGCCATCATTTTATTTCTCTGCAATGAGTACATCATTCACCCTGCAGTCTGTGAATGCAGTCTATTTCTTTCTTATTATCATTCGTCTTGCTACTAAATCATAGAAACAAGGGGATCAGGCAACACTGGAATATGGTGACTCACCAGTGGATCAGTCAGTACAACTTGAGAGCCGCTGCTTGCACCTCAGAGAGAGAGGGGAGCGACTGAAGATGAGTGGCACCAAAATAAGTACAAAACTGAGCGTAGGAGAAGAGGAAGACCTGGAGCCAGGCCCACATGTGATATCTCTGGAGGCCAGTAGCACAGTTCTCAGAAAGCTCAGCTGATCCGTAGCAGAGGCAAGTTCAAGGTGGCCTTTTCATGCTCTGAAATGTAGCTGAGCAATCTGACTTTTACTCTTTTCTCCCTGCAGGGTCTGGATAGGTGGACAAATTCCAGCAAACATTATGAATAGGGATGGGCCTTGTGGATCACTTCACATCTTCAAAGTTATGTAGCAGAGAAGCAAAGCTTCAAAGTGAGTTTCTTTAAGTATTGGGCTTGGAAGTCCCTGTGGTCACTGTCATCCGTCCCTTTATCTCATGTCATCACATCTTTCCTAGCCCTGTCACTCACCTCCTTCCTCTGTTCTCCTGACTCATCTTACCTTTGTTCATCTCATCTCCTCTCTGCTCTGCCTTCTGCTATCTGTGCTTGGCCTCTTTCTCATGGACGGATTCTATTGCATTCCACTTGTTTTTGTTGTATCCCACGCATCTTAACTGGGGGTTACTCAGCATTCACTTTGCTATTCATAGGGGATCCATAGATGACCAAGATGACCCTGTCTTCAAGGATCTTGCAGACTCCAGAGGAGACAGTCTTCCATAGCATAAACTTCAGTAGAAAGTGATCATGACGACTCAAACAAATGAGGCAGAAATAAAAGACGGTTTTAAGGAAGGGACCGGGGAAAGCATGCTTGATTCAGAGGAGGGTTTGAGCTTGACCCAAAGGATCAGTAACTGTCAAAAAGCCATGAAGAGACTAGAGTTAGGAAAAGCCAAAGTTTTAACCCTCTGTGTCCCCTGAGAACTGGTGTCTCTGTCATGTGCTTCCCCTCTGCCTGGTGATTGTCTCAGTTTAAGAGAGTGGCCAGGACAGCTTGTGATTCCCAGCTCTCCTCTACACGCTGAAATAAAGTCACCGAACTGGAACTCCTGATGAAGCTGCTGGCCCAGTGCTGCCTCGATCAAGTGGACACAGTCGGCATCCTCTCTCCTCGGGCTATCTGCCACCTCTCCTGCATTCTTCTAGAGTAAAAGCATACGGAGCCCTCCCTTCCCTCTGCCCTCGGGGCTCCCTCTCAGGATTGCCCAATATGGTGTCCAGCCCCCTACACACACACTCACACACACGCACACACGCGCACACACACACGCACACACACGCGCACACACACGCACACACACGCACACACACACACACACGCACACACACACACACACGCACACACACGCACACACACATTTTCTCTCTCTCTCTCTCTCTCTCTTTCTCTCTCTCTCTCTCTCACACACACACACACATGCATGCACATGCAGTTTCTCAGGAGGTTAGAGGTAAAGAAGGCGCCTGAGAAACTCATGTTCTTTGAGGATCTTGCTCCCCAAATATCTGCAAATATCTTCTTGGGAAAAAAAAGGTCCCAGAGACAGTTGTCTAGAATTTGTTTCTCCCCCTCTGCTGAACCCCTTCTCTTCCCTGGTGCAGTCTCTGTCCATATCAGGCAGCACACATGTACTTTTGACATGAGCTCCTGCCTTCCTTTATCCTAACATCCACTGATTCCTTCCAGGCCCATGGGACACACTCTCCCCAAGCTGACTTAAATCATTAGGTGACTTGGGAGATGCCAGTGTCCATGACAACTGGGAACAGGAGACTTAGAAACCGTCTGAGTGGTGGGTAACAGGGGTGGGGCCGGGGTCTTTCTTTCAGAGTTGAGAAGAAAATGGGCTTGGGAAGGAAGAGAGAAGTGGTGCGATCTACAGCCCCTACACTTTCTATAAGAACTCAATATATAATATTGGCAGAAATAGCGCATCTAACATTGCGGAGGTGAGGGGGACTGAACGGGAACCAGAGCGGGGAGATGAGGCCTCTGTTGACAGCCATTCCTAGACTCGTCTCTTGATTGATTGTAGGATGAAATTAGGGATCAATATTCTTTCCCCATTGCATGCCTTAGACTGAATAGGTTGAGGACATTGTCCTGGCCTGAGCTGCCACAAGCTCCTCCTTGAGTTTCACGGTCCTTCTCCTCGCTCATTCCCCATTTGCCCCAAAACTACTATTTCATGTTAATGATGATTTGGGATCAAAGCACACTCCCAACTCAGACCTCAAGCAGACGTCACTGAGGACCTAAATTCCAGCACTATCTCCACACTGCCTGTGACTTCCACAGCCAGTGACTTCTGAACCCACATTTTCTCTGTGGTCAATGTTTTCTCCTTGCCACTCCTGTGGTTCTGTCCCCAGGGTTAGGGTTCTCTAGAAACCTCGTATAGGCCTAAGACAAATGTCTATCGTGCTCCCAGGCCATCTCCTTCCTCTTTCCAGAAGGAGAACCAGAAACCAGGCCCCAGACTCATCACTGCACTGCCTTCTCTCTGGGGGCTGGTCCCTCAGTAGAGACCTGGTCGGTCTCTTTATGGATTTCACACCATTTTCCAGATTGCAAAGGGCTTACAATGCAGCAAGCCCACTGAATGATTCTGATCAGGCACTATGGTCTCCTTGAGCCTGACAGATCAAGGTGGGAAAGGTTCTGCATAAAAATTCACATAATTCTCTTGCTTGGAAACTTTGGAAATGAATGTGAAGTTGGGCAACACTGAATGCCACTGTCCCCATTATTGTGGTCACCTTTTTTTCCAGACCTTCCTCTCAGATTCCCTTGCTGCCACATGAAAAAAAATGCTCTGTAACACTAATTACCAAGGAGATGCACGTCCCAATCGCAATGAGATATCATCACACACTACAGAGACTGGCACACATCCGAAAGAACAAGAGCAACCAGTGCTGGCATGGATGAGGGAGAAAAGCACTCTCATTCACTGTTGGTGGAAATGCCGACTGGTCCAACCTTTTTGGAAAACAACATGGACATTCCTCAAAAGCTAGAAAATGAGCTCCCATTTGACCCCTCAATACCATTCTGGGATTATACCCTGGAGGCCCCAAACTGCCAAGCACTAGGCACAAATAACACAACTGCAGAAAAATGTTCTCCATGTGTGCTCCCCTGGGTTGAATTCTTGACCTTCCACTTAAAAGGGAAGCTTTATCTTGAAAATAAAAAGCAACATTATGTTTTTGTTGTGGTTTCTGGACCACACTCCGCAGTACTCAGGGTTTACTCCTGGAAGGCTCAGAGGACCTTTGGGGGTGCCAGAGATCAAACCAAAATCACTGCGTGCAAGGCAAGTGATTCCCACTGTACTGGCCGTCTGTCTGCAAAGGCAAGTGCTGTAAGTGACTCAGCTATGTGTCCTGGGCTCCTGTGGTCAGGCTTTTAGAAAGAACCTTAAGGGGCAGGAGTGATAGTACACATGCAAGGCAAGGTAGGATGCTTGCCTTGCATGTGACCAACGCAGAATCGACCCCTGGTCTCCCATCTGATTTCCTGAGTACCTCTAGGAGCCATTCCTGAGTGCAGGGCTTGGACTAATCACTGGGCATCGCTGGGTATGACCCCAGAAAACTGACCATCAGCTTCTCAGCACCTTCACATATAGCTGATTTTCTAGAGCTTTTGAAAATATTGCCTCATCAGCCTTGAAAGTGAAGACATAATGTGTTATTAAAATAACTTCAAGGGCTGGAGAGATAAGACGGCAGGCAGGGTGCTTGCCTTGCACAGGCTGATCTGGGTTCAGAAGTCCCAGTACTCCATATGGTCCCCGAGCCCACCAGGAGTGTCCCTGAGTGGAGGTTGGCTCCATAGCTTGGAAGCTGGCCTCACACGCTGGGGGAAAGTCATCCCAGATAGAGAAGGGAACACCAAGTAATATGTGATTGGAGATCCTGCGTGGGAAGGGAGATGCTTGCTGAAAGTAGACTAGAGACTTAACAGGATGACCACTCAATACCCCTATTGCAAACCACAACGCACAAAAGGAGAGAGAGATATCAAATTGGAATGCCCCGACACAGAGGCGGGGTGGGGTGGGGGGATGGGACTGGGGGGTGGGAGGGATACTGGCTTCATTGGTGGTGGAGAATGGACACTGGTGGAGGGATGGGCTCTCAAACATTACATGAGGGAAAAACAAGCACGAAAATGTGTGAATCTGTAACCTTACCCTCACTGTGACTCACTAATTAAAGAATAAATAAATAAAAATTAAAAAATTTTAAAAAGGAGTGTCCCTGAGTGCAGAGACAGGAGTAAGGCCTAAGCAGAGTCAGGTGGCCCCCAATAACAAAATAATAAATTCATATGCTTCATTTTAGGTGCATCATAAGGAACTTGATAACTTGAAGTCAACCTAGTTTTAATTCTAAAAGAAGTAAGCTTTATTTGTAATCATAGGAACTTACATACTGTTTTTGAAATTCTTGCCATGTTGGCCCCTGAGTAATTCAGGTCCATTTCATAATAATCTGTCAAAGGAATTTAAACTATTTAACAACTCTGACAAGTCTATAAAATTAAAGTCTAAGAAAAACATAGAGATCTGTCATTGAATAAAAGTAAGTACTTTTATATTTTCTTTTTTGGTGGTGAGAATATGGTGAAGGCGCAGGCAATAGAACATTATATGAGTGAAACTCCTCCCCTGGCCCAAACAAAAGTTGATTCAGAGCAGTCCTAGCCCAGTCACCTCCAAGAGCTCGGCACCCACCCCAGGTTTGGTGATGCTTCTATAAGGCTTGGCATTTGAAGCTAGAGAGGGGAACATGCAGGCCCAGGGTTACACAAGTGGGTCAGGGAGACAGTCCGCAGATTTGGTCAGCAGAGGACTGGAAGGGGCTGGAGAGATAGAAGAGCAGGTAAGGCATTTTTCTTGCATGCCGCTCACCTGGGTTCGATCCCCAGCATCCCGTATGGTGCCCTGAGCACTGCCATCCTGAGTGCAGAGCCAGGAGTAAGCCCTGAGCACTGTCAGTGTGGTCCCCAAACCAAAACCCAAAAACAGAGATAGAGCTGCCCCAGGAAAGAGTCCACAGGAGGAGTTTGGGGTTCCCTCTGTGCCCAGTGCTCTGCAGCACCCCATTGCTTCCCAGTTCTCTTTCTCTCTAAAACTGCCTTGGGGGCAGGAGAGCTAGTACCGGGGGTAAGGCACTTGCATTGTGTGAAGCTGCGGTGACCATAACCGTGGTTCAGGTCCCTGAGCTTGGCCAGGGGTAACTCAGGAGCACGGAGCCAGGAAGAACCCCGGAGCACTGTTGGGTGTGTCCGTGTCCCCCCTTCCCCCGCTTCACAGAAACCTTCCTTTTGTGAGATGGCAAGAATATACGGGGGTTAAGGTGCCTGCTTTTCATTTGACTGACTCGAGTTTGATCCAGGGGATCCCATAAGCACGCTGGGCACCACCAGTGTGGCCTCCAACAAACAAAACAAAACACAAACCCAAAGCCTTTTTGTGGTCATGCAGACAAGACTCTTTCTTTGACTTGTCACCCGTCTCTCATTTGATTGGCTCGACAGAGAAGTTGAAGAAGAAACTAAACTAGAGTGACTGCGGAGATAGCACAGTGGGTACCTGCCTTGCGCATGGCCGACCCAGGTTAAGTCCTCAGCACCACCAGCAGAGACCCTTGAGCACAGAGCCAGGAGAAAGCACTCAGCGCTGCTATGTGTGGCCCCAACTCCTCCCCCACCAAATGAATTGTGTGAGTCTGGAGATGCCGTGTATGAATTTAATATTCATATTCCATGTTACTATGTGTTTATGATTATCACTGGGGTGCAGGGTGGGTCGCACCTGCAAGTGCCCCAGGCTTATTTCCGGCTCTGTGCTCAGGTTTGGCCCAGCAGTGCTTGGAGGACCATGTGCTGCTGGAGACTGACCCTGGCTCTCCACCCTCAGAGCAGGAGTGCAGCCTGTTGAATCCTCTCTCTAGCCCGCGCATTTTGTTCCATTCATTATTCATTTCTCGTCTCAGAACCACACCTGCTGTGCTAGGATCACTCCTGGGGGTCTCTGAGGACCATATTTAGTACAGGGACGGTACCCAGGTCCTTCATGTGCAAAGCCAGTGCCGTGTCTGTTCTCCTGTTTCTCAGACCTCACAGTCCACTTTAAGTGTATCATGGAATAGAATGATGAAAAGTAAAATTCTACGATAATGATGAACATTTTTTGGCTTAGCGTGTATTAAATAGATATAAAAATACCAGGAGAAGTTGAGGGATAATGACTTCATGTCGTTACTGTGGAAGGGAGGAAATTGGGTCTTTCAATACCTCCAGTGGCAATGGTACACATTCCTGCTCTTTGAACAGAAGTGAAGTTCATTTTTCGTTTCGTTTTGTTTTGTTTTGTTTTAGGGCCACCCTGGAAGTGCTCAGGGGTAATTCCTGGCTTTGCACTCAGGAATTCCTCCCGGAGATGCCCGGGGATCGTCTGGGATGCCAGAGACAAGTCCAGAGCAGCAGCATGCAAGGCAAGCCCCTTCCCTGCTGTCCTGTGGCTCCAGCCCCTGAGAAGTTCACTTTCGTTTTGCACATTATGTAGCTGGCCCTGAGGGGAGTTACCAGTGACACACAGGGACAGAATACACTCCCTGTCTTCAGGGAGCCTACCAGTTGCACGAGAGAAACATACGTTAATTAAGCTATGCAGAAATACATCACCATAAGCTGATAGTTAAGGGGGAAAACGAGGGTTAGAGAGCTAAAACTGGGTAAATACAGTCAACCCAGTTGGATCCCCAGCACTGTACATTGAACACTTGAACACTGCCAGGAGTGATCCCTATGCAGGTGTAGCCCCAACACACACACACAAACACATACACACACATCAAAGGATATATGCCACCCCCCCCCCAACCCCTGTCAAAAAGATAAGAATCTCTGAGGGCATAGAGTAGTAAGTAGGGCTTAATTTGGTACTGGAGAGGCTTTTATTTATTTATTTATTTATTTATTTATTTATTTATTTATTTATGTATGTATTTTTGCTTTTTGAGTCACACCTGGTGATGCACAGGGGTTACTCCTGGCTCGTGCACTCAGAAATCACTCCTGGTGGTGCTCAGAGGACCATATGGGATGCTGGGAATCGATCCCGGGTCAGCTGCGTGCAAAGCAAGTCCCTACCCGCTATGCTATCGCTCCAGCCCCACTGGAGAGGCTTTTAAAGCAAACAAACCTTTATTCTTTTTTGGCTATAGGGATTTCCAACACTGCTAAGGATGTACACAGCACTGCAACACCACCCCCATCTCCAAAATCCCCAAGGCCTCCTTCCCCCAAGGCCCCTAAAGCCTCCTTCCCCCATGACCCCAGGGCCCTCCCTTTCAATAGGCCTCTCACACACTCCTCTCAGTAGATGACTTTCCTGCTCTGTCACCTTTGGCCCTTTGTTGCTGCCTTACGATGTATCTTTAAGTCCCATGCATGAGAAAGATCATTTGATATCTTTTGTTTCCTTCTGCCTGACTTCACTCAGCCTGATATCCTCAGTTCCATCCAGGTACTGGCAAATTGCATACTAGTGTCCTTTTTTTTCTTAAGTAGGAATACTGCCATTTATTCAGTCAGCGCCATGCCTCCACCAGTGTACATTTCCCACCACCATTGTCCCCCATTTCCCTACCACTAGCCCTCAACCAATCCCCACCCCCAGCCTTCCTCTATGGAACTTTCCTTCTTGCTCTCTCTCCTTTTCCTTTTGTGCATTACGGTTCTCAATACAGGTGCTAAGAGGTTATGGTGTTTGTTCAGGGTGTTCAGTATTTTTCTTGGGATGGTAAGGCTGGAGTAGCTTTTCAATTGGGTGGCAGCTTTGAGTTGTGGATGTGACTACCAAAGTTTCTGGAAGCACAGGGGCTGGGGGGAAGTAGCCCATTCCGACCCCAAGAAAGCCTGGAGATTTCAGGGTGGGCACCACCACCCCTTTTGATTTACCCAGGTCTGTTCAGCCATGCGTGGGTCCGAGATTAACTGTGGGTTTTGGTCTCTTTCGAGATTTATTTATAGGTTTCTGAAGCAAGGCTGGTAGTAGACTTTACATGGTGTCGCTGGAGTTGGTTTGTGGTGGTGACTGCCAGTGCTTCTAGGTGTATTGGGAAGTGGGGGGAGATTTGCATTTCCCTCACTATAAGTGACAGAGAGCAATTTTTCATATGCCTATTTGCCATCTGTATGTCTTATTGGGAGGGATGTTTATTCATCTCTCCTCCTTCTCCGATGAGGTTCTCCCATTTTGCTGTTGTTGAGCTTTGTGAGTGCTTTTAGATCTCGGATATTAGCCCTTTATCTGACGTATTATGTACAAACGATTTATCATTTTCAAATGCGTATTGTTTTCTAGGCTTGAATTTCTTTTGTTGTGCAGAAACTTGTTAAACTTGTTTGGTTTCATGATCCTTGCCTGTGGGGTCATCTTGTTGAAGACACTTCTGAGGTCATTGCTAGAGAGTTCTGCCCGGGTTTTCTTCAGTGTAGCTCAGACAAAGAAGTGACTTTTGCCTAAGATCACACAACTCTGAAGGAATGAAGTTTGGGCTGGAGGTCAGAGGCTGCTACTCAGAAAGCCTGTGTTCATCTCATGCCTCCCATGAATCACAAGGGCCCCTGTGGCTGAGCATAAACCTCAAGTAAGGAGTCGGGCCCAATTCCTATTTTCCCAACCCCTTCACTTTGAGGAAGAAAGGCACTGACCTGGAGGGTGAATCTTGAGCTGAAAACCATGTGCTGATGCTCTTGTGATGCGTCTTACCCATCTGCAGCTGCACTGTGCTTAGAATGGAAGAGAGGGGTCTATGGCTGCTGTGCCCTCTCTCTCCAGAAGTCCCTGTGCCCAACGAGACTCCGACAAAGATGATAGGCCTGCTAGACATCCAGAAAGAGAACAGAAGAAAACAGGAGGAATACAAAAGAACAGAAGAGTGTTGGAAAGTCCCTGGGTATTTCCCAGGTGATGAAAGAGTCTTGGAGGGTTAAATTTGCAGTCCCATCTGACCACTTTTCTGAGAGAAAGGAATAGCTGATCTTACCTGCATGATGAAACCCTCATAAAAATCCCAACAAAATAAGGTTCAGAGAGCTTCCCGGTTGGAGAACACATGGAGAGGTGGGAAGGGAGATAGGAGAGGAGAAGCAGAGCACTTTTCACATACTTTCTTCTAAAGAAACTTTTCTGGTCAGTTTTAGTGGATTCTTCATAACAAGCAATGCAAAATACGTTACTAAGATCCTGCTTTGGGGCCAGGGTTTGGAGGTCAGGGTGAAAACATTCGAAATAGGGAAACACTCAGCAGGGAATCCCAGAAGACACCAACTCTCCAGAGATCTCTCCGAAACCCCATACTGCACCAACTTCTCCTCAGATGGGCAGGTTTCCCCTCTCCGCCCACCCCAGATGAACCCCCGGTGGCCAATGCTTCCTGCAGAAAAACCCAGGTACTCGGGATCTGGGAGTAAGACTACAGGCCACACTGCTGCAGCGGAGACAGGTAGTTCCTTCCTGTCTTTCTGCCAGCCTGGGGTCCTGGCTCTGACACCCATGAGCTGCCTCCAGGTGCTATCTCAGCGCATCAGCGACCTTGATCCAGAGACTCCAAATGAATTTCAAAATGGATTAACGCCCTACAGAAATGTCTCTTGATCCCAATCAATTAAATTTTAGAATTTCAGAAGTGTGTGGTGCAACCTCTCATATTCATAATAAGCAATAGAAAATAAATTATCTAGCATCATATCCTGACAGGCAGACTTGAAGGGTGATGGGAAAAAGAGATAATGGTTGTGGGAAGGTTTAATGGGGTGATATGGTGTTCAAATATTGAATGTAATCAATTAATGTGAAGAAACTTAAAAAATAAAATATTAAAAAGATAGTGACTTAAAAACAAAAAGAGAACATTTGAAATATGGTGGTGGGAAGTTATAAAGTAGGTGGGATTGGTGTTGGAAAAGTAAATAGAAAAATTATTGTGAAAAACTTTATAAAAATAAAATAATTTTTTAAAAGTATTGTGTGTGTTCTGCAAATGAGAAATTGGGCCCTACTGCCACCCAGCTTCCTGCTCCCCTCTTTCCCCAGCTTAGACTTGTGCAGTTGTAGAAGAGGCTATGCTGAGGGACATGGGAGATGCGAGGCCCTCAGGTGGGTCGTTCTGGGCTCAGAAGCAGGAAGTTGTCGTCGCCTTGTGGAATGGAGGCGTCTGCTGTGTGGGAGAGCCAGGGCAGCCTGAGGAGGATGCATTCCGGGTTTCCTGAGTGCTTCCTGCGAGATCCCTGGGTGACAGTGAGTCTAGCTAAGTCTGAGCACATGTCAGGCAGCCTAATTTGGGCATCAGAACAAGATGGCTTCCCCCAAGTCCATCAGCCATGAGCCCAGCATTTGAAACATTCTGCTTCAAGTTCACGTTGCCCCATGCCACATGCCCCAGAAAGGAAGCAAAACATCACGGTTGGGCCAGAGGGACACTTTCAACAGGCTGGGGATTGATTCTCCACGGGTGACTGGGAGGAATCCCGCAGGGATCTGATCCACACCCAGGGCTGCAGCTGTCACATCCTCCCTAGAGGATGTGCCCCGGGTCTCTGGTGCCTGCAGCCCGTGGGCTCTGGGTTGTAGCCCTTGCGAGGTGACAGATTCCCCAGGAAGTCTAGAACACATTTGTTTGCCGAAATGAAGAGCCTTTACTAACCTGCTGGGGCTGGGAGCCTGAGAGCAAGGATCTCCGTGCACCAAGAACCCTGAAACTAAGTCCAGGCAAAGTTTTCAACCTTCCTTTTCCCTGGTTCTTGGCTACATCAGTCAACTTCCTCGTGCACTGAAGCAAACGAGCACAACTACAGCACAGAAGCCGATGTTCACAGTTAGCCTGGGACAGTTCAGAATTTTCTACTTGGCAGCTGACAAGAGCAGTATATGAGAGCTACCTAGCCTGCATTCGGGCTTTTTCTGGACATCCTGTCCCTGTGTCCTTGGAATGTCTCTTTCTCCTTCCCAGCTATCTTTGAGCCACCACATTTTTCTCCGTTAACCTTTAACCTCATCGCATTTCCCACTGGTCTGATGTGAGTCGAATCCTTGACTCACCTAGGTGTCATTTCTCACATGGAGGCCTGATCATTAAGATCTTTACAGAGCTACTACTCTGGCTGATATGTCTGTTAAGTAATTGACAAGGCCAGTCTGTCAGGGCCAGCACAATGATGATAAGCGTCCCAGCATGCCCCACTCACTGTCCCCTAGTGACATGAGGGGGCCATGGGAGGAGACTGCAGTCTGGTAGGCCAAACATTCCCTCTTAATGTGTTGAGCCAAGTGACAAGTCTTTATGCTATTCTAAGTGGGAGAGTTTAAACATGATTGGAAGCATTTAAACTGGTTAACACAGCAGAGAAGAAATGCAAGCCTGGCTGCTGTGGCAGGCATAGTTCAAGACCAGTCATTTTTGACACAACTAATTCAAATTTGGGTCCCATGAAGCACTGACAAAGTCTTTTCTGTCCTGTCCCAATCCTCAGGGACAGTGGCCACCAGTCTTATTTGCAGGAAGCTGGGCACAGGGCAGCCATAGTCAGTGGCAGCACGCTACACAGAATGGAATGGAGAGGCACACCATGGTGTCAAGTTCCCCTTCCTGATGCTCAGAGCAGGGCCCAAAGCTTGGAGGGCTGGTGCATGCAGCATGCCAGAAGCTTTTGCGCTCACCTTCCAGTGACTGGGGGCTGTACTGGAATCTCTCCAGCTCCAGGGATCTGCTGGCAGAGGGGATGCTGTGGATTCAGTGTCGCACCCTCTCAAACTGCTCAGGTGCCGCTTTCTCGACTCCACAGTGGTGAATCCCCAGGGTGTTTCTGAAATCAAACCTACAGGGACACATTTGCTCCATCACTTCTGTAGGACTCATATCTGATCTCTAGGCAAAGGCACATTATTGAATCATGGTCTTCTCCCTACTTGGCTTTCAATTTGCAAAAAAATCCGTTTTGAATAACCTTGACTGTTACTTACATAAACACAGGGAGCCCAGAGAATTTTCTGTGGGGCAGCCCGTTCTTTAGGAGAGGTCCTTGGGGATTTAATATAGGCAGAGCATGAGACACACTAATCAATGCATTACTATTTAACCTGTCACGTCAGAGTTACCCAGGCTTAGCCACTGTGAACATATGAAGAACAGGTCAGCTGAGTGAGCCACGAGAGGCCTGGGGCCTCTTGTCGGCCGTAGGAGTATCCTGGCCAGAAGCTCTCCATCCCATTCCTCTCCAGGGCCCAGCAGGTGTGGACCTGGTGCTGTTCCCATAGGAGGGGAAAAAACAGACCAACCCGCAGGGGACCACCGCACACAGGTTACAGAGAGTATGGCCCGTCCCGAGTATCTGAGGGAGACAAGGCATCTGGAGAGCGAGAATAGTGGGCAGGGCAGGGCGCCTGCTTGCCGTACATGCTGCCAGCCTGATTCAATTCCTGGAAGCCATATGATTCCCCTCGAGTTCCATCAGGAGTGATCTCTGACACAAACTCAGGAGTTCATCCAGAGAATTGCTGGGCATGGCAGCCCCAGACACCCCCAAAAAATAGACTCAAGGGGCTAGAGTCACCTCTAAGCATCTCAATGTCATCCACAAAGAAAAAAAAAATTTTTTAAGTAAAGTCCATCTGAAGGAGACCAGGGGCCCCATGAGGCTCCTCCACTTTCCCACGGCAGCCCGGTGGCCCCTCCGGGGTGGAACTTGCCAGGCACGCCCAGTGATGCCTGGTGAGTGGAAGGCCTGGGACAGACACCAGAGCTACCACCACTCAGGGAAGGCCACCGAGTCCTTCCTTTCCCATGGCCAGTGTCCAGGCAGGCAATAGGGGACTGAAAGGCTGTTGCAGCCTACTGGGCACTCAAAACTCTAGCTATGACCACCACCTGCGCAGAAATGAAGGGCCCGGGATTAAAGTGCTTGATTGGAATTGGTTAGATGCACATTCAACCAGGCTCCTCTCTGGCACCCCAAATGGTTCCCTGAGCACTGCCAGGGTGATCTCTGAGTGCAGAGCCAGGGCTACCTCCCGAATAATCTCCGTGTGCCTCTCCACCCCCCCCCAGCCCAAAATAAATATGGAGTGGAAGCACAGCTTGGCCCTGAGAAGCATGCACAGACCGTTCCTCCTCCCACCCTCCACCCCCACCCCTCGCCCCTCAGTGTCTCTCCTGCCCAGGGAAAGACAGGCTGGCTGCTCCCACCTCTCTGAGGCAGCTCCATGCTCTGCTGTGTGACCTCCAGCTGCTGGGAGGTGGGTCCAGTTCAGAGCCAGGGGCAGAATAGAGTCTGGAGGATCATGGGAACAGGTTTGAGACCCAGTGGGGGGCTGAAAACTGGAGGTGCAGGCTGTCCTGAGGGCAGGGTCCAGGAAGGGCACCCACCCCATTTCAGGACAGCAACACAAATAAGTTTTCATTCCCACCCTTGTCCCCATGTGATCATTCTCCTGCCCTGACCAAGCGCGTCTTGTATTTCAACTTTCCTCCTGTTTCAACTCTGTCTCTGTCATATGTGCAGACCACGCCTCCTGTTGTCACTTTCTTCTCTCGACCCACTTTCAGGGCCAGAGGTGCCCGCCCACACTCCCTGGGACCCTTCTCTCACTTCCTCTTTCTCATTCTTTCAGGCAGTTCTTGGTGACCATCAATGATGACTTGGCTAAGGAATTTCTACTAATCTTCCTGAAGAAGATAAACTATTTTGAGCAAATGAGATTTTTCAAGGACAAAAGCTGAGTGTGGTTTTGGGGTTATTTGCAAGATACAAATTGGGAAAGGTGGTGGTGAAGGAGACTGGGGGAATGTCCGTGAAATGCGGGCTTGGAGATCACTGGCTTCGACAGGATATTTCTAGCTCAGAGCCTTGTTTTTCAAGGCACAGGCCCTATACTTTGAAGTATATCCCTGGCACTGTTTAACATTTATTTCTGGGAGGTAAGTATGAGTTTGAGCACTTGAGACAGTGCTCAGCAGGTGGTGCTGGGGACCACACAGAGCTGGGGGTAGAACCCACACTTCCCGATTGCAACGCCTGTGTGCATATAGATGAGCTACTCTTTGGCCCCCAGTGCCACAATTATTATTCTCTGATATCAGAGTCTCACGCATGTAAACAAAGTTCTCTACACACACACACACACACACACACACACATCCCAGGAGCCCTTGTGAACTGAAATAAATCATTTCTGCATTTTGGTTAAAGGACTGTCTGCACCTCTGGTTCTCCAGGAAGAAGTCAGGAAAAGAGAATTCCGCACTTTCGTCTCAGAATAAGCAGATTGGGGCACTGCACACTTCAAATTTCAGTAGGGGAGATCATTCCACTTGAACAAAAGTCAGAGAATTGACAATGTGAGCAGGGGGAATTCACTTCTGCCCAATCCATGTGCACTCACACCCTGTGAGAACGAACAGGACTGTTGGACTAGACTGATGTCTGATTCCCCCATTTGAAACTCTTCTCTAGAGGAGCCGCTCTCTCAGAGGACAACCTGTCTGTCTGGTTGTGGGTTTGAATCCTGTCTACATCCTGCCGCGCTGTCTAACTTTGAGACCTTTCATTTCACACTCACGGCGTCTGGATGCCACAGCATCCCGCCCGCCAAGAGGTGTAGAGAGATGCGGCCTGATCTGACCAAGCCACGGAGAAGACCTCGGGTGTATGTGGGGGTCTTTGGTGGGCAATGAGCCCATTACAGGAGGGCAAAGGACCCGGGCAGAGAGCAGAGCCTGGCGCCGGGTGCGGACCAGCGCGCTGAACTGAGCCGAGGGCAGTGGGGGTCAGGAACCAGCCCCGCCCCGGGCCCTGGGGCGCGAGCACAGCCTCGACTCTCTCAGAGCCGCGGGCGCAGTGCCGGGGGCGGGGCCTGCTGCTGCTCCTGACCCCTCTGGCCTGTGGAAGGGCGGCGGGTTCCAATTCCAATTGCACCTGGTGGCGCGCACCTGTTCCCGTCTGACCTCTGCTGGCAGCGGGTGAGCAGGAGACAGCGCGAAGGTGGGGAAGCAGGATGGGAGAGGGCAGACTGCGTGGGCAAGCAAAGACGGGATTGCTTGCAACAGACCGCGCCTGCAGCTGGCAGGGGTGAGGGCGGGGGCTGGAGGGGGGTGCGGGGTTGGGGGCCGGCGGGGGTGAGACTTGGAGACTGAAGACTGGGGACCAAAGTGTGATTGGCAGGTGATGAGCCCCAGGAAGGGAGCAGGAAGCCTTTGTGGGCGGGATCTAGAGTTGCAGGAGGGATGCTTCTAAGTCATTCCTGAAGGGGGCGGGGCCGGGGAGGCTGGATTTGTCCGCCTCTGCTAAGGTTTCTGTGAGTTGTTTCCTTTCCTGATTTGTTTGTTTTCTTTACTGATACAGGAGCGGATTCCAGTCCCAGAGCCCAGGGGAGAGCCGGGAGCTCTGGCTCATGGGCGGCCTCGGCCCTGCGGCAGAAAGGTCTCAGTGTGTGGCTGGAACAGGCAAGTTGCAGGGGAAGCATCACCCTGGTTGTCCGCTGGAGTTTCCCTCAGTAAGCATGTGAAGGCCAAGAGCCTGACGTGCACCAAGCAGACCTTTACGTGTCGGACGAGTCTGTGGCTGTCCTGGGTGGTGAGGGGCCCAGTGCCCGCCTGCACCCCGGTTCTGCTGGGGTCAAGGCTGAATTCCCTGGAGGTCCATCAGGACAAAGATTTGTTCAGCTGTTGGTGACGAAAAGTTCTTTCTTCTAACATAGTTGACGTCAAGATTGCTCAGAACCCCAGTGTCTTTGCCCCTGAACTGCGTCCTTGGCAGCTCTCTCGACTCCTGCTCCATCAGTAGTAGTAGTGAGAATCATTCTCAGTGTAGGGCTGGAGGGATTAATTCAGGGTGCAGGGGGTAAGACTTTTGCCTTGCATGTGGCCGACCCTGAATTCATCTCCAACACTGCCTCGGGTTCCGTGAGCACCACTGGGTAATGGCCCAGGCTCCCCAGACCCCCCACGGGACCATCAAGTTCTACTAGGGACGAGAGCAGAGGGCACCGACTGCCCTAGAGCCTGGGTCTAGGAGCGCCTGTGAGGGAAGCTGCAGAGCCAGGCACCCTGTAGATGTGCGAGTGGTGGTCTGGGTCTCCCACCCTGGCCCCTGGCTGCAGTGCTCTGCCTCCTCCCTTCTGCAGCTCCTGCCTCCTCCCTGGGGGAAGAGGCTGCACCAGCCCAGCCCACTCCCCCCGCCCCCCATGGGTTCAAGGCTTCCTGGAAGCTCTCAGCAGCACCAGCCGGGACACAGGAACATCCTGAGCCGCTGAGGCCCCCAGGAGGAGCTGGCCGGGGCCGGGGGAGGCAAGTGTGACAGGCTCCGGGCCTTGCTGGCATGGTGCTGGTGAGGAGGAGGTGGGTGGCCTGCTGGGTGCTGGGTGCTGGGTGGTCTCAGGGATCGGAACGATAGGCGCATGTGGCGGAGGGTAGGCTGAGGTGTCTCTGGTCTGAGCCCTGTTGACAAGCTGTGTCCCTGGGCCCCGCTCCTCTGTGGGTCAAGAGGGCTGACAGAGGGCCTTCCTGGGGAGAAAGGGGTCTCGGGTAAGAGACTGTCCACTGCTCGGATGCCACCGGGGGCTCCTCACAGCGAGGGAGGGTCTGCTGCGTCCAGCTAGCGCCCCTGTCTGTCTCGGGCAGCCTGGATCAGGGCGCTCTCAGATCCTTGCGCCAGAACCCAGCCATGCCCTTCGGCCAGACGGTAAGGGGACCGGGCCCGGGTCATGGCGGGGGGTACCGCGCAGCTGGTCAGGCCCAGGTGCAGCCCTTTGTTTCTGGCAGCAACAGGTCTGGTGGATGCTGGATACCAAGGATGGGTGCACTTGGGCCCCTGTGAGTCCCCGACCTTAGAAGGGCGTGAATGCGCAGACTGCACAGCGTCCACTAGGTGGCGCCGCGGGCCCGTGTCATTGCGGCAGTGGGCCTGTGCTGGCTCTCAGCTCACTGTCCTGTGGCCTCTGGGCACACTTCTGAGAAGCCCTTCTGGGGGTCCAGCCTCTCCACGGGGTCCCACAGTGCCATCGGGACAGGAGAAAGTGCCTCCTTTGCCCATTTCCCCCTTTCTGCGGGGACCGCCCAGGCAGTGCTGGGAGGCCTTAGGGTCACTCCCAGTGGTTGTCCGATGCCCAGAGCCCAGACTCGGTGCAAAGAGCCAAGGATGCCATGCTGTCAGGCCCTGTGGTGCCAGGGGTTCCCCGGAACCCCCTGCAGTGCTTGGGAGCCTCCAGGGCTGAATCCAGTGATACTGGGGGACCATGTGGTGCTGGGGATTGAACCGGGTCAGCTGCATGTGAGGTAAGTGCCTTACTTATCCCCTACCCTGTCTGTCCACCCTCTTCTCGCAATTTTTATGATACACTTTTGGAAAAGTAACACTTCATTTTTATTGCAAAAAGCAGAAACAAACAAAAAGCAGGGGAAACATTGCTTTACTTTTCATCAGCAGAACCTGGCAAACTACCTGTGGCGTATTCGATATGCGAAAAAACAGTAACAAGTCTCACAATGGAGACATTACTGGTGCCCACTTGAGCACATCGATGAACAACGGGATGACAGTGCTACAGTGCTACTTTCACCAGCAAAAAGACCTTGTTATATATTGTAGTTTTCAGCAATGATTTTTATAAATACACATGACAGATTTGAAGACCAATACAGAAAATATCTCTCCATGCTGTAATAATTTACTTTTTTTCTCCACTTAGCCACCAAAAGCCAAAAATATGTTTCGTTGTTATCAATTTTGTGTTTCTTTGATGGATTCCATTATCTGCACATATTGTAGTATAAAACTTCTCTTCTTTTCTTAGATATTTTGGTAGCTCCAGGTTCTTTCTGTTTGAAGTATCGGAGTGGTAAATAGGTCCATATCTCTGCCCGGTCTTTATCCTCTGTCCCTCCTTGGGAAAGGGCATAAGGGGTAGAGGCTGCTGTGTGCCCCCGGGCCTTGTTCCCAGCCCCGGGCCACAGTGAGAGTCAGCCTGGAGCTTTCCTGTCTTTCCATTTTCCACTGGTGTGTGTGGACTTGTACATTTTCTTGGCTCCTTGGTTGAAATTGGGTATCGTGGGTCTCCCCATGAGTTCTCAGGACCCGGGGCCCCTTCTGGGGCAGTATTCGTCCCACTAAGCCAAACAGCTCAATGTTCAGGCCCTGCGTGTGGTGCTGCTGGGGCTCCTGGGGCACCCCCGTGATGCTGGGGGTGGGGCTAGTCAGTGGCGTGGACTGTCCTCGGGACCTTGTCCTTGGCAGGATGTGCAGTGCTGATGACTGAGCTACCTCCCAGGCTGTGGACTTGTGTCTGAGGTTCGCATTAACTCGTGGTTACCCGGGGGACTCTTCAGGCGTGTCTGGTCCTTTTCACGAGGTCCCAGGAGTTTGGGTGCACAGCAATATGTCCCCAGTTCCTCTAGGACATTGCTTGCTCCAGATCCAGAGTCAGTTGTTTGTCCAGTCCTCCGCTGGCCCTGGTTTTGGGGGATTGATATTCAGGAACCAAGTCCTGGGTGCTAGGCTCACCCTCCCCACCTCACTCTTTATAGGCCACGTCTAGCAGACCTAGGTCAAGTGTCTTCAGAACACAGGAGTGCATGTGGCCGTGTCTAAGTGTCAGTCTGTTTTGATGAGTCACACCGTGAGTCTTCTCTTGAGCTGAACATAGGAATTCTTGTCTCGTTTGAATATATTTAGGTATTTTCTCAGTCGCACAGCATCATTTCTGACTGCGAAACTCCTGATAGAGGGACTGAAGAGATAGTACAACGGGTGAGGCACTTGCGTCAAACACGGATGACCCAGGATGAATAATGAGAGTGAAAGAAGAAGCCTCAGTTTCCCCTTGCCAGATGCCGTGAGCACCTCCACTCCAGCTGCCTCCATTCCAACATTCCTGCGAAATCTTGGGCTCTTCCTGAGAATGGGAAGTTAGTCATGTCACAAGACCCTAAATTCTGCCACAGAGCTTAGGCTCCCCAGTGACTAAGACAATGGGCAAGACCTAAGGCAAAGAGTCCACTCGAGAAGCCAACAGACCCAAAGTAGCCGGAACACGCTGGAGGATCCTTGCATCCTCTGGTGAACACACACACACACACACACAAAGTGCACTAGAGTTATCCTATGAAATCCCACGAAATGAGCCCTCCTTAAGTTATTCCTACACTAAGTTCCTCCCCATTTGGGGAGTTTCTCTTCCTTTCTCTTCTACTTTCCAAAGAAAGGATTCTAGTTTCTCCCTGTGAGCCTGAGCTTCTTTATTATTCACTGTGTTCCCTGGGGGAAACATTGAAGAACCTGGGGACTGTGGCCCGACAGACACCCGCGGTCACCGCGCCTGCGTCCAGCCCAGCAGCGTCTGCGCTCCCTGCCCGGGCATCCTGAGTCTGGTTCCCTCGGGCTAGTGCAGAGTCGTTGTCTTGGCTTTGGCGAAGAGCTGGGCAAAGTGGGCTGCAGAGGAGGGGTGGGCCTGTGGTCAGGTGTGCCCAGGGCTGGCTGTGTCCTGCTGGTGTGACCTGGTGCCCGCCCAGCAGGCCAGTGCCAGCTGCAGCTGCCACAGGGTGTTTGTTCTGTGGTGGGTGGCAGCGAGGTGGCGGGCAGGGGTGCGAGATAACCAGTGGCCCCGTGTCAGGAGCCCCGAGTCACGGGGACAGGCAGTGGGGACCTCTGGAGGCTGCCCGTGTGGCAGCAAAGGTGGCTCTTTTGTTCTAATGGCCTAACCTGAGGGACAGCAGCAAAGCTGCTGGTAGGACCCGTTATTCTCCCACATGTCCGGTTCGCAAATATTACAACACATTCCTGAGAAATCCCGGGCAGTGAGAATCAGAAAATGGACTCGGTCGCATTCTGGAGCACCTTTGAGTGTGTCTGGAGGAGCGCGGCCGTGCGGCCCTTTCTCACATCAGTCTGTGCTTGTCCTTCAGTGTGGACCGAGGGCTGCCGCGAGGGAAAACACGGCTCGCTGTGAGAAAGACGCCAAGTGCCTTCCTGATCGCCTGATGGATGATCGTCTCCTGAGCACTCGGTTCCTGGTTCAAAGTGACCGCTGGGACCGGGGAATGGCAGCGTCTCAGGGCCCGTGTCTGCTGGGCAGCCTTGGCCCTCACCCCCCTGAGCTTCCTTCCCTCGGCAGGAAACACAGTGTGTGGTCTGAACACAGGTCCCGGCTTGGGAACGTCTGGACCAGAGCACTTGGTGCTGAGAGAGAAGGCCAGTGTTTGCACGGCAGCACATCGAGAAGCAAATCTGTCCAGAAACCCGGCCCTCCCGCTCACGTGGTGGCAAGGTTCTGTTGCTGGGGGGCGGGGGGAGCATTTGGGCTGCACCTGCTGCTGCTTGCTTTGCGTGTGGGTAGCTGCACATTTAATGAAACCAGATCCCTACCTCGTCTTACCCAAAAGTGAGTTCCAGGCAGATGAAAGACCTTGATATCAGACCTCAATCCCCCTATTGAAGACATCCTAGGCAAGACTCTTAGTGACATTTATTTACAGGGGTGTGTGTATGTGTGTGTGTGTGTGTGTGTGTGTGTGTGTGTGTGTGTGTGTGTGTGTGTTTATGTGTGGTGAGGTCCTGGGGACTGAGCACCAGTCACATGCATGTAAGACATAAACGTTGCTGCTAAGCCACTCCCCCAGAACTAGTGTATACTTTGATTGAACATTAGCTTTTCAAAAACCATTGCATTCACTGACTGATACTCGTAGGTATTCGCTGAGTTACTACCATGACGAAGGTAATTTTATAAAGCTGTCAGTGCTGGAACAATCATACGGCAAGTAGGGTGCTTGTCTTGCATGTGGTTAACCCAGGTTCGATCCCTGGCACCCCATCTGTCCCCAAAGCCCACTGGGAGTTATCTCTGAATGCAGATCAGGAGTCAGCCCTGAGCCTGCTGGGTTGGCCCCACAACTAACAAAAGAAAGAAAAAAGCAGCAGCTTGAGGAAAGTAATTCCTTCAAGGGGGCAGGCAGAGGCAGGGCTGCCCTCAGCCTTAGTCCCTTCACCAGGGGACAGGGCGTGGCCTGGGGAGGGGCTCAGCTTCAGGGTGGTTGCTAAACTGGGATTGTTTCTCAACAATTGGGCTGTAGTCTGTATTCCGCCCGCCTCACCCTTCCCCCACATGACCTCCAACCACATTTTGCTTGGTGGTCCCTTCCCTGAGTTACCCAGAATGAGAGACCAGCCTCCAAGCCATGGAAACAAACTCCTGGTACTTATTTCTACTATTCTTGGGCGTTAGTCTTATAGTCTATTATTCTATATTCCACAGATGAGTGCAATCTTTCTATGTCTGTCTCTCTCTTTCTGACTCATTTCACTTAGCATGATACTTTCCATGTTGATCCACTTATATGCAAACGTCATGACCTCATTTTTTCTAACAGCTGCATAGTATTCCATTGTATAGATGTACCAGAGTTTCTTCAACCAGTCATCTGTTCTAGGGCACTCGGGTTTTTTCCAGATTCTGGCTATTGTAAACAGTGCTGCGGGACTGGGGAGGGGGGGAGGGATGTTGGGTTTACGGGTGGTGGAGAATGGGCACTGGTGAAGGGATGGGTTATTGAACTTTGTATGGGGGAAGCATGAGCATAAAGATGTATGGATCTGTAACTGTAAAAAAAAAATAAAAAATAAAATAAAATGCAAAGAAAAAAAAAAGAAATTAAAAATTGAAAAAAAAAAAAAAAACAATTGGGCTGGAGGCCCTGGCCTGGATTCATCTGATCCTCCTCTTTGTGGTGTTGTGGTGGTTGGGTGAAGGTGTTTGGAGGTACAGTGCGTGGAGTGATTAGAGAAATTGTTATTGGAGAAGGATCAGGTGGAGGAAGGAGGTGAGTTTTGGATGGAAGTTTGTCGCAGACAGTGAAGATGGTCCAGGGGATATCAGGGTAGGACAGGGAGGGATTCCAGGGCCAGTTCTGAGGTCCGCTGTGTGGCAGGGCTGGGATGGTGCTGGGGAGAAAGAGGCCATTCAGGATGGCTGAGACAGGCTAAGTTTGCATGCAGAGGAAGGAAGCTCCAAGTGGTGTGGACTGAGCTTGGAGTACTGAGTGAAATGAAATAGGAAGAAGGATTTCCAACTCAAACTCGTCTCAGAGGTAGAGATATATTTTGTCTGAGAATTTTAAGGTTTCATTCCACTCCCCCAGTTCAAATTTCTTCAGTTCTGTCCAGTCTTTCAAAGACTCGCCTCGCAGAAAAGAATTTCAGGAATAGATGAGCAGTGACATAAAACAGATTTTATTTGGAGGTTTCTGAAGGGGAGGAGAGAGAGAGAAAGTGGGAGAGTGGAGAGTAAAGCAGTCCAGAGAGAGGACAGGCTTCCCCAAAGATGGACAAGCCTTCAGTGCCTGGCAAGGCTGGTTTTCATATGCATCCGCTTGGGCTGCCTTGCTCTGGAATGTTTCTGCTGGAGGTGGGGGTGTGGTTAGATATCTTCACAAAGGGACCCCTTTGAAGTTTCTGGAGAGTCTCCTTCCGGTGTTTGATTGCAGTTCTTGTCTCTGCTGATGGCTGTCACCTCTGTTTGTTCGGCCTTCTCTGGGTATGTTACGGGCGCCAGTGGAGCCAAGCCTCAGTTTCTGTTTTCAGCAAAGTTGGCTTTTGCAACTTCGGGGCTCTCAGATATTACTTCCAAGGAATTTACTGCCGCTGCCTTGGGAGGGACCCTCTCTCTGCCTGCTTGCCTATGTCAGTGACGGGCCTATGTTTCCTCTTCTTTCCTTGCTGGAGCATCTCAAACGGGAAGATTATCCAGAGTCATCTTCAGGTGGCTTCCTGGAGTCAGGTCATGTCACTCTCCTGATCCCTGGGTCATGGGGCACAAATGGTCCCACAGATATTCTTTTACACCACACCAGGAAGGGGAAGACTCTTGTGGTCTGACCTCACAGTACTATCCCTGCTGTACAAGTGACCTGTGCTTTTCCAAGCTCATGCAGTGGGAACATTTCTCATGATTCGTCTATTACAATACAATATTTAATAATGTTTCATAGGATTCCACCTTAAATGTGAGCCATTATCTAAGTATGTACTCTTGACTATCAAAACATTTTTTAAATTTTCATTACAGGCGGGCGCTAGAGTGAGAGCACAGCGGCAGGGCGTTGGCCATGCACGCTGCCGAGCCGGATTCGATTCCTCCGCCCCTCTCGGAGAGCCCGGAAAGCTACCGAGAGTATCTCGCCAACATGGCAGAGCGTGGTAAGCTACCCGTGGTGTATTTGATATGCCAAAAACAGTAACAACAAGTCTCACAATGGAATGTTACTGGTGCCTGCTTGAGCAAATCAATGAGCAAGGGGATGACAGTGATACAGTGATGACAGGCAGTAGGTGATACCGAAAATAACATTTTTGCATCAAATCCTTAAAAGTGTTTTTGTTTGAGCACAGTTTTCCCCCAATAATTTTAATTGCTCATCAATTCTCTCACTAGACATTCATTGAGACTCGACTATGAGGCAGGGATTTCATTATTTACTTATTTTTTTTTCATACTATATTAAGATTCTGGGATTTACAATGGTATTAGTGGTAGTTTTGTGCATATGTAATTCGCAGCCCACAAGTATGGCCTGAGTGCCTCTCTTCTCCACCAAGGGCCAAGGGACCCAAAATTCCCTCCCAACTACCCGTCTTTTCTCACCCTGGAAAACTCAGGTCTTCGAACCAACTCTCCAGTTGATCGCCTTTTGTCGTGTGTTGCTCCCTTGCTGTGTTGCTCTATATCCCACATATAAGAGAGTTCATTCTGTCTGTGGCCTTCTCCTTCTGAATACCCACACTCAGTGTGGTTCCCCCTGACTACTCACAGAGCAGCAAATGACATGGTTTCAATCACTCTTATTGCTCTATTGTGTCTCATTGTGTATGGGTACCAGAACTGCTGATCCATTCATCTGTAGCTGGATAGCGAGGCTGTTTCCATATCATGGTTATACAAACCCCTACAATGAACAGAGTGTGAATGTGTCCCTTTGAAGTGATATTTTTGTGTTTGGGTGGTAGATGCCCAGAAGCTATATTGCTGGGTCAATGTGGGAGTTGAGGACTCTCCATATGTAAAAGTGCCCATGACCCCTTACTACTGGGGAAATGCAAATCAAAACAATGAGATCATGTCACAGCAGTGGGAGTCAGTGTTGGTAGGGACACAGGGAGAAAAGCACCCTCATGTCCCGTTGCTGGAAATGTCAACTGGTTCCACCTCTAGGGACAGTACTGTGGAAACTTTTTTTTATTTTAAAACAATAATTACAAATTCCCATGAATTTGCCAAGTATGTGCCGGAATTCTTCTATACCCATCATCTTGTTTTCAGACTGGTCGAAGCTTACATCTTCACAGTATTATAATCAGAAAAGTTGGATCCACAGAGGTTTGCATCTCACTTATTTATACTTGCTTGTTCTGTGTGTATGTTCATAAAGTTCTATGCCATTTTGTCACCCATTGATCTGGGTACGAACCACTCCACAGACGCTAATCTATCAGCATCACAAGACTTCTTCATATTCTTCCTTTAGAGCTCTCTTTCCCCTAACATCAGAAAGTGACCGTTTTGTACCATTTCTATGTGGCAGGCACTGTCGTGTGCACAGATCACATATTGGTAAACAATTAAAAAATAATAATTCCTGTTTCATGGAAGAGTGAGAGAACATAAACCATGAAACAATCAGTCTATACTATACACAGTGTTGAGTGCTATGATCAGAATTTCTCCAGTTTGGCCATATGCACCACCCACCCACCCCAGGGCCCACAGGATATTCCCAAAGTCACATTCCCAAGGTGAAAATCGTGTAAGTGGGGAGTCAACTGACAAAATAGAGAAGTATGGGACTGAGACAGGAGTGTGAAAAAAGCTGTAAGAAGGTGACTTCTCTTCAGGAGTTAGACTAGGAGACTGAGCTCCCTTCACCTTCTGTCCTTTCAAATGGGGACAGGGAGGGGCATGGGGGCGGGGCTCGGCTCCAGGGTGGTTACTAAACTGGCATTATCTCTCCACAATTGGGCAGGAGGCCCTGGCCTGAGTGCACCTGGTCCTCTTGTGTTCCTGTGGTGTTGTGGTGAGGCTGTGTGCTAGAGGAGCATCAGGTGAACTGATTGCAGAAGGATCAGGTGGTAAGAGGAAGTGAATTCAGCCAGGAGGCTTTGATGCTTTTTCAGCTTCATCGAAAATCTAATCAATGAGCGCCCATTCCACTCTGCTTTGATCTCATGTAGTCCACTCACTGCTGCTGTCTGTCTTTGTTTTCTAAGCAATTTTACAGCTTGTTATTGGTTTTTCTTTTCTATGTCAACACTTTGGAAATAAACATCACCTAGATGTTGTATATTTTCCCTCACACCAGGCAATATTAGTTATTTCCGCTACTCTAATGCTGTTGATCTCTCAGTTACCCTGTTGCTTCCTTTTTCTCTGTCTGAAATTTGCAAATCATGACTGCAAGGTGCTTTAGGCTTTGGCACTGCCTCATTCCAGTGATGCTGCTTGCCTGCATCAGTTCTTCACCTGCAGCATTTCTCTTGCACATCTGATTTTCATCCTCTCATTTCTTCTGTCTTGGCTTCTTGCCAACCACCACACACTTATGGAACCATGTGTTCATCTTATTCTTTGGTCCCTTGAGCTTCAACTTTTTACCATCATTGGTTTTCTGATATTTCAGACATTTCCCTGTGTCTCGGGACAGTCCTTTGACCCTACTGCTCTGGATGATAATTGGACCTACTATTTTTTTCAGTACTTTCTTGTTCGTAATACTCAAAGATGGACCTTGACCTTGTTGTGTTCCTACTTCCCACCTGTAAGCAGCCATTCCTTGAAGGCCTCCTTTCCTTGGAAAGAGCCTGGGGAGTGTGGAAACAAGGATTGGGGTAGCAAGTTGCCGATTACCCCTGGGCTATATAGCTCCTAGGCCTTCTAGTCCATGCAGATACTTTCAACTCGAGAGTCCTTCTTATACTTTGGATTAAAATCTGAACTCGTAGGTGTCCCATTTCAGGTTTTGTTTTTTGGGGGTCATATCCAGTGGTGCTTGCGGGCTGCTTCTGTCTCTGTGCTTGGAAGTCACTCCACTGTGGTGTTCAAGTGTGTGCTGTGCTGTGCTGCTGCTGAAAGCTGGGCCTCCTACGTGTGAAGCATTCACTCAACCCCTTTGAGGCCCCCCCACTCTATTGTGTGGGCCGGGGAGGCCCAAACTGGTGATGCTCAGGGACTGCTCCTGGCATGAACTCAGGAATTACTCCTGGTGGTACATGCGGGACCCTATGGGATGCTGGAGATGGAACCTGGGTTGGCCACATGCGAGGCAATTACCCTTCTTACTGTGCTATCTCTCAGCCCCTCACAGGGCTTTTAAAAAAATCTCCTTTCTCCCATGATAAGACATTGATTTTCTGGTCAAACACATTCATTAAAGTATACACAGTCCTTTCAGAATGACTTGGTCCTAAATCCTATCAATAAGCAAATCCATCAAATTCCAAGTGTCTCTGTAGGTCTTTTAAAATAGAGCCCCTAAAGATAAACAGTTAGAGTGCTGTATCTCCAAGTGACTGAGTTCCCCACTGTTTCACCTTGAGGTGTCGAGCATCCAAGTCTGGGTCTTGCAGTTGCTCGTCTTTGCTTGCCCACCGAGCTCGCTCTTGGCTCCTGCACTCCTTTCAGTTCCAGGCATACCCTATCAGATATGGACTTTGCACATATTTCAGCACCTGTGTGCACCGCTACCAGATGAAGATTTGAAAATTGGCTGTCATCTCACTGAATATGTCCACTTTATATTCTTTAGTTTTTATTACTTTAAAACTTTTATAAAGTTGTTCATGATGATTTATTATTCAATATTGCATCACCATACCTACTACCATTGTACCTTCCCAACACCATTATTTGGAATTTTCCCAAGGACCACCAAACTCTACCCAGGAGCAGGCCCCAAATAATTTATTTCATATTGCTTATTATGAATAATTTGCTCAAGTGATCAAAAAAGATTTGCTTAGAAGAAAGCGTGTGAAGATTGTCGTGTCTCACCCCAGAGCCATTAGGCCCTGGTACAAGAGACTACTAACATGTTGTTAAGCCTTGTGTATGAATTTTTTTTTGAAGCCTTGGGCTCTTTATTTACTGTTATCTTAACAGTGAGCTCATGTTGCTTCTACGTCAGTGGTACACAGAAGAGAGACAACCTCATCTTAAACCTATTTTAAGATTGCCCGAAGACTCAACATATTCCAACCATACCTGAGTCTCGGCTCCAACAGAAAGCAGACAAATTGGCAGAGATGAAAATTAGTCTGAACGAAACTGAACAGAGCTAGTAGAAGAGATAAACGAACAGTTAAAAAGAAACACTGTCATGCAGTTTCTGCCTACATTGTCCTCCATGTACCTTATGGATTCAGTTCTTCTATTGACATTTGTAATTCATTTGGATCTGAATTTTGCAGCTGGCGTTAGACAAAGGTCTCGGATGGTTGGAAGGGATCTCTCTGGATGGAAGATAGGTGCTGACTGTGGGCAAAGGACCAAACATGATGCTTTCGCAGTATCTGTACTGCAAACCGCAATGCCCAAAGAAGGGGGGAGGGGCGAGAAAGGGGGAGGGAGAGGGAGGAGGGAGAGAGAGGAAAAGTGCCTGCCATAGAGGCAGGCTGGGGGAGCAAGGGGATGCAGGAGGGATGGGGGATGGTGGTGGGAAATGCACACTGGGGGGGGATGGACATTGGAAACTACATGACTGAACCTGCTCACGAAAGCCCTGTCACTGTGTCTCAGTGACTCAACAAAAATACAAATACAAAAAGTTAAAAGAACTAAATAATTCAAGTACAAAATGTTTGTTTTTAGTTTGCGATGACATATTTTATTTATTTTTATTTTTTTACAGAATTACTGCGAGCCACAGCCACAGAACTTTCATGTTTGAGTTTCAGTCATATAACAATTGAACACCCAGCTGTTCACCACCAATGTCCCCAATATCCCTCCCTACCACCCCGTCCCACCTTTCCCTCTGCCTCCATGGCAGACTATTTCCCTCCTACTCCTTCTCTACTTATGGGTTCTATGGTTTGCAATACAGTGAGAGGCCATCTTGCTTGACCCTTCACCCACTTTCAGCACACATCTTCCATCCCGAGTGATCCCTCCAACCATCATTGACTTTAGTGATCCCTTCTCTATCCCAGCTGCCTTTCCTCAGCTCATGAGCCAGGCTTCCAAGCGTGCAGCAATCTTCCTGACCCTGTCTCTATTGTCCTTGGGTGTTAATCTCATATTATGATATTTTATATTTCACAAGTGATTGCAGTCATTGTATGTCTGTCCCTCTCTTTCTGATTCATTTCACTTAGCATGACACTCTCTATAACCTTATAAGCACTTATAAGCACATTTCATGACTTCATCTTTCCTAATAGCTGTATAGTATTCCATTGGGTAGATGTACTAAAGTTCTTGGGCACTTGGCTTGTTTTCAGATTCTGGCTATTGTGAATAGTGCTGCAATGAACATACCAGTGCAGATGTCATTTCTACTGTGCTGTTTTGCACCTTTGGGATATACTCCCAGAAGTGGTATTGCTGGGTCAAATGGGAGCTTCATTTTTAATTTGTTGAGAAATGTCCATATTGTTGTCCAAAGAATAATTTCATCGAGATTGGGTGCCTTCTACTTTCATCCAATGTGGTGTGCTACTCCTGGTATATCAGTGGTATCAGGTTTTTGATGTTGTGTGGCTACATTTGCAGATTCCAAAATTTTGAAAGGGCCATTCCAGATGGAGCTTGATTTTTAACTGGATGGTGACTTTGGGGTCCTGATGCATCTTGCAGCTTGCTGATCTCTTCCAAGATTATGTATGAGTCTCTGGATCTTGGCCCGTTAAGGAGCCTAAATGATGCCAGAGGCAGTTCATGGGCATGACCACCAGGCTCCCGGAAGAACAGGGAGATGGAAGGAGGTCGCTTATCCCCAACTCCATGACAGCCTGAAGATTTTGGTCAGAAAATCCACAGACCTGAGTTTTCCGAAGGAGTTATTCTTGGCTGAGGAGTCAGGCCGTGAGCATGCCAGCGATTGGAGTGTGGGGCTTTTAGCTGCAGGGGTTCTGCTTGGGCAGGTGGTAGACTCACCAACATTATGTTCTTTCTTCCTTCTTCTTTTTTATAAATAACATGTTAATGTTTCAGTTATCCCCAGATGACACTATTCAGAAGTCCCCTGTTGGGGCTGGAGCGATAGCACAGCGGGTAGGGCATTTGCCTTACTTGTGGCCGACCCAGGTTCGATTCCCAGCATCCCATATGGTCCCCTGAGCACCGCCAGGAGTAATTCCTGAGTGCAGAGCCAGGAGTAACCCCTGTGCATCGCCAGGTGTGACCCAAAAAGAAAAAAAAACAGAAGTTCCCTGTTAAATAATGTTGGTACATTCTACAAGAAACCATGTACACACACACACACACATACACACAGAGAAGCTTATGCAATATTTCATTAAAAAACACAAACAAAATCACAAAATACTGCCTTTCTTTAGAAAGTAGATTAGAAAATTTGGTATCACTTAGAAAATGTATACATAATACTTCAGTTTGGATATGAATGTCCCCTCAATAAGAATTATACTACACTGGCAATCTTCCTGAACAAAATGTTGCACATGTGTAAACATCATGCCTTATCTAGAATAAATTTCTTGTGATTTTAGGTTGATTGTGTTTTTATGCACAGTTAATCTGGATGAATATTTCCATATTATAGATGCTCCATTTTATATATATATGTGAATTTTTTATTCAAGTGAATCACCATGAGACAGAGCATTACAAAGCTGTTCATGATTGTTTTTCAGTCATAGAGTGTACCCAAAATCATCCCTCTACCAGTAAAATCTCCCAGGATCAATGTCCCCAATTTCCTTCCCAATCCATCTAACAACCCCCACCCCAATTTGCCTCTACAGCAGGCACCTCTCTTCTCTCTTTCATTTTAGTCATTATAGTTTGCAATACAGATGCTGAAAGGTTATATGGACAATCCTCAAAACACTAGAAAATGATCTCCCACTTGACCTAGCAATACCACTTGAGGGAATATACCCTGGGAGTCCAAAAACACACAGCAGAAACCCCATCTGCACTTGTATGTTCATGGCAGCACTATTCACAATAGCCAGAACCTGGAAACAACTTGAGTACCTTGAACAGACGACTGGATAAAGAAACTATGGTACAGCTACAGAGTGGAATACTATGCAGCTTTTAGGACAATTAGGCCATGACATGTGCCTAGAAATGGATAGATGTGGAAAGTATCATGCGGAGTGAAATGAGTGAGAAGGAGAGGGACAGATATAGGATTGAATTCATTTGTGGGAAAATGGGCCAGGAGAACTGGTCAGTGGTTGGAAATTCCCACAAGTCTGTGGGGGTTGGAGGATAGTCAAGATAGACGAGGGTCCATGATGACAACATTAGTTGGAAATGACACTCTGGACAAGAACTGAGCATTGTGTTCTTTTTGTGGTGTTGGTCCTCAGCAGTGCTCAGGGCCTCCCGGTGATACTGGTAGGAATGGGGCAGCACCAGTGGTCAAACCAGGGGCCTTCCACATGCCAGGCACGTGCTCTGCCCCGTTGAGCTGGCTCTCGGAACCATCTTTTACACCTTTAGAGTGGTTATTGTTGTGCTCTAAAAGAGCCCTAGGTCAAGTACAACAGAGAGCAAAGAGAGTTCTTTCCCTTTTTCCCTGGCTGGGGGATTCCACTCAGGCCTTGTGCATGCTAGAAATGCATTTGCCCCCTGCAGCGCTCTCCCTGGCCTCTCTTCTGCCATTTCTGTCTTGATTCCAGCCATCCCGTGCTTGTGAGATGCCAGATGTCAGTCGCCTTCCACCGAAGGGCATTAGTATTTTCTTCAAGTGTCTCAAGAACTTTAGTTTTTATATTTGTTAGTTTCAGTCTCTCCCTCTTTATTCCTTGCAGAGTCGTTTATGAGGACTCCGGTAAGTTCCTCAGAGATGACGGAAAGTGACATGAATAACAGCTTGGGCTTCCTCATCACTGAGTTTCTGACTGCACTTCGAGATGTGACTAAGGTGAGGATATGAATGAGATGAGGATATGGCAGTGCTCCCACTGGGGGAAGGCCTCCCTCACTCAGCGGAGCAGATAGGCCATGGCCCCACTCTGCCAGGAGAGCGGGAAGGATTTTCTGCTAACAGATAACATGTGGGTCTCTCCCAGTGACAGCACTCGCTTCTTCCCCACCCAACCCCACATCCAGCTTGAATCCTCACCCTCAATCCCAGATCCTCTTCCATTTTCTGCCAGAGATCACTGTACTGTTCAGATATCTACCTCACCCTTACTTTCTTCTGGACTCCCTCTCTCCTACAGATGTCAGAAGGGGATATCTATGAAACTCTCAGGAGGATAGCAGTCAAAATCCGTATCAACCAATGGCCACATACACAATATCAGAAAGTGACCAATATTATCATCAGCTTCTTGAGTCAGATGGTGAGGAGACGGGGAGTCTGTGTTGAGGACTACGGGAATCAAAAGTTCATGGCTCTGTGCCCAGAGTCTTTTTCTGGAGCATGATGACTCTGGAACCAAGTGGGACTTGGGATGGGACATCCTTCAGCATCCAGCATGTTGTTTGAGGCCTTTCTGTGGTCACCTGAGTACACCTCCATGATGATGGCCCAGACAGAATGGATTACCATGGCAGGAAGGTTCTATTGGGAGCAGAAAGATGGAAAACAAGGAGCATTGGGTCTTCTACCTCTTCCCCTCCAAGTGTAACCAGGACTTCAGACTGCACTGTAAACTCCTGGGACTCGCTAGGCCTCCCCTCGTGTTATCGTAACTCAGTGGATCATCTCAGAGTACTGACAAACCTATTTGGGTCCACCTACTTGTCTGCTAACTCACCTGTGGGTCGTATACCTTAAGCTGTCTCCCTAGCTCCACATACTTGGTACTGACTTTCCTAACACTGGGTTCCCCTAGGATCTCATTTACTGTTACCCATCTCCTTGGCACGCTGTCACACCTTGGCACATTCTTGCCTTCCTCGGCACACTGTGTCCTGATCAAGACCTCTAACCTGCCAGGGACTTTGCATAGTTTGACGCATACAAAATCCACTTGAAATTCTTCCTCACATTTCACTTGCTCCTACAGGAGAATCCCTGCGCTCCAGACTCCCCAAACCTCACTCCCACTTCAGCTCATAAGTCAGAGATTTTGCAGATGGCCTGTCAGTCTGTCTTCTGGTCTGAATGGGAAAGCTCTGGATCTCCTTCACGGGGAAGGTTCCTCTGGATGAGGCATAGTAGGTGGAGGAAGATGAGTTTGCTGTCCACAAAATAGAAGAGAAGCACTTGTTTAACCAAGCTGATTCTCAGAAGCCTGGAGACTGGTCTTGGGGATTAGGCCTCTCACCATTAGTTTTCCTGTTTACAGAAGCCTGACATAGAACTGGAGCATCTATGCACCGGCGTTTTAATTGCTGTAGGCATTCGGTCACCAGATATAATTGTCGAGAAGCTATTGGGCATAGAGTATCAGCCCCCCAGAAGCCTCTTGCTTGCGGTCAAGGACATCTATAACAACAATGGTACGGATCCCCGTGGTGGGAGCGGGGGTGGTTGTGTGAGATGTTGTGAGAGGCACAGGAATGGGGTGCCAACTGCACCCAGGACCACTTTCATCCTTCTTGGCCCCTCCTAATGGACCCACTCTGAGCTCTGTATGTGGATGGGGAAGATGGAGAGACCCAGTAGGAGTTGTGCATGGCTTATGGGGACTTGGGAGAAAACTCCTCGAGAATGGAAATGACAGAGTAAGGAAAATAGGAGGGGCAAGATATAGGAGGGGAGACTGAGCTGGAGAAAAAATGTGAACCCAGATGGAGGCAGAAGGCAGAGAGAAGGCCTGGCTGGACACTGCAGGCTGAGTTGCTCAGAGGGCAGTGCTGAGGGGAGCCTGCCTTTGAGATGAGGGGCTGGGCAGGGCTCACCACACAGGCTCCGTTCTGGGGAGGTTCTCTGGCCCACCCTGTGCTTCTCTCAGTCCGAGTGTGGGAACAGTCAAGTCACAGGATGATGGCGTTGCCAGCCCTTTCTTGAGCTGTGGGATGCAAGAGTGGTGAGGGGCAGTGGCCTTCTGAGTGGCAATGAGGAGGTGTGGGGTGGGCAGCAGGGCAGGCTCGCAGGCTCAGAGGTAGATCTGGAAACGCAGCTCCTGGACCAGTGGGGCAAGTCTTCTCACACAGACTTCGAGGGCACTGCCTGCTGTTTCCTGCAGATTCTTGAGAGGCAATGGGGGTGGGGGTAAGGGGCTTGGGAACACTCACCTCTGGGATATGCCGTGATCCTTCATGGAGCCCAACCTGCTCAAACACCTCCAGGGTGTCATCTGGCAGTAGTAGTTATTATTTGCAGTGAAAAATGCTGAAAGTCACTGGCTCCTGGCTGCTTGGGGTTCTTGGATGCAGGGCAAAGGTCCAAACCCAATTCTCCTCATCCCTTGCTCCCACCCCATCCACCTCCAACCCCCCGTCCACAGAGCCAGAATGACTGTTTAACTTTCTCCCAGGGCCCAACCAGTACATTGACCATCTATGGGACTACATCTTGCATCTTCTGCAGATAAATCAGGTGGAGGAGAATATGCTGGCCATCTATGAAGGTGAGGCGTGGAAGGGCTGAAGTAAGCCTTCATGGGGTCAAGGGAGGAGAAAGGAATGGCAAGAGGAGTCAAGGAGCCCCTCAAGGGCTTGAGCAATAGCACAGCGGGTAGGGCATTTGCCTTGCACGCGGCCGACCCGGGTTCAATCCCCAGCATCCCATATGGTCCCCTAAGCACCACCAGGAGTAAATTCTGAGTGCAAAGCCAGGAGGAACCCCTGTGCATCTCTGGGTGTGACCCAAAAAGCAAAAAAAAAAAAAGGTGCCCCTCAATCAGACACCCGAAGGCTGGAGAAGGGGCAGAAGATGGCCCAAAGCAGATCCCTTGTGAGCAGATGCTTCCTCTATCGGCCCATCCTGGTCTTGATTTAGGGCTAGTTCCACACTGGAGAGGGACCCGTGGCTCTTCTGGCCATCTGGCCATCCTGATTACCTTCTGGTCACCCTGGTGTAGTCAGGTGAGAGAGACCTGGAGTTGTGCTAGTGGGTGCTGTTTCCAGAAGACAATTCTAGAAAGCGTTCATGGTTGGGGCTGAGAGGATGCTGTTTCTGTTTCCCTTGGTGGGAAGAGAATGGTGATGGGTATCCCCAACTCCCTATTTCCCTCACAGTGCTCAGGGCAGTGGTGTCCTGTGTCCAGAGGCAGGTGAATGTGAAGGCTAGTGCTGAGGATGAATTGGCATTCCTCAAGAAAGCTGCTGTAAAATCCTGTGAGACATTCCAGCTATTACGTGACCTTTGGCTCCTGGCCCACAAACCCGAGGTGAGAGTAAATGGTGGTGTGGGAGGAGGGCAGGTGTGAGGCTTGAAGCCCAAAGGGCTGTGGGAGGAGCAGAGCGTGTCCTGCTGAACAAGCACATTCACAGGCCTCCTGGGAGAGCAGGCCTCATGCTTCTCTCCACCCCCACCCGACCCTCTTCCTCTAAAGGAGGGTCAGCCAACACTCTGGGGGTCATTCAGCTCCTGGTGAAGTAAACGGTTATGCAATGACTTTCCTGTCACCCCCGATTTGCTAAGCATTATGCAAGTCCCTCAGAAGATAGAGAGAAGAAAGCCAGCCCCTCAGGGCTTGCCCGGCCTTCATCCCTGACCTGAGGTTCATTCTGTCTCCTCAGGCACAGATTGTCCAGGAAATACTAAAACTGTTTGGAAACCTTGTGACCCTTATGCCAGTGTCCAAAGTCAAGGACGAAACTGAGTGGTTAATAGAAAAGTTAACAGACTTGCCGATCAACATGACTCAGTACATCCCACAGGTGATTAGGGTGGGGCTGAGATGAAAATCTGGTTTGGTGATGCATTCCCTGTTTCTTTGTTTAGTGACTTTCACTTGGGGGCTCTCTCTGGCCGTGCTCATGGCTTACTCCCAGCTTCCTGAACTGCCGGGGCACTATAGAAATGACCAGGGTCCAACCCAGGGCAGCAGTTTGCAAGACAAGGAGCCCTCACACTGTCCTCTGTCTGGCCTTGTTCATTCTCTGTTGAAGCGTAGGTCCTGGAGTTGGCCAGGAAGTGGACTGTAGGTCAGATGCAGCCTCAAGTTTCTTTCAACTAGAACATTTTACACAACCACTCTCTGACAATTCTCATGCTTTGAATCTCTCTGAACTTTTTGTCTCTCACCCCTAGAGTATAATTTCTAGGCCCAGTCAATGTGTAATCTTCATTGTCACTTCCAAAGAATTTACACCTGTAACTAATGGCACAGGGGAATTGACAGAAAGTGTCTCCCAGGGCCTGGAAATTTGGAGATCGTGTCAGAATTCTACCCCTCTATCCCACAGAAATGTGGTGCCAGTATTTGATATTTTATCTGCAGAGGACCCAGATCCAGAGCGCAATACACTGATGCTTTTTGTCCTTCTCCCACTTCACGGCATTTCCCAAACCAAGTGGCCTCCAGTTTGAAGGGGTCATCCAGGAGAAAGAATTAGTGTTCAGGAAATGGGTGGGAAACACTGAGTTCAAAGCCGACAATGTTCTCACAGCAGGTTTCTCAGAGCTCTTCCTCTGGGGTTGGTCTGGTCTTAAAGGACACAAATGTCGCCAGGGACTTTGATGTCAATTTATCAGGGAAAAGGCATGAGGGATGGCAGGAAGAATTCTGGTGTTTCTCCTGGACTGAGAGAGACCACCAGACTGTGATGGAGAGTGGACTCGTTTGAGCTGAAGGAAAGGGAAAGAGGGAAGGAAGCAGGGAAGGGCCAAAGCAGAAGTTCCAGCATGATCCTAAGAAGCTTTGGGCAAGGCCACCAGGGAGTCATTGAGCCCAAGTCCTCTGTGAGAAAGAGCCCAGTGATGCCTGGACCAACCTGCTTAGAGACCTGCCATACTAATCAGAGGCTGGGGAGAAGCGGGGGGGGGGGGGGGGGATTTGAGAATCACTTATCAGCCTGAGAGATAGGTCAGTTAGTGCCCCATGGTAGAGGCAGATGACAGTCATATTTTTCCACAGTTGTTTCTACATTAACATGCCTTCCCAAAGGAGGCTTTGGGGGTCTAATTTGGTTTGAGGGCCATACCTGGCTTTGCTTTGGGTCACACTTCAGGTCCTTGGTCCTTGGGCAAGTGTGAGATGTTGTGGGTCAAACTCTAACTTCTTGCTCCAACCCTTTGAGCCATTTCCCATCCCTTGGTTGTACTTTGTGTGTGTGTGTTTAATAAAAATTTTATTTTATTGAATCACCATATGGAAAATTACAATGCTTTCAGGCTTAAGTCTCAGTTATATAATGCTGAAACAACCATCCCTTCACCAATGCCCATATTCCACCACCAAAAAAAAAAAAAACCCAGCACACCTCCCATCCCACACCCTCCCCCCTGTAACTGATAAATTTCACTTACTTTCTCTTTACTTTGGTTACATTCAATATTTCAACAAAAACCTCACTATTATTGTTAGGAGTTCTCCACTAGAGTCAGACCTGTTGTGAAGAGATATGAGGTTTTGGATTTCTGTACTTTAGCAACTAAGCCCAGGGAGATTTCTTCCAGATATTGGATCATTGCAACCTTATTACTCTCATCTGTGGACGCCATAATATGGTGGTCGCCATGGCCTTCACCCCCGGCAAGGAAGAGGCGAGAGAGAGAAATACCTTTCTCCTCCTGGGCAGGCATGGGGCCGAGGCTTAGTTCTCAGTCTGGAGACATTCTGCAAGGAGCTGCCCATACCAAAACGTAGTTTAGCTGTCCTCTGGAGTCACGCTCGTGCAGCTGTGGAGAGGCCACACACACGTGCGGCCCCCAGGATCACATCTCGCCCCCTTGGTCATACTTTTGAAAGAGAAGTCAACCTGGTCTAGGTTACACATGCTCTCTGTGAGGCGTGAGGTGCCGACCTCTCCCAGGAATGCAGGGTTTTGCTGACAAGCTGGAGGAGCAACCACATTAGTAGTTACTGGTTTCAACCCAGCATAGGACCATCTGTCCCGGTTGACTTAGACTTAGTACCACTGAGTACTCAGAGGGCCCCTGTGTATTGTGTGGAAATTCCCATTCAAAAAAAGATAACTGACTAAATCAACTTTATAAGAATGAACAGAGGAGTTTATAACACGTTAAAGTAAATGCATGACTGCAGTAATACAAAGTAGCTAAAAGTATGCTTACGTACATGAGGTGCTAGAGTGATCACTTGAATTTGGACTGGGATAAGTTAGATGTTATCTAGAAGTCTCACTAAATCATTAAAACACAACAGCATGATAGTTCAGATCCTCGGAAGGATACCCAGAGACTGAGAAAACCCACTCAAGAGTCAGAGAGATGGAGCAAGGACCATGGCACTTGCCTATTTGCAGCTGACCCTGGTTTGAGCCCTGACACAGCATATGGTCCCTCAAGTCCTGCCAGGAGTGAGCCCTGAGCACTGGTTGGTGGGACCTCAAAGCTAAAAAACAGAGGGAGGAGGCCCAATAAATTGTGGTGGTGGTGGTGTTTTGGTGGTGGGGGGTAGTGGGGTGGGGTGTGGGAATGGGAACACAACAAAAGACCTAAGATAAATCTACATGGAAGGTGGTGGATTTGATCCTAGCCTCCGAATAATCACAAGTTATAAATGTTCCAAATGCCCCAACTTAAAAGGTAGAGATTATCAGAGAGCCACCCTGACATATAATCCTCCATGATTGATACAAATTGATCAATAGACATAGGACAGATAGAGATTGGAGTGGAAAATGTACACTGGTAGAAGGATGGCTGTTGGAATATTATATGACTGAAACCGGATCATGAACAGTCTGGTAACTGTGTATCTCACAGTGATTCAATTGAAAAAAAAAATTTTTTTAATGTGAGGTGTTAACACATCAATTCAAAAGGCTCCATTTGCTAAGTGACTAAAATAGATTTCAGAGAAAACATTATCATTAGCTATAAAAATTTTTTTCATAATAAATTAGGGGTCAAATCACCAAGAGCATATTGGCCAGATGGTAGGACAATGGGTTTAGGTGCTGCCTTGCACGTGGCTGATTGGGATTTCATCCCCTGCGTCCCCGAAGGTCCCCTGATCCCACCAGGAGTGATCACTGAGCTCAGAGCCAAGGGTCAGCGCTGAACAATCAGGTGTAATGAAATGTAACCAAATGTAATGAACTGACATGTTTCCATACCTTGAAACTGAATTGAATAACAATGCCAGCCACTGGGTAGAGGGTAAATATTTCGACTCTCAGGCTTGGATGTCAGGATTGTGACAGTTTTGAGAGTAATAGATGTGGGTCCCTTTGGTCGTGATGAATCTGTCCTGTGCCTTACCCACAGTATTGCAATGACAGTACTGAGTTGTAAACGTCTCCCTGAGAAGAGGACCTTGGGCAGTCCTGTGGCTTCCCGACAGAGGCGCAAGGGCAGCCATGGCAGCATGTGCCGGGGAGTCCCTTGCCCCGTATGAGTCCCTGAAAGGCCTATGAGGGCAGGTGACAGCCGGGAGGGGGGCAGGAGAAGGGTCCAGCCATGCTGCAGAGAATGGGTGAGGAATCGAGGGGTTTCCTGGGGGCCATGGGAAGCCTCAGCTGCCTGTACTCACTCTGTTTTCCTGCACACAGTGTGTACTCCAAATTCTGAAGGCTGTGCTCGTCAGTAAGACGGGGGGTTTCGACAAGGACTCTCAGGTGGAGAGCACCATGTTCCTCCTGTTCAAGCTGGTAAGATGCACACGGCTGGAACTCCCTCACTCATCCCCTGTGGGTGACACTGCCTTCTGGAGGGCCTGAGCAGATCCAGGGGGCCAGAGTAGCCTTGACGCCAATGCAGGGGGGCTTTCTGTTTGTCCACTGGGGAAGATAGGTTTGTGGTGTGCGGAGCGAGTGATAATTTTCTGCACGGGGAAATAGGCCAAGTCAGTCCAGAACAGGCCAGAATGTCTCTGGGCTAGGGTTCCGGGATGCTTTCTCTCTTTCTCTCCCTCCTTTGGAGGTGATGGCGTCCCGGCCAGCCCAGCCTCCTTCAGCACAGCCATCGTCTGCACAGTGACCTTAGCCAGACACCATAGGCTCTCCAGAACGCACAAAGGCCTGCATTTCGGGTATAGTCGGAGATTTTCTGCAGGTGGAAACTGGACACATGGTCTACATTTTGTAGGTTTAGGAGGCTGCTGTCCCTCGCCCTATAGTCTGGGAAGTGGGTCCAAAGCTCCAGCCAGCCATTCTCATTCCCGCAGGAGCTGTCAGGCCTCCTGTGTTGCAGCCTTGTTAGAAAGAGACAGTGGAAAATGGGTGTTACTTTTGGCTTGTGAAATGTGTTACTCACAATTGCCTTCCCTTTGGGCTTTGGGAATGTGGACTCCTAGGTTCTATTTTCCCCTGTCTTTTGGCCAAGGACCCTACTTTTCAGGGCTCTGAGCTCTGGCTCCCCCATCCATGCCCTCGGCCCCTGGTAATGGGCCTCCCAGATCTGACAGCTCGGATTTCCCCACAGCTCCATATAAGTGGCAGAGGCTCAGATCGGAGCCCCATCTGGAGATCTTTCTTGGCCCTGAGTAAGTGACCCCCATGTGGGGTGGGGACTCTGGACCATCTTGCCGTGCGGGTTGGTTCCCATGAAGGGCTTCTGCCCTTCTAGATGAGATGCACATGGTGAGCTCTGCCTGAAATGAAAGGCAGCCCCGAGTGCCTTGTTCCCCCTCCATCCACCCGTGCTGCTTCTCTGCCTTGGTGGCCCCTGCTCAGGAAGGGGATAAGGTCTTTCCTGCAGTGATCACGAGGAGATTGCTGACCTACGGGGACACGTGCTGGGATGGTGGGACAAGACCCAGCGTGGGAAAGCATCTGGCCTGTGCTTGGCACGTGGTTCATGGCAGACACACACTGGCTCTCAGCCCCCTCCCCTGTCCATGCAAATTGAATTCAGTTCACGGCATCAGGGGTTTGCTGGGAGCATGATTCCTCCCGCTCGGCCCCCTCCCCTGCCCCACCACTGCCCCACCACCACGTCAGCCTATTTTAATTCCCTTCTTTTCCCTCTCTAGCCACGTTACACAGTGACCAGGTGGTTCACTCACTCCTCAGATACCTAAAGTCTGAGGACCTGGCCACAATTGAGTTGGCCCTTACTGTCTTCACAAAGGTGCTGCGTAAAGGTGAGTGGGAACCGGGTGCTGCTGCTTGTCATTGAGCTGACCTTGCTCTGGAGTGTCCCCCTAGTTGGCTAATGCCTAGTTTTAATTTCGGCGTGGCCACAAGAGACAGGAGTGCAGAGAGGGGTCAAGTAGGAGGGAAAACTTGGGCTGAAGAAGAAAAAGTGCCAAGAAGTGGGAAGAGACTCTTGTTCTGAGGAAGATGGGGAACTCCCAGGGACGAGGACCCAGTTCTGAGGGTGGAAGAGCATGGAAGGGTGGGAGAAGGGCGAGGTGGGAGAGAAGGACTCGTGTGGGCAGACCCTCAAGCCTGTGGGGGTTGGGGCTGAGGGTCAGCTCCAGGAAGCACTGTTTAAGGTCTCTTGCATTCTGGACAGAAGCAGAGGAACTGTGGAGCCTGCCTCCAGGGCTGCCACGTGGCCTTTGAAGACCAAGTCTGTTCTTCCCCGTCCTCCCTCCTGCCTTTTTCTGTTTGTTTGGGGGCTGTACTTCGCAGTGCTCAGGGCTTCCTCTGGGCTCTGCACTCAGAATACATCTGGCGGTTTTCAGGGACCAGAGGGGTGCGGGATAGTACCCAGATTGGCCATATGTAAGGGAAACAGCCTACTTGTTGTAGCATTGCTATGCGTGTCCGCCCCCATGCCTCTCCCAATCTCCTTGTGTCATGAAGCAACAGCACCCCTTGAAGCTGACGTGAGCTGTGTGCTTGTTCCCTCTAGTGTCCACGACGGATGAGGTGAAGACTGAGGTGGTACGATCAGTGATTGCATTGATTCAGCAGGACATCAAATCAGTGAGCAGACACATTCCCCTAACCCTGGGTGCTGAGAGCTTTCTGAGATGGAGACGGAGGCAGATGGAAAGCGGGGGTGGGGGGGGTGAGGATAATGCGGCTTCCTCACCCAGCTCTCCTCTCAGGATTACCTTGGCTCACATTTGGGCCTCTGCAAGTTTCAGCAGGTTTGAGAAGAGTGGCTGGTTCCAGCCTACTTCTAAGCCTTTGCCAGGGCAGCAATGTGGTGTGCCCCTTGGGGTCTAAACGACATAGTTTCTGCCCCTTGAGTATTTGCATATTTGTGGGTAGAGATCTTGTGTGGTGTTGGGGTCAAGACACCATCTTTCCTTTCCTGGTAGGGGTTTGGGGAATATTGAAAATGCTCAGGGTTCTCCCTAGCTCTGTGTGGTGCTGGGGCTGGACCCTGAGCTTGCCACGTGTATAGTATGTAGTGAGCCCATTATGCTGGCTCATTGAGGCTTGGTATTTTGACCAAGCTCTCCTGCTGGGGTTGCAGACAGCACAGTTAGCCCCAACTCAGAAAGGTGTCAGCTGAGCTGACTGGAGAGCTGGGCGTGGGAAAAGGCAGGAGATTGGGAGAATCCATTGCGAAAAACCAAGTCCTAACTTCAGAAAGTTAAGGATAAGTCCAGGATCTTGGGGTCCATGAGTGGCTTTTCTGATGAAGCTAGCACATGGCATGTGGCCTGGACTTACATTCTCTCCTGACTCCACTTTCCTGCCAGTTTTCTCTCTCGGGGTATCAGATGGGTATGCCATGGGCTTCGAGTTCCCCAGGAGGGAGGGAGCTGAGCCTTACTGAAACTCTAGGGCCGAGTCCATAAGACTCAGCCTGCAGCTCCCTGGAGGGGGACACACTGGACTCATGTCCCTTGAGGACACTGCTCAGCGGATCTGACCCTCTGTCTTCTTCTGGGTCCTTTTGTACCCCTGAGGGGCTGATCTCTAGCTGCCTTCCTGGCTTACCCTGTCTGTGACTCCACAGATGCGCTTACCTGTCCTGCAATTTATTGAGATGCTGAACCGGCATGGCTACTTGTGGAGTCAGGAGGGGAACAACCTCATCTACCAGCTCATCAGACTTACCTTTCCTGGACGCTTGGTGAGGCAGGGCCAGAGGAACTCCCAGAAGGTGGGGCAGGGGGAGGAGGTGCCAACTTGGGAGCAGGACGGGAGGCAAAGAGGGGAGGAAAAGGTCCCCCTTGCAGTGGGGTCCTTTCCAGCCCTCCGGTTTCTTTCTCCATTTCCAGGTCAAAAGGGGTTTCCAGGAGAAGTGTACAGAGGTCCTTAAGATGGTACAGTGTTGACTTGAAGCTTGAATGGGAAAAGTCAGATGTTTTCTAGTGACCCCTGACACTCTCCTGACCCTAAAAGTGCATGCCCCCATCCCACATCTCACCCTGCTTTGTGTCTCCTCCCTCACTGCCATTGTTTCTACCACAGCCCTGGTCTTGGAGCAGTGGTTCAGGGAGCAGGCGACACCAGTGATCGGCCTCCTCCTCCCTGTGAAATCTGGAGCTCAGTGCTGGCTGGGCTGTGGTTTTCCCTCTGTTAACATGGGGAGAGCTGCACCCCGCCTTTTCCTCTCAGGCCTGCTACCCCCAATTCTCAGATGCCTTCTTGAGATAAGGGTCAGCACTGAAGAGGATGGGGAGGGTAAACCATGGGGCATGAATTAGCATTGACTAGAAAAGCACGAGGAGGGGCCTGACATGGCTGTGTCCTTCCTGCTGTCACCGTCACCACTACATGTGCCCCCCCCCTCCCATTTTCTACCTCCTGACCTTTAGCACATTGTGTCCGTGGAGTGTTCCCCGGGCCTTGCCACTTCAGGAAGCAGCTCTGCCTCCTCTGGTCTCTCCTGCCTCGGTGGGGTCAGGACTGGCGGATGTTTTACCAATGTGCAGTGGGAGGGGACAACCTGTGTGTCCAGGCTCCCAGGGAAGGAAGGGAATGGCTGGGGATCAGAAGGGAAGATGGGACAAACGGATTTGGGTGTTGCATTGATGCCCTTGCCACATTCCCTGCCAGATCTCACTGCCTCAGCTCATCACCGTCGTCTGTCACCCTGAAAACTATGCGATTTTTGTGCCTATGAGCACAATCCTGTTGGAAAAGGCTCTGCTGGCTTATTCCCTGGGCAACATCCCCTACCTCAGCAGCTTCTACTACAGGTGTAAGTACCCGGAGGTGCCTCTGGAGGGGTAGTTGTGAGTCTGGGGAGCAGGCAGGCTGAGTCTGCAGGGGGGAGGGTTCAGATGTGTGTGTGTGTGTGTGTGTGAGTGAGAGAGAGAGAGAGAGAGAGAGAGAGAGAGAGAGAGAGAGAGAGAGAGAGAGAGAGTGCACACAGACCAGAATCTGGTCCAGAGTGGGAGGAGTCAGGTCAAGGTTGCATTGACAAGAGGAATCATCTGGTAAGACATTTTTGGAATTCGGGTCACTTGGGCAAAATTCCATCTTGCTTTTCGCCATCATGTTAGAAACTGGACTCAAGATGTAAAAACAGTGTTACTTAATTATAAAGTCATGAGTCCATTGCCATTCCTGATCCTCTCTTCTTGCTTACCCACAACTCTAAGCCTCGCTCTATATTCAGTCCATGTGTGATGTCTATATTAGTCAGGGCTGGAGTGAGGTAGTCCACTATCAACTTAAGGGGTGTCTCTGTGTGTGTGTGCATGTGCACATGCATATAAACAGAAAATGTGTTTTCAGACTGAATGCAAATGTCACATGCCTCCTTAGCATTTGTCTTAATGCTCCATTGCAACTTGATTTTCCCTCTTCCTCTGAACTACTGAAGAGCTGTTAGTGGGAGATGGAGGTTGTTTGCCCAGAGCTTGCACTCACTTTGTCTTCATTTATTCTTTTCTTGACACAGCCACTCAGTTCATCTCCCCACAGAAACTCCTGTTTCATCTTGTGGTAAGTGACACTGGGATTGATCTGCGCCCCCACTCATTCATGCTCATCCATTCCTCATGCACCCATCCATGTGCCCCTTATTCCTCCCCCATCCTTCCTTCTAAGCTTCCTCTCACCCTGCGATTTCTCCATGGGTCCTTTCATTCCATCATTCCACAAATAGTTGAGTACTGCTTTGTCCCGGGCTTTTTGCTGGTCATGGGATAAGAGGTAAGCCCAAGGATCCAGGGCCTCTGACCAGCGGATATCCAGGTCAAAAAGCTCGGAAGAGGAAAGAGGGAACATCATGGGGGTCTAGATATGGGGAAGGAGAAGGAATGAGGAAGACCTGGCCTGTCTCCTTTGTGGTTTTTGGTGAGAACATCTTTCTATTGATTTGGGGCATATCCACATGCCTTTCTGGATGTCATTTTCTCAGCAGGTATGTTCTGATGTTTCATATTTCCTCAGATATGACAAGGTAAATAAGATGAGCACTTGGAGTGACAAGTATAGACATGCTGTTGAGGTGTTCAGAGTGTCAGTGTCAAGGACAAGATTGGAATGACCACTCCTAGTTCACTAGGATAAATGTAGCCACAGAGGAAGACAGAGATTGTGAGGGGATCTTCAGTGAGCAATGGGCTGACTTGGTCGCCGAGAGGCCATGATGGCAGGCAGGCATTTTCAGAGCATCCTGGAGAACAGGGAGGAGACCGGGAGGTTGAAAACAATGGGGAGGCTCTAAGCTGAGCTCTGTGATTCTCTGTGTTTTTTCTGATGTTTTTCTTGTTTGGGGGCCACACCCAGGGATACTCTGGAGTCACACCTGTGTGCGGGGAAGCGTATGGGATGCTGTGGAGGGGGATGTGAATCCAAATCAGTTTTGTGAAATGCCAAAGCTCAAAAAGTACTATCGCTCTGTCCATTTTTCTGATCTACCACCCTCCCCTAAATCCATTCTATAGCTCCTATTTGCTATCCTTCTCAATTGTTCTATATTTTGAAGCCCAATAGCTTCATTTAAATCAATTTACTTAGAGTCATATGTGTATGTGTGTGTGTGGAAAGAGAGAGAGAGGGAGGAGAGAGACAGAGAGAGAATTATGTGTTCAACAGAGCACCTGGGATTCTCCAGAGGGGACTGAAGAGGACACATCTGAGAGGACATTTGCCAGGTTGAGATGTGGAGAATGAGTTGCTTTTCTTTTCCCTCAGATAATCGCCTTCAAACCTTACAGAGAGAAAGGACTGGGTGCATGCGCTCTCAAATTACTGGGAGTATTATGCCCAATGACACTGGATCCTGACATCCGCTCCAGTATCATGGTGCTCTGCAGGAAAGAGATCCCTGAACTCCTGTACATCCTGAGCGGTGAGGCCTGAATTGGGGTGGGAGGCGGTTTTGGGGCAGAGGGCAGATTCTGCAGGATATGAGAGCCGAGGTGTAGGAGAGACTTGTGAGAGGAGAATGGGAACAGGCCCTGTCTCCTGCAAAGTGTGAGTGGCTGTGTCTCATTCTCTCAGCCATTGTCAGTTTTTGCTCTAAGCAGGGTTGTGGGGCAAGTTTTCAGAAGGACTGCTGGAACTCTTGTGGGTGGACAAGCAGGACTTAGCAAACCAAAAGGCCCAGGTTTGCATCGTTAAGCCCTTTACCTGACACTGACCATTTGAAAGGCCACACTATTGTGTCCATCTGACCTTTGGAGAGGGCCCATCTATGCAGCCTCAGTCAAGTGGGCACACAGTTATGTGATAGGATTCTGAAGAGGATGGGACGAGGTGATGGAAATGCAGGCCTGGGCTACTTCTTGTGTGGGTTCCTGGCCTGGCCTGGCCTTCTGACACATGGGCTGGGGGTTCCCTGTGCTCTTCTTTCCTAGATAATGATAAGGAAACGTTAAAAAAAAGGGGATGGGAACGCAAGCTACTGAAGGTGAGCACTCCCTGAGAATCTGCTCCCTCCACAGCTGCCCCTTTCCCTTCCCCAGAGGTAAAGAACTGGGATCAGCTGCCTTCAGGTCTTTGGGAAGTAGGAGAAGCCCTGGGAACCCCAGACAAGGAGGAGGCCCCCATCATACTGCCTGCCAGCCCACCCCACTCTGCTCATGGGATCCTTCCCTGGCCCCGTGTCCCCTCTCCTGCGTCAGCACCTGTTACACTTCTATTCACCTCTGAAACCACTTTCAGGAGGCTATGGGGGTCAAGTCTTTGTGTCCTCATGCAAGTTATTGGTCTTGGCCACCCATGTGTCATCTGTGCTATGAGAATTCTCCTCTCGCCCACAGTGACCTGGGATGCTGGTGACCAGGAATGGGCTCTAGCAAGTCAGGGGCATTCCTACCCATGTTCACATGTTGTTGTTCTCAAGTCGTGATGAAGCCCATCGTGGGTTTCAACTTTCCTCACTGCCTGATCCCTTTTAAACATCCTGCCACCTATTAAACCTTTTCTCTTTGTGACCCACTTCAGGAGCGAGAGGAGCCCTGTCCCCAGTCTCTGTGATCCTCCTCTCCCTCCTTCCTTCTCAGTTCTCCAGGTTGTTGTTAGTGACCATAAATGATGAGGAGTGGCTGGAGCGACTCCTACTAGTCATCATGGAGAAGATCAATAGCTCGGACACATTCTATTTAAAGGACAAGGTGAGTGAGAGTGGGGGAGTCTTTTGCCAGTGGAAAGTGCGAATCCCGTGATGGTAGAGATAACTGGGGGAATGTTCATGAAGTACAGGCCTTGGGGCAGGAGGAAAGGAATTTTGTGGGCTCTGAGTGGGGAATTGAGGGAGGGGAAGGACAGGCAGTCACTCAGGGTGAGCATAAGTACTGAGTGGCTTCCATTGCTCTATGTTGGCAGCTTCCTAAAAAGCTTCAGGCTGTTGTCTTTGTTGTTTGATTAGGGGTGACGCCCAGCTATACTCCCGGCTCTGTGCTCAGGGATCACTTCTGGGAATGCTTGGTGTATCATATGTGATGCTAAGGACTGGAAGTAGGGTCAGTCGCATGCAAGCCTCAACCCCTGAACCATCTCTCTGGCTGCAAGTCTGTTGTCTTCATTGTACACGCCACTGTTTGGGGCAGCAGAGTTGGCACCTGGGTTCAGAGGACAAGTCCGAGTGTCCATCTGAAGGAACTGCTTGAGGGCTCCCTGTGGGAAAGTGTCTGCTGGTGTTGGGATGGGGGTGAGAAAGACGGGGTTCCTTCTCATCAGCCCGAAGTCCTTCCCGGGCTTCTCCATGTGTTCCTGGCCTAACCTGGGTCCAGACTCAGCTCTGGGACACTCAGTCACCTCGCCTGGCAAGAGGCAAAAATCACCTCTCTGTCCCAGGAGAGCAGCTGAGGATGGAATAAGGAATAGGGGAGGGTGTTTCCTCAGCTCCGAAGGTGAGGTAACCCCAGAGCTGTTGATCCACACATATGTAGAGATCCCAACACATGTTTGTAAAACAGATGCTTGAATATGGTTTGAGAATTTTGAGAATTCAAACTTGTTTCCCTGACACTGAATAGAACATAGTTAGGCTTTGGGTGCGGGTGGGGTCTCCAGGAGAGACAGCTCTTTTCCAAGCCTTTGCTCTCTCACTGTGACAGATCCTATGAGCTCCAACCACATCCATGCAAAGCTCTGTGGTTGGAGGGTTGGGGCTATAATATGGAAGAAGCAGGAATTTTGATCATTTTCACTTTGTTTCTGACAATTGTGATTGAGTGCCACATCATAGCAGGCACTGGAAGCCACTGCCTAGGAGACAGGAAGGGAATGTGGGCAGTACTGAGTGTGGCCAGTGACGGATGGAGTTAAGTCCTGCATGAGGGGAGCACAGGGATATCATTGCATGTGTTCTTTTAGCTTTGCCGCAAGGAAATTAGTTTACCTTAAAGAAATGTCCTACCCAAGGACAGTAGATACAAGGGCCAGGGGACTTGCACCATAGCTGGAAGACTGCTTCATGAGCGGAGGGGAGAAGGCAGATGGAATAGAGAAGGGATCACTAAGAAAATAATGGCTGGAGGAATCAGTCAGGATGGGAGATGCATGCCAGAAGTAGATAATGGACCAAACATGATGACCTCTCAGTGTCTGTGCTGCAAGCTATAATGCCCAAAAGTAGAGATAGAGTATGGGGAATATTGTCTGCCATAGAGGCAGGGGGACGGTGGGAAAGGGGGGGTATACCTGGGATATTGGTGGTGGGGAATGTGCACTGGTAGAGGGATGGGTGTTTGATCATTGTGAGATTGTAACCCAAACATGAAAGCTTGTAACTGTCATGGTGAGTCAATAAAATTTAAAAAATTTTAAAAATAATAATTATAATAATATCCAGGAATACATACCTAGACTTGAACTTAACAAGTCTTATATTCTCCTCCTGTGAAATGCATCACTGTTCACCCTGTTGCTTAATCAAAATACTAAAGATAAATTGAATAACTATTCTTCAAACAAAACCAAAAAAATTTTTAAAAAAGCAATGTCTTTTCTGTATGGACACAGGAAGACAGTTAATAGTATGCTTTATAAGTTGGGAGCTGATTGACTCCAATAATTTTTACTCCTGGGCATCTGCTTTCTTGACTCTTAGGAACTAAGGGCAACACCTGGTTGCCCTTAGTTCCTAACACCCCAAAAGCAGGGTCCCGACAAGGGACTAAATGGATCCAGGGCAAGCTATGAGCTACCCTGGCATCGAAATGGGCCAGGCCAAAGTGCCACAATGCTCAACTATAAGTTGAGAACATGGTCATAGACAAATGCTGTCATGATCCAAAAGTAACAATGAGAATAGGACCCTGCTGGGGTTAGGAAGACTAACCTGGCCTGAAGACTGTGGTCTGGAATATATAGTGAATGTTCTCAGGAAGAACCAAACTTTTAGTTTGATATATCTCTTACTGTAATTATACAGAATGACATTGCTAGAAATATTAGAAGTAGATTTACTACAATTAATTAAGTGGATTACTAGCTGAGGAAAGAAAAAAGCAACAAACCCTAGATGGGATCCTGCCCTTAAGTGGATCTCCTAGTAATCTAGAGTAATCGCCTTAGATGAGATTTTGTTAATCTCCTGAATTTTGTTAATCTCCTGAAGTGGTCTTATCCCTCTTTGTTGATTTGTTAATGTTAAACCCACCTTTGTGTCACCACCCTATGTGATAGCTATAGAAACTGTGAGAGAAGTAGAGGGAGAAGACACAGAAGACAGCACAAGGCAAAAGAGAATCAGGGAGCACAAAGTGAGTGAGAGTCAGAGTCAGAAGTAGTGGTCAGAGTCAGAAGTAAGTGTCAGAGTCAGAAGTAAGAGACAGAGTCAGAAGTGAGAGCGAAAAGGGCTCCAGAGAGAGAAGCAGAAGGGCTCGGGAAAGAGAGATTAAAAGAAGAGAGATTGGAAGAGACCAGAGGAGAGACGACAGAGACAGAGTCAGAGATAGAGAGACAGACAGAAGAGAGCACAGCAGCACACAGAGAAGCAGAGCATAAAGGAGGAGCCATCCCGATCCGGTCCATACACAGTGGCTTGAGAGCACCGAACGGGAGCAGCAAGAGAGAGAGAGAGCCGCTCTGAGAGCTCGCGAACACATCACATCACCCTTTCTGCGTGTGTGCGTTTGAATTTGTTACAGTTCCTGGGGCTCTGAGAGTTGGACCGAGAGGCTTTGTCAGAGGTGACCACTCTAGCTTTGTTCAGGATGTGTGTGACTTCAATTTCAGGGTTAGACTGGGGCGCCCATGGTACCTGGGATGGAACGTGCTCTTCCATGTCAGCCCTCCCCTGCCCACGACTCCATTTGAGGACTGAAAGTGCAGTGTCCTGCAAAATGCCTAGGGCCTGGGCAAATGGGGAAACTGATTCATTCTCGGCAAGAGTGAGTGTGGAAAGAGGAAGCGCCAATGGCCAGCTGAGCAATGAGCAGCTGATTTCTGACCTGGTTCCCAGGAGCCGGGCCTGGGCGAGGACTCCTGTCAAGGCGCACGTTCTGGGGAAGCTGTGGTGGAGCACAGAAGCAGGCCAGGGAAGGGGGAGCTCTGACAGGGAATGACATGGCAGAGCCTGTGCTGCCTGGAGACAACGGGCCCAGGGCTGTGCCCCCACTCCCCATCCTCACTGTCTGAGCCCACCATGATTGGTAGGAGCCAGGGAGGGGAAGAAAAGGCCACGGAGTCCCTGGACTTTGTCCCTGGACTTTGATTCCTCGAAGCAGCAGGGGAGCCGATTTCATAGAGCCTGAGGCCAGCGCAAGGCACCTACCCCAGACACCTTGCCCACAGGACGGGGGGAGGGAACCTAGAGGGGGATCTTGAGGGGCTTGACGTGAAACAGGTGAGGGCTCACTCAGCAGCTCTTCCCCATGCCACTCACCGTGTAAGCCCCGGGTAGGCCTTTGAACATGTGGAGCTTTTTCCCTTGGGAGATGCCGGGTGAGGCCCAATTAGGAACCAACCGAGCCAGCATAGAAGGAAGGAAGGACCATGCCGAGGTTCCTCTGGGAAGACCCAGGACGGTGAGCTGGAACATTCCGGGGAGCCTGCAAAGAGTGTTCCAGAGAGAACCCACAGGAAGTGCCTGAGGTGGGAAGGAGGGGAGAGGGTGAAGACAGGCAGGTGGCTCAGGGGTGAGCAGTCCAGACCTAGAGAGCAAGGACCAAGGCTTTTGCTGTGTCCTGAGCTGCAGAGGAGTCAGAGTGCCCGGAATTCCTGTTTTCCCTGCAGCCTGAGTCCCGCCTCATTGTGGTGGCTGTCTCTGCCAGATGCCCCCAGAGGTGACGGGGCAGGGACAGATTTCTTTTTCTTAGTGGTATAGGAAATCGATCCCTAGGTCTCACCTACCTAGGCACGGCTGACGGTTCTGAAGCGGGACTCAGCAATGGCTGTCCTGCAGACGACCCCAAGGTTCTCCGCACTTGAGGAGGAGGCTAGAACCTGCCCTTCCACCCCCTCTAGGCTTTCTTCTATAAATTCTTTGCCTCCATGCTGCGGGCATCAAGAGAAAAGCAACTTGTGAATAAGATGGTCTTCTTGCTCCTCCAAACATCTCAGCTGGAACCAAGCGAGAGGAAGGTGAGGTTGCCTGGTGGGTGTGGGCCAAGTTGGGACCTGTTTTGTTTCTTTTGTGGGCATAGAGAGTGTTGTTTTTCTCCTAATTGGTCCTCCAGAGGGTCAGGGGGCGTGTGATTCACTATGTGGCCAGAGGCTGAGATGCTGCGTGAGCCCTGCAGTGCTGGGGAAGACAGGCTATCCTGGTGGGTGTTCCGGGGTCTCCATGGCCACAGCCTATAGTGTTCTGGGCTCTGAGGCTGTGCCTGGTGACCTTGCAGGACCGTGTTGTGCCAGGGATCAAACCTGGATGATCTGCACACAACGCAAATGATTCACACTTGTACTGTCTCTCTGGCCTCTTTTGCGTTTTAGACACAGAATGGTAAGGTGAGAAAAGCTCGTTCCCAGCTCTGTCACACACTGGCCGTGTGTCCTTGGGTGCATTGCTGAACGCACCTGCACTTCTTTCTTCTTTTTGAATGAGCCGATGGGGGCTCAGAGCGATAAAACTGCAGGTAGTCCTGCACAGGGTCAACCATGTTCGATCCTGGGGACCCTCTATGGTCCCCCAAGCTCCACCATGAATCACCTCTGAGGGAAGATCCAGGAGTAAGTTCTGAGCATCTCCAGGCATGGCTCCTCCCAAAACAAAATAACGTGATGAGCCTTAAGAAACCTTCCCCTGAGGGTGTTTCCTCAAGTTTAAAACAACTTCTCAATTTTAAATTTAAATTTAAAACAATTTCTCACTCAAGGAATGGTGGCATCGGCCAAGCAGCCAACAAGAACCAAACAGCCAAAGATTTCTCCCAGATTCCCCACATACAATTATTTTCCCATATTTGTGCTCTCTCTTTCCTGCTTTCTCTCCTTCCCTCTCTCTCCCTCCCTCCTCTCTCCCTCCCTCTCTCTCTCTTTCTCTCTCTCTTCCTCTCTCTCTTTCTCTCTTTCTCTCTCTTCCCCTTCAAAATTTACAAATCTCTGACTAAGAGAGTTGCCATCATGGTGTTCATTTTCCAGTAGACACTCAGGCGTGATTTCCCTGGAAATGAAGACATATTCTGTTCTATAACTATGATGCAGGGACCGACCAGAAAACCACCCAGATGTGGCGCGGCTGTGACCTCAGTGGCTGGGTGTGAACTTGTCAGTTGTCCTACCAGGGTTGTTGAGAATAAAAGTAAAAATATTGTTTCTTTGGTCCCAGTATTGAATTCAGAACCAAATATTGCCTTTCCATGGAATTTCCCTTTATTCTTCTTGATCGGAAGTTTTCCTCAGTCTTATCACTCATGAACTTGACACTTAAAAATCTTCAGTTTGACATTGTGTGAGGTGCTCCTCACTTTTTAAAAAATTTTTTAAATTTTATTGAATCACAGTGAAATAGAAGCTTTCATGCTTGGGTTAAAATCTCACAATGATCAAACAGTCATCCCTCTACCAGTGTACATTCCCCACCACCAATATCCCAGGTATACCCCTCCTTTCCCACCCTTCCCCTTCCTCCATGGCAGACAATATTCCCCATACTCTCTCTCTACTTTTCGCATTATAGCTGGCAACACAGACACTGAGAGGTCATCATGTTTGGTCCATTATCTACTTTTGGCATGAATCTCCCATCCCAACTGGTTCCTCCAATCATCATTTTTTTTTCTTTTTTAAAAAAAATTATTTATTGAATCACCATGTGGAAAGTTACAAAGTTCTCAGGCTTATGTCTCAGTTATACAATGCTCAAACACCCGTCCCTTCACTAGTGCCAATATTCCACTACCAAAAACCCCAGTATACCTCCCACCCCCCACCCCCTACCCCCGCCTGCGTAGCTGATAAATTTCACTTTATTTTCTCTTTATTTTGATTATATTCCATATTTCAACACAAAACTCACTATTGTTGTTGGAGTTTCCCCCAAAAAAACAGCCCTACTGACAAGGAAGCATTTGATAATTAGTTTTCCATTGCTGAGAATGAAGAGATATGAAGTCTATCAGCAGCTATCGTGGCCACGAAGTTTAGGATTTCTGTATTTTAGTATTTTAGTAGTTAAGTCCAGGGAGATTTATGTTAGAAATTGCATAATTTCCCTTCCTGGGGCAGCATGGAGCTATGGCTTGGTTCACAGTCTAGAGACATGGCTGCAAGCAGTTGCTGGGACCAAAAGTAGTCTAGCTGGCCTCCAGATCATGGTCAATTAGCAGCAGAGCGGCCACACAAACATGTGGCCACCTGGATTGAATCTTGGCAGAGCCCACGCTAGTATTGCCCCCGGCCTGAGACTGCCCACGCGTCCCACTGTTTCAAGTTCATAACTCCTTTTTTTTTCCCTTCCCATGCCACCAAGTTCATATGTGCTTAATGTTCCTCATAATATGGTGAACGCCACGCCGTTTTTCCCTGAAAAGGGAAAAAAAAACTAGAAAGAAGGATCGTTCCCCTCCTCGGCCGGCGTGGGGCTATGGCTTAGCTCACAGTCTAGAGACATCAGACATCATTTTCTTAGTGATCCCTTCTCTATTCTATCTGCCTTCTCCCCTCTGCTCATGAAGCAGGCTTCCAGCTATGGGGCAATCCCCCTAGCCCTTGTATCTACTGTCCTTTGGTGTCAGCTTCATGTGATGTTATTTTATACTCCACAAATGAGTGCAGTCCCTCTATGTCTGTTCCTCTCTTTCTGACTCATTTCACTTAGCATGATACTCTCCATGTCTATCCATTTATAAGCAAATTTCATTACTTCATCTCTCCTAACAGCTGCATAGTATTCCATTGTGTAGATGTACCATTTTTTTTAACCAGTCATCTGTTTTGGGGGTGCCCCTCACTTTGTATTAGTTGGCAGTTTCCTTGTGATGACACCTTGATAGATACGTGGAGACAGAAGGTCGCAGGAATGCCCTGTGTTTTGAGGATAACAAACAGGAAGTCACAGAGCCCCATGCTTTCATCCAAGTATGGATTTCAGGGGCAGATGGTGTCCCTGCTCGCAGTCTGCCCCTCTGCTGCCAGATTCCCAGCACACGCCCACCATTGAGGACCCTCTCCCACTAATGAGCAGGTGGGCCAACGCTGGCCCATGCATCTATCTTGGCTATTCCTTGAGCATCCCTATTACCCTGTTGAGTTTTCTCGGGGAAGGGCTTGGCTACCACAAGTCCAAAGGGTGTGCTGTGATGGTAGGGATTCAAGTAAAAGATTCTTCCTCCAGGACCTCCAGTTTCTGAGGTTCACTAATGAGAGCCCATGTCCACCCTCTAGCTTCACCTTTCCGAATTGCCACCTTGAAATTGTTTCCACTTAGATCCTTATGCCCCAGGATCTCCACCTCCCTCAGTCCTATGTAGGACCCCTGTGTGCCCACGTCAGTTGATAATTGCTGTTTCCTGAACTCCTGTCTTGGCCCGGACATATCGGCATGGCCCATCAGTCTGCCCTTTCTTCCCTCTTCTCCCCGATTAGCCTCTCGGTCCTGCCGATCCTGTGCCTTGGACTTGGTCTACTGCATTGTTTCTTTGGGGAGAACCTCTGAATTCCAACTGTGGAAACTAATCTCTACTCTGCAGTGTGGGATCTACTTCTCTTCAACTTTTGTCAATCCATGGCTCTAGTTTTACCAAATCTGGGATAATTTCACACTGCAATGACTGTTTGCAAGGTCATTTCTCTCCCCGTCTACAGTTGGAGCAGTTTGAGTCCAGGACACCAGATTTCCATTCCATTTCATGACTTCCCCTTTCCTTTCCCTTTATCTCTTCTCCAGTCCTGGTTCTGGGGTATGCGGCAGGCTTGTGGCTGCCCTGAATTGTGGCGGGGGGCTCAGTCTCTCCATGTTTCAGGGCATTGCAGTGGCGCTCAGTGTCGTGTCCAGGAGCCACCTGGAGACAGTCATGGAGCAGCTGCAAGCTTATGGTGCTGTGCTCACGGACCAGAACTCATCACCCATCCTCAATGTGACAAAGGTGATGGCCTTGGAGGGGAGGTCAAGGTCTCCATTATCTGTTTAAAAAGCTTTCCAAGGTATCCCCAGGGCCCAGCCTCTCCCAAGAGTGTCTCTGAGGCCGTGTGACACACCTACAAATGCTCCTCTTTCCCTCTGTTCCACCCTGGGGATATTCCCTGCTCCCCTCCTTTTCCCTTGCTCCTTCATGACCAGGGTCAGCTGGCCCTCAGCAGCTGTGTGCCCAGTTCCATCAGAGCCCTAGCATTCCAGCGATTCTCCAGCTTCCCTATTGAGCCCTTTGGGAATCTTTTCCTCTTGCAACCATTATATCCCATGCGGGAAGGAGCAGGAGGTAAAGAGAAGGCAAGTTTCCCTCTTCCCCGCTTCCAGGATCATCAGCAGAGGGTATGGGGGCTGGTGTGCGACACCATCTACTCCAGCTTCAGCAGGGTCATCAGAGTCAACAGGAGAGACATCGCCAAATATGCCAATGACATTCTGGCTTTCGCCATCAAAACATACCAGGACTCCATCATAGTAAAGGTAGCGGTATCCTTTCTCCATGCCCCACCCCTGCCTCTCATTCTCTCTGCCCCTCCAAGGAGAGGCAGTTCGGTTCTGATGAAGACTCAGGGCCTGAAACTCGGGCACTTATCCCTCTTCCATCCCTCGTCCTCAGACTGGGTACCTCCACCCTGAAACTAACTTGGAGGAGTCCCCAGTCATTTCAGGTCATCTGAAAAGTCTCTTTACCTTTCACGCCTTTAAGGTTTGCCTCCCCACCCAAAAGGATGAGAAAGACCTAAATTCCATAGGACCCATTTGTAGGAAGAAACACTGGAAGGAAGAGGAGGAAGCCCCCATCAGTTTCCCTGCCTTTCTTCTTTTCTTGGTCTGAAGCACATTTCTTTGAGAGTAGAAGGGTCATCCTTGATAGAATTGATTGAGTGGAAAGATCAGCTCTTGAAACACCAGGAAACCAGACCTCTTCTCATTTAAGAACTAGCTGGTGTGGCTAGGGAGTGGGGACACTTTTCCCTGTAGAGATGCCACATCCCCCTTTTCTGAGCTGTGCAGGCCCGTAGCTGTGGGAAAGTTGCCTGGAGGATTTGGCTCCGCATGTCCCAGATTGTGTGTAGGCAGTTTTCTCTGGCCCCAGGATTGTTCCTACCTAGGAGATCTGAGCAATCTGATTGGTTCAGGACACCAACATGAAGCTGGACTACCTGGACGCCCTGGCCAAAATGACAACCGCCTTATGCAAGCAGCACTTGGCCCCTGATATACAGTTCCCCTCTGCACAGGAACTGGAGCGCCTTATGATGGTAAGTGCCTTGCTGAGGAAGGGGGTGGAAATGCAGAGAGGGGGACAATGAGTCCTCTTGGGCAGCAGAGGCAGCACCCAAGGCTAGCCCTGCAAAGGAGATGGTGGGATTCTCCAGAATCCATTTTCCCTTATCCAGGTGGGGGTGAAGACTGTGGTTGTGGGTGTGATTCAGGGGAGATTTTGTCCTCTGGGGTCCTTAGAAAGCCCTGAAGATTGAGGCCTAGAATGGGAGAAGGGGGTTGAAGGAGGGAAAAGTATGCTCATGAACCTTATGGGCTTGTGTGTGTGTGTGTGTGTGTGTGTGTGTGTGTGTGTGTGTTACAGACAATACTGAAGGAGGAGCCAATGGAAGCCCTCTCCAGCTACATTAGGGTGAAGGCCATCAACCTGATCATTTCCATAAGGTAGTATGCCTTCCCCTCTCTCTTGAGCTCTGCCTGTATTTCTGCTCTGTTGCCTCTAGTCCGTGGCCACCTCTTCTTTCTGCTTCTGCAACAGCTAAAGGGCCCCGACAGTAGATGCAGAGCTGCCGCTTCCTGTGCTATGAGTCTGGGAAGAGGATGATTAGAATATTGGGCAGAGACTGCCCCTCCCCTCTCCCCTGGCGCTTGCTGGGGCTTCTGCCCTGGGCTTGCTTCTGCTCTTTGGCTGCTCTTGATGAGACACTTCCCTTCCCATTGGTGACCCTGCATTCCCCCAATATCTGGGTACCCCAAAGTGCCATGTCACCCCCAAGTACAACTGGACATTGATACCTAGTCCTGCCCCCTCCCTTTCCCTTAGTCCCTTTCTGTCTCCCTGACTCTTGGCCCATTTCCTTCCTCTCTTTCCTCCTTTCATTGCCTGTTCCCTAACCTCTTCGTTCTTGCTTTTCTACTTCTCTCTACCATTTCACTGCCTTCCCCAGCTGTTACTCTTGGTCACTACTCTCTGGTTACTTTCTGCTTCTCCCCGGATCTTAGGAAGCTCGAGGACTTCTCAGGCAGGCGTGAAGAAACAGCAGCAGTTCTTCAAACCTGCTTGGAAAGTGTGCTCTGCCTCCCATCCCCATACAAGTTGTTTCAGGAGCCTTTCGTGCACCTGCAGCCCCGGGCCAATGCGGTATTTCATTCCTTCTCGTTTATCTGTTCTTTCATATATTTTGAACTTTGGCAGTTTGATGGAAGGATCTTGCAGTCCCCTTAATGGAAATAGGGTTATTTGAAGGAAGGTACTCCTGAGGAAGTGTGTTGCCATTTTGCAGTCATTTTTTAGGCTTTTTGGATTCAAAATCATTTCTATCGAAAAAAATTTAGGGATAGAGAGACATGAGGGGAGAGGAAGAGAGGAATACATGTTCTAAAGAGAAGAACAGATGCCCCAGAGAGAAAAACCAAAGCCCAGGCTTGTTTGTTTAGTTAGTTTTGGGGCCTACAGGGCAGCACTCAGGGTTTGCAGCTGCTCTGTGCTCAGGGACCTCTGCTGGAGAGGCTAGAGGGCCATAGGTGGTGCCCAGGAGAGAACCCAAGTCAGTACACGCAAGACAAGCGCTCTTCCTGTTGTACTATCGTTCCAGCCCCAACCAGTTCGCCAAGTCTGAACTCAACTCAGGGGATTGCCTTAGTTCCCAGGGACTCTCATGGATGGCCACTGCCACTCAATGGTGGACATGCACCCTGTCCTTTCATATCTTCTTCAATCCAAAGCAGATTGGACATTTTAGGCGTGATATTTAGGAAAGGTCCATGGGGAAATCAATGGAGGCTTCCCAGAAGCAAGACACCTGAGCCATTTTTTCTAGGGCCTCTAGTTTTGCCCTGAGGAGAAAAGAGGCCTGTGATTTATTCATTTGCTCTACATCTGTTGAATTCTAGGAAAGTTTTTCATTGGTTGATCCTTTATTTTCGTTGGTTCTTTATGGATGCTGTATAGTCTTGAAATTCACTGCGGACAGTATTGAGATGAGTTTTTAAAATAAAGCTGTCTACTCTTTGCTGTGTTGGTTTTTCTGCTAGGCCCATTGTCTCCTCTGCTTGGGCCATTTTTTTCAGCTGTCTGGTGGCCCATCTTCGTGAGTTCATGGTTATTTATGTTTAGATTGAGGACTGCTGCATACTGAGGAGGCACAAGTGGCTTCCTCAGGCTGTGTTCACAGAAAACCTTTCTGGATGCAGTTCTGAAGGGTTTGGGGCAGGCATTTTGATGTGTTTCTGCACAATGGGGACAGATCTGGCATTCCAGTTGCTTTAGGAAGAATACGTTTGCTCCAGAGATAGACCTCCATCCCAGAGAGAGTTGACCTTGGATCCTTGTTCCCCTCCTCCTCTGTTTCAGTGTTTCTTTAGTGCTCCCAGGAGGCAGCAGCCTACAGAAAATCCTCCAAGCAAATGGCTTTCTGTGTTATTTCAAATTATTTTAAATCATGATTTAGTATAGGTGCCATGTTTATAATAGTGTTGATGTTTATGGTTTAGATGTACAGTGACTGCATCTAAAAGTGTCCCAGGACCCTCCACCTATATCCTTATTTTACAGCTAGTTTACTTGACTTCCTCATTTCTAGGTTAGTAACCAAAATTTTGTCTTTCAAGTGAAAGATTTTTATTTCCTTTTGATGGCCTAGTTTTTAGGCAAGATTTCCATGGCCTAGGGAAGAACTAGGTAGTTCACTAAAAGGCCAAATGCAGAAATCCAATGTGAGCTTCTTGGCATTTTTTTGTTTTTGTTTATGGGTTTAGGACCACTTTGGAGCTTGGGGCCACACTTTGCTGTGCTCTGGGCTTATTCCTGGCTCTGTGCTCATGGAACACTTGTGGCAGACTCATGGGGACACACGGGATCAAGTTCGGGTTGGCTGAATGCAAGACAGTCACTCTACCTGCTGTCCTATTGCTTGGGCCCCCAAATGGGAGCTTTTAAGTGTCAGTTGCCTAGGTTGCTGCCGGCCCCCTTCCCTGCCTGGAGCAGGCCAGCCTCTCAGTCTGTGCTGCTGAGAGAATCAACAGGCTCCTGGGAGCAGAGGGCTGGGGAGAGCCGTGTCCTCAGTGTCTCCAGGCCCTTAGAACCAACTGCAATTGCGGGAGACATCCATGTTCTGCTAAAGAAATGAGGAATTCACGTTCCGGGGAGAGGTCAACTCAGAGAGGCGATCACC